>NC_143036.1:64711875-65038750 GCF_057628025.1 Oncorhynchus mykiss
AACACAATCATACAACACAAAATACCACTTGCTTATTTGGTCTGATAAAGCTTTGCTTCTTTCCCTGGTTTTACGCAGCCTCTGCCAACAGTGGCTCAGCCTGTGCAGGGTGGCAGCGCCAGCCCCAACGCCTCCCTTTCTGGGCCACAAGCCGTGGTGGCACCCCCAGAACAGACCAGGAAAGCGGGACAGAACTTCAAGTGTCTTTGGCAGTCCTGTAAACGGTGAGTTAATCTCTGTCCATATTGAGTTGACATACTTATTAAAGAGAAGTCCTTTGTTGTGAAAGGTGTGTTCATGTCATGGCTAACTAAAACTGCGTTTAGACAGGCAGCTCAATTCTGATATTTTTTTTCCACTAATTGGTATTTTGATCAATCACATCAGATCTTTTTCAGAGCTGATTGTTCAAAAGACCCATTAGTGGAAAAAACATCAGAATTGAGTCTTTGTGGCCTGTTCATTGGCTGTCCCATTTATATCCGTGTTCTTCCAGGTGGTTTGAGACGCCGTCTAGAGTGTTCTACCATGCAGCCACGCAGCATGGTGGCAAGGAGCTATACCCAGGCCAGTGCCTCTGGGAGGGATGTGAACCTTTCCCACGACAGAGACTGTCCTTCATAACCCATCTACAGGTAAAACTACACCCTCACCTCTCAATCAATCAGTCCATGTTTGTGGGTTTTTGCTGACAATTATCCTATTTTCTTCCTGCAGGATAAGCACTGTTCTCGAGATGCCCTATTGGCCGCACTAAAACTGGAGCAGGAACCGACACAGACGCAAGACCCAAATCAGAAAACTTCCAAGTATGTACCCTCTGGTTAGCTTAGTATGCTAGTGCTAATGTCCATTCTGGTGATGCTAGAATGCGCTATGTGTGGCTGACTGTCTTTTGCATTGTTCCACAGGCCTCAGCCAGTGGCAAGCAGCACTCCAGCCCCCCGAGCACAGAAAGCTATTGTCAATCATCCGAGCGCAGCCCTTATGGCCCTACGCAGAGGCTCTCGGAACCTGGTGTTCAGGGACTTCACTGTGAGTATGGCTGAGCTTAGCTGTTTGTTTACACTGAAGGTGTCCGGCTGACTTTTGACAGAAATTTATGATTTTATACCTGGAAATAAGATTTAAGATGTTAAACATTGCAGTCCTTGACTACTCCATATTTATCATATATTCCCACTTGGAAATATTTTGTTATCAATATATCTTGTAACTGATGAATTTCACAATCATTTTCCTTAGGATGAAAAAGAGGGACCAATGACCAAACACATAAGACTAACTGCTGCCTTAACGCTAAAGAACATTGCCAAGTATTCAGACTGCGGTCGAAAGTAAGAACAATTTTTTTTGTATACATTCACATTTACAGAAGGGTTATCTGAGGACTCCTCGTGCTGTGTTTGTTCGGAGTGATTAATCATAATCAATTAAACAAATGTTTACTGTTTGATGGAGTGTGTTTAATGACAGCTTCCTGTCTTCTCAGGTTGGTGAAGAGGCATGAGAGCCACCTCTCTGTGCTGGCACTCAGTAACATGGAGGTCTCCACAACGCTCGCCAAATGCCTTTACGAACTGACTCGCTCTCTCCAAGCTTGAGCCCACAAGAGCAACCCCACCCCCAAAAATTGGAGAACCATCCTTCAGGGGTGTCATGACAGTGGGGCACACAGGTGGGCAACACCAGACTATGCCCTTCGGACTCCCCTCCCTAACCCCACTGTGCTCAAATCGCCCCCATCTCCTTCACAAAACAAACTGCCACGGGGTCTTCCACCAGCCGCCCAAGAGGGGGAGCTCTTTAGACTGCTGCCCTGAGGGACTCTCCTACCGAAACCCTAAATACGAGCACATTTTTGTAATCCTGGGACTATTTGCAGAGAACTTATTTGAGTAGGAGCGGCAGTACGTTGAGGTTTTGCTGTGCCGGGGGAGGGGAATGGCTGGAGAGGGGGAGGGAGACGCAGCTGCAGGAGACTGGCTCGATTGTTTTTCTTTAGAACTTGATAGCGTGGTTTTCTTACTTGAGTCAATATATTTTCACTTATTTATTATTGAAATGAATACCATTACAATTAATGAAAATAATCTTGTAAATATTTGTGAATATATATATATAAAGAAAATCCTCTCATGCCGATACAGCCACTGGGGAACTTGCTCTGTGGAGTAATAGAAGCATTACTTTGGTAGAACCTTTTTTTTTTTATGATCCCTGGTTACTTGTATCTAATGTGATTCTATACTCAGCAGTGGATGAATGTACTTAAAACCTGTAAATATTTCTGCAAAGGTACTGATGCTGTAAAGTTAAGGGGGGAAAACAGTTTTTTTGTGGAACTGACTTTTTTTGTATTATAATACCTTGTAGAACTCATTTTGCTGGCTGAAAGAGTATGGAATAATATATCTCATGTCATTTTGTAGAAGAAAATAATATTGAAGGTATTCTCTCACCCCTCACCCCCAACATGTATCCACTGTAAACGTTTGTCATTGTACAAGCACAGTGCGCGTACATTTTTTTTTTTGTATTTGTAAATTGGTTTAAATACATGGAGTTTTATACAGGTTTTCTCCTGTGTTCTTTGCTTTATGTGCAGGTATATTTTCTTCACTACTTTTTTTCTATGTTAATATAGTGTGGAGTTTTATTGTACTATTTTTTTCATAATACCATGCCACATTCCGGCTCACGTCCTCAGACTATCCTCTCTATGGAGTGTTGTGTAACATTAATGACTGCCTGTTAGCGTCCGAGCGGGGCAGCCCACCCATCCTCATTTCTGCAGTGTCAGTAGGATGTGCTATTATACATAGACATAAGTCTGTTAGATTGGCTTTATTTACTTTGGTGACTGTTTATAGTTTTTAAATAAAAGACTGAACTATTTGTCTTTGTTTTGGTGCTCTTGTTTTGTGGTGTGAGGAGGCAATGGGTGCCTCTGTTCTACAATGTTACATGGCTGTGATCATCCCCTTTTAAATACACATATTTAAATGGAAAATGGTTTCCCCTAAATGTGTATATTCTATTGATCAAATTACAACACAGTTACAGAAAGTTGAGCTGTTTTTAGAACGTTTAATTGTGAGATCATCCCTCCCAGTGGAAAATAGATCAGAATGGTTTTCAATCTGAAGGTTTGTCCCCCCCAAACTACCTTAATTGGGTATATATGGCTCTGAGTGTAGTTTACCTTTTACTTGGATGTCCTGTTGATGGCCTGTCACTAAAACTGTCAGTCTCCTGCTACTGTTTATGAAATTAGACTTTCAGCCCCCATGCCAGTTACCTGTATAATTATGTTTGTCATTTTACTGCATATACATTCCGTTCAATGGAAAGGCAAGGAAAATATCAATGCTTTCTTGAAAATATTTTAATTTCATTGGCTACAAAACAGATACCGGTTATATCTGGGACCGGAAACAGTTGAAGGATTTCTTCCCTAGTGTAAAATGTATTGCAGCGACACTGTGCGGTGCCTTTTAAACTTCACAGGTTTCAGACATGTGGCCGAGACGTTCTTAAATGTATAACGAGTTAGCAGTGCAATCTATCCGGCTATGTTCAGGTTCTCGTCTAGCTTTGGAGACTAACCAATACACGGAAATAAGTGGGACAACAAAAAATAAACAACCAGGCCAATTTTTTAGCTATTGATTTAGCTTCGGGTAAGTCAACAAACACGTAGCTAGCTAACCCATTTAGCAAGCAAACGTATCGTTAGCAAAAAATATATATATCGTTAGCTGCTAGCTAGGTAGCTGTTATCGTGGCAAATATAGCGTCTGTACTGTAGGCCAGACCAGTCTCGTTAGCCAATCAAGTTGAATAATTAACTAGCTAGCTATGAACATGTTTGTTTCTTGTTACTGACCTAAATACAAATACGTTGTTACTAGCCAGCTAACGTTAGCTAACAGCTGACTAGCCTATATCAACCAAAAGTAGTGAGGTAAATTAACTGACTAGCGCCTGATCATGACCATCTTGTTACCGTTATCTGAATTGCAAACTAGCCAGCTAACGCTAGCTAGTTAACTTAGTTATCAAACTAGTAGAAAGAACAAGTAGCTAGTTAGCCAGCGAAACAAGTTAGTTGACTTTTGAGGGGGACTAGTACACACTTCTAATAGTATAAGTTGAAGGGTCATGTTACATCACACATGGGCCACATCAAAGTTTAAATTGTCAGCGACCGCAGGGCATTTCATAATGTTTACTAAATTAAATAGTAACTTACGTGATAGCTAGCTGCGAGGTATTTGGTTAGCTAGCTGGACAGAAAATAAAATACAAGACCACAACTCGCCAAATTTACTAAATGGTAGGAAGCTAGCTAACTAGCTGGTAAATTAAAGAATCCAAGATGGCATTGGATGATAGAACATGGCTAGTTAACGTTTAGTTATTTTGACATGGTAGAGAGTGTTGGCTTCAGTGACCAGTGTAACCCATTTAATTTGAATATTTTTGCCTCTGTCCAGACCTGCCTGTATTTTAGTCAGAGCTGACAGACTGGCTAAGCAAGGCCTTTTGTGGTACCCTTGCCACTGTGGTAAACCCGTTTGCTCTGGCTTTCACTGGACGGTGTTGTTTTGCTTCCTGATTCAGAGGTTAAATGCGGAAGACACATTTAAGTTGAATGCATTCAGCTGTACAAACCTTCCCGTTGCTCCACTCACCAAGCAGACGTTGACTTATCAACTGGCTATGTACACTTTGACAGTGTATATTTTTGTTTTTTGAAGTTTATTTAACCTTTATTTAACCAGGTAGGCCAGTTGAGAACAAGTTCTCATTTACAACTGCGACCTGGCCAATTTAAAGCAAAGCAGTGCGACAAAAACAACAGAGTTACACATGGGATAAACAAACGTACAGTCAATAACACAATAGAAAAATCTACATACAGTGTGTGCAAGTGTAGTAAGGTTAGGGAGGTAAGGCAATAAATAGGCCATAGTAGCGAAATAATTACAATTTAGCATTAGAACTGGAGTGATAGATGTGCAGATGATGATGTGCAAGTAGAGATACTGGTGTGCAAAAGAGCAAAAATAAATAATAATGTGATGGGGTAGATGGGTGGGCTATTTACAGTTGGGCAGTGTACAGGTGCAGTGATCGGTAAGCTGCCCTGACAGCTGATGCTTAAAGTTAGTGAGGGAGACATAAGTCTCCAGCTTCAGTGATGTTTGCAATTCGTTCCAGTCATTGGCAGCAGAGAACTGTAAGGAAAGGTGGCCAAAACAGGAGTTGGCTTTGGGGATGACCAATGAAATATACCTGCTGGAGCGCGTGCTACAGGTGGGTGCTGCTATGGTGACAAGTGAGCTGAGATAAGGCGGGGCTATACCTAGCAAAGACTTATGGAAGACCTGGAGCCGAAGCGAGGGTCAGCCAACGAGAGCATACAGGTTGCAGTGGTGGGTAGTATATGGGGCTTTGGTGACGAAACGGATGGCACTGTGATAGACTACATCCAGTTTGCTGAGTAGAGTGTTGGAGGCTATTTTGTAAATGACTGCTGAAGTCAAGGATATGTAGGATAGTCAGTTTTACAAGGGTATGTTTGGCAGCATGAGTGAAGGAGGCTTTGTTGCAAAATAGGAAGCCGATTCTAGATTCTTGGATTGGAGATGCTTAATGTGAGTCTGGAAGGAGAATTTACACTCTAACCAGACACCTAGATATTTGTAGTTGTCCACATATTCTAAGTCAGAACCGTCTCAAGTAGTGATGCTAGTCGGGCGGGTGCGGGCAGCAATCGGTTGAAGAGCATGCATTTAATTTTACTAGCATTTAAGAGCAGATGGAGGCCACGGAAGGAGTGTTGTATGGCATTGAAGCTCGTCTGGAGGTTTGTTAACAGTGTCCAAAGAAGGGCCAGATGTATACAGAATGGTGTCATCTGCGTAGAGGTGGATCAGAGAATCACCAGCAGTAAGAGCGACATCATTGATGAATACAGAGAAAAGAGTCTGCCCGAGAATTGAACCCTGTGGCATAGAGGTCGACCAATTTAATCGGAATGACCGATTTCAAGTTTTCATAACAATCGGAAATCTGTATTTTTGGGCGCCAATTTCCGATTATTTAAAATAAAAAATACACGTTTTTTATACCTTTTATTTAACTAGGCAAGTCAGTTAAGAACACATTCTTATTTTGAATGACTGCCTAGGAACTGTGGGTTAACTGCCTTGTTCAGGGGCAGAACGACAGATTTTCACCTTGTCAGCTCAGGGGTCCCAATCTTGCAACCGCACAGTTAACTAGTCCAACACTCTAACCATTGCACTCCACGAGTGGCCTGCCTGTTACGCGAATGCAGTAGAAGCCAAGGTAAATTGCTAGCTAGCATTAAACTTATCTTATAAAAAAACAATCAATCATAATCACTAGTTATAACTACTAATCCAGTTTAGCAGGCAATATTAACCAGGTGAAATTGTGTCATTTCTCTTGCGTTCATTGCACGCAGAGTCAGGGTATATGCAACAGTTTGGGCTGCCTGGCTCATTGCGAACTATTTTGCCAGAATTTTACATAAATATGACATTCATTGAAGGTTGTGCAATGTAACAAGAATATTTAGACTTAGGGATGCCACCCATTAGATAAAATACAGAACGGTTCCGTATTTCACTGAAATAATAAACGTTTTGTTTTCAAAATGATAGTTTCCGGATTCAACCATATTAATGACCAAAGGCTCGTATTTGTGTGTTATTATGTTATAATTAAGTCTGATTTGATCGAGCAGTCTGACTGAGCAGCAGCAGGCCCGTAATCATTCATTCAAACAGCACTTTCGTGCGTTTTGCCAGCAGCTCTTTGCAAGCACAGTGCTGTTTATGACTTCAAGCCTATCAGCCTAATGGCTGGTGTAACCAATGTGAAATGGCTAGCTAGTTAGCTGGGTGTGCGCTAATACTGTTTTAAACGTCACTCGCTTTTAGATTTGGAGTAGTAATTCCCCTTGCGCTGCAAGGGCCGCGGCTTTTGTGGAGCGATGGGTAACGCTGCTTCGAGTGTGGCTGTTGTCGATGTGTTCCTGGTTCGAGCCCAGGTAGGGGCGAGGAGGGGGACACAAGCTATACTGTTACACTGGCAATACTATAGTGCCTATAAGAACATCCAATAGTCAAAGGTTAATGAAATACAAATGGTATAGAGAGAAATAGTCCTATAAATACTATATTAACTACAACCTAAAACCTTACCTGGGAATATTGAAGTCTCATGTTAAAAGGAACCACCAACTTTCATATGTTCTCATGTTCTGAGCAAGGAACTTAAACGTTAGCTTTTTTACATAGCACACATTTTTACATGGCACATATTACTTTTTTCTCCAAAACTTTGTTTTTGCATTATTTAAACCAAATTGAACATGTTTCATTATTTATTTGAGGCTAAATAGATTTTTATTGGTGTGTTATATTAAGTTAAAATAAGTGTTCATTCAGTATTGTTGTACTTGTCATTATTACATATATATATATATATATATATACACTCTGCTCAAAAAAATAAAGAGAACACTAAAATAACACATCCTAGATCTGAATGAATGAAATATTCTTATTAAATACTTTTTTCTTTACATAGTTGAATGTGTTGACAACAAAATCACACAAAAATTATCAATGGAAATCAAATTTATCAACCCATGGAGGTCTGGATTTGGAGTCACACTCAAAACTAAAGTGGAAAACCACACTACAGGCTGATCCAAATTTGATGTAATGTCCTTAAAACAAGTCAAAATGAGGCTCAGTAGTGTGTGTGGCCTCCACGTGCCTGTATGACCTCCCTACAACGCCTGGGCATGCTCCTAATGAGGTGGCGGATGGTCTCCTGAGGGATCTCCTCCCAGACCTGGACTAAAGCATCCTCCAACTCCTGGACAGTCTGTGGTGCAACGTGGCGTTGGTGGATGGAGCGAGACATGATGTCCCAGATGTGCTCAATTGGATTCAGGTCTGGGGAACAGGCGGGCCAGTCCATAGCATCAATGCCTTCCTCTTGCAGGAACTGCTGACACACTCCAGCCACATGAGGTCTAGCATTGTCTTGCATTAGGAGGAACCCAGGGCCAACCGCACCAGCATATGGTCTCACAAGGGGTCTGAGGATCTCATCTCGGTACCTAATGGCAGTCAGGCTACCTCTGGCGAGCACATGGAGGGCTGTGCGGCCCCCCAAAGAAATGCCACCCCACACCATGACTGACCCACTGCCAAACCGGTCATGCTGGAGGATGTTGCAGGCAGCAGAACGTTCTCCACGGCGTCTCCAGACTGTCACGTCTGTCACGTGCTCGGTGTGAACCTGCTTTCATCTGTGAAGAGCACAGGGCGCCAGTGGCGAATTTGCCAATCTTGGTGTTCTCCGGCAAATGAAAAACGTCCTGCACGGTGTTGGGCTGTAAGCACAACCCCCACCTGTGGACGTTGGGCCCTCATACCACCCTCATGGAGTCTGTTTCTGACCGTTTGAGCAGACACATGCACATTTGTGGCCTGCTGGAGGTCATTTTGCAGGGCTCTGGCAGTGCTCCTCCTGCTCCTCCTTGCACAAAGGCGGAGGTAGCGGTCCTGCTGCTGGGTTGTTGCCCTCCTACGGCCTCCTCCACATCTCCTGATGTACTGGCCTGTCTCCTGGTAGCGCCTCCATGCTCTGGACACTACGCTGACAGACACAGCAAACCTTCTTGCCACAGCTTGCATTGATTGATGTGCCATCCTGGATGAGCTGCACTACCTGAGCCACTTGTGTGGGTTGTAGACTCCGTCTCATGCTACCACTAGAGTGAAAGCACCGCCAGCATTCAAAAGTGACCAAAACATCAGCCAGGAAGCATAGGAACTGAGAAGTGGTCTGTGGTCCCCACCTGCAGAACCACTCCTTTATTGGGGGTGTCTTGCTAATTGCCTATAATTTCCACCTGTTGTCTATTCCATTTGCACAACAGCATGTGAAATTTATTGTCAATCAGTGTGGCTTCCTAAGTGGACAGTTTGATTTCACAGAATTGTGATTGACTTGGAGTTATATTGTGTTTAAGTGTTCCCTTTATTTTTTTGAGCAGTGTATATATACAGTGCCTTGCGAATGTATTCGGCCCCCATGAACTTTGCGACCTTTTGCCACATTTCAGGCTTCAAACATAAAGATATAAAACTGTATTTTTTTGTGAATAATCAACAACAAGTGGGACACAATCATGAAGTGGAACGACATTTATTGGATATTTCAAACTTTTTTAACAAATCAAAAACTGAAAAATTGGGCGTGCAAAATTATTCAGCCCCCTTAAGTTAATACTTTGTAGCGCCACCTTTTGCTGCGATTACAGCTGTAAGTCGCTTGGGGTATGTCTCTATCAGTTTTGCAAATCGAGAGACTGACATTTTTTCCCATTCCTCCTTGCAAAACAGCTCGAGCTCAGTGAGGTTGGATGGAGAGCATTTGTGAACAGCAGTTTTCAGTTCTTTCCACAGATTCTCGATTGGATTCAGGTCTGGACTTTGACTTGGCCATTCTAACACCTGGATATGTTTATTATTGAACCATTCCATTGTAGATTTTGCTTTATGTTTTGGATCATTGTCTTGTTGGAAGACAAATCTCCGTCCCAGTCTCAGGTCTTTTGCAGACTCCATCAGGTTTTCTTCCAGAATGGTCCTGTATTTGGCTCCATACATCTTCCCATACATTTTAACCATCTTCCCTGTCCCTGCTGAAGAAAATCAGGCCCAAACCATGATGCTGCCACCACCATGTTTGACAGTGGGGATGGTGTGTTCAGCTGTGTTGCTTTTACGCCAAACATAACTTTTTGGCAACAATGCAAAACGTTAAATGTTGGTTTCATCTGACCAGAGCACCTTCTTCCACATGTTTGGTGTGTCTCCCAGGTGGCTTGTGGCAAACTTTAAACAACAATTTTTATGGATATCTTTAAGAAATGGCTTTCTTCTTGCCACTCTTCCATAAAGGCCAGATTTGTGCAATATACGACTGATTGTTGTCCTATGGACAGAGTCTCCCACCTCAGCTGTAGATCTCTGCAGTTCATCCAGAGTGATCATGGGCCTCTTGGCTGCATCTCTGATCAGTCTTCTCCTTGTATGAGCTGAAAGTTTAGAGGGACGGCCAGATCTTGGTAGATTTGCAGTGGTCTGATACTCCTTCCATTTCAATATTATCGCTTGCACAGTGCTCCTTGGGATGTTTAAAGCTTGGGAAATCTTTTTGTATCCAAATCCGGCTTTAAACTTCTTCACAACAGTATCTCGGACCTGCCTGGTGTTTTCCTTGTTCTTCATGATGCTCTCTGCGCTTTTAACGGACCTCTGAGACTATCACAGTGCAGGTGCATTTATACGGAGACTTGATTACACACAGGTGGATTGTATTTATCATCTTTAGTCATTTAGGTCAACATTGGATCATTCAGAGATCCTCATTGAACTTCTGGAGAGAGTTTGCTGCACTGAAAGTAAAGGGGCTGAATAATTTTGCACGCCCAATTTTTCAGTTTTTAATTTGTTAAAAAAGTTTGAAATATCCAATAAATGTCGTTCCACTTCATGATTGTGTCCCACTTGTTGTTGATTCTTCACAAAAAAATACAGTTTTATATCTTTGTTTGAAGCCTGAAATGTGGCAAAAGGTCGCAAAGTTCAAGGGGGCCGAATACTTTCGCAAGGCACTGTATGTGTATATATAACTGCTGATTAATCTGTATCTGCTTTTTTTGGTCCTCCAATAATCGCTATTGGCGTTGAAAAATCCTAATCGGTCGACCTCTAGTACATACCAACCTGGAACTCCGCTATTATTACTGTTCTTCATAAAGAAGGTAAAGATCCAGCAGAATGTGCATCGTATCGACCAATATTGTTGCTGAACGGCGAAAAAAAATTGCTTACATCAATTTTTGCAAATAGATTAAGTAATATAATCCCAGATATCATAAACTCTGAGCAAATGGGTTTTGTGTCCAGCAGACTTCTGAGCGATAATGTTAGGCAAACGTTTAATGTGATTGGCGCAGCGGTCTAAGGCACTGCATCTCCGTGCAAGAGGCGTCACTGCAGTCGCTGGTTTGAATCCAGGCTGTATCACATCCGGCCGTGTTTGGGAGTCCCATACGGAGGCACTCATTTGGCCCAGCATTGTCCGGGGTAGGACGTCATTTGTAAAGAAGGATTTGCTCTTAACTGACTTGCCTAGTTAAATTCATAGAAATAAATAATGGAATGGAACACGCTCAAGAAAAAACTAATTGCTTATGCTAACTCTAGATGCAGAAACAAATAATACTTTAGTGAAACTTTCCTGAACTTGCTGCAAATGATGTACAAAACACCAAATGTCAGAATAAGGGTAAATGGTACATTATTCTCTAGAGTTCCCGCCGCTATGGATGAAATAAAACAATATGTTGTATCTGGATACAAACTAAATACTGGGAAATCAGAACTAATTACTGTCAACCAATATCCCAAGACATCAAAACTAAGTTTAAACTTAAATGGGATCAAAATAAACTGAAATACTTATTGATTACTATCCCCCAAGACTTGACTTTGCAATTCTGGGAAACGAGTTTAACAGGACCTACCTACAAATATGTACATTGGTGCCTTTTAACAATAACAGGAATAATTTAAACTATTAAAATGAATGTCCTCCCAAGATTTTTTATTCCTGTTCCAGAATCTATCAAAAACTATTACTCCAAACACTTTTAAACAGTGGGATAAACTCCTGAGTAAATTCATATGGAGAGGATTAAGTCTGTGTCCAACTTAAAACAATCAAACAATGTAAATAAGCAGGGGGACTAGCATTACCAAACCTAATGAATTATTATATAGGTGACCAACTAAAATCATTTTTTGTTTGGATAAACCCGGCATCAACAGCTAAATGGAATCCACCAAATGGAAAAACTATAAGTGCAACTATATTTATGAGGACAATCAATGCACACACTCGGAAGATAGAAAATACCTGTATAAATAACACTATAAAGATCTGGACAAAGATCACCAAAATAAAAGGCATCTAAACAGACCTGATCGACCTGCGAGTAATTGTAATGGACGGCGACTTTAAGCCAAGTATGATTGATGATGCATTTAAATTATGGGCTGACCGGGTATCATTAGATGTTCACAGACAATGGGATAGATACATTTGAGTACCTATAAAAAAAAAATACAACCCCCAGAAATCTATTTTACAATTACTTACAAGTGAGAAGTTCTTACTAAAGCAGTGAGACCTAAAAAAACAACATTGCTGGGTTCGTGAGAGTCTCCCCTTTCCATAGAGTAGTAATAGTTTGTAGGACGTTCGAATGCTACAGACGTTTTCGTGAGAAGACAGATTTTTGGGATGTCTCGTGGTCTGGCAAACACAGCTATAGCTCAGCCACCTTCCACCGCAGATGTGGAAGGCCGACATAGTCGGATGCGGTGGATTGCGACGCAGGCCATGTAAAAATACTGATATCTCTAGTTTAAACGGACAGGTGTGTCAATAGACTCTTAAGGATTAAGCTGTCCATTGTGTAAATAATGCATTAAAGTCTATGGAAAACTTGCTTGACAATTTGGTTACACACACATCTCAAGTTCAATGTAATTAAATGATGGCACTGTGACTGGGTTGTTAACAAGAATCTCTCATACATTTTTATTTCCAGGGGTCATCTGGTCATTAGGGACAAAGCAACAGTGCCAAAGATGACGGGTGAATCGGGAAATGGTAAGTAACTGCCAGCCAGTCATCATGAAAAAGATCTTTCAGTGGGCTTTGGCACCATGGTTTAATTTAAACGTCTCTACCCTCAAGTTTGTTCTTGAATGACAAGCTGTTGTGCCACCTCTCTCTGGTTGTCAGACGGACAGACCCCAGAGGGAGACCCGGAGCCGGAAGAGGCGGAGCGGTGTCCTATCTGCCTGGGCGCCCTGGGCCGTTGTGTCCTGGCCATGCCCGACAGCTGCTGCCATTTATTCTGCCTCAGCTGCCTCCTCAGATGGGCAGAGGTAAGCACCATGTACTGTCCTACCCCCTAGGCACATTACTCTCATTGGCAACAGATAGTGCTGCAACTGGCAAGTTGTCTATTGTGATAAGCCATGGTGAGGCTCAGGAGACGATACATGGTTAAAATGTGTGTGGACTGATGTTTTTTTTGTTGTCTGTTTTTAAGTTGCAGGCAGTTCCATCTTGCCCAGTGGACAGGCAGCCTTTCAATGTTGTCTACAAACGTGACGCTGTGCTGGGATGTGTGACGGTAAGTCTCCACTGGCTACCTTCTATGTTTCACGATTTATAAATGTCATTCACAAGCTATATTATAACTTTAGTCACTATGCAGGGAGAATTTATGTGCTGTGACTTCAGTTGTGATGTGAATCTCAGGTTCCTGTGAAGAAGAGAGTCAGCCAATCAGAGCCAGAGAAGTGTGGCTGCACAGACCCAGAAGCCAGTGGCTGTTTGTTAAAGTGAGTAGAGGTCTTGCGTTAGTGAAAAGGTTGCCCTGCTGCAGAGTTAACCTGACAAAGACCCTTTGTGGTCGAAACGTTGTCTTTAAACTTGGGGAGCATTCAAACAGTGTGCAGCTTAATGGCAGTCACTTTGTGGTGCATTATTATATTCATTTTTTACCACGTTTTTATTTGTTTTGTCATTTTTTTGTTGGAGGTGGGAGTTACAGGTACAATATACATGTTCATTTACACACTTAGTTTATACCACATGTACAGTGCCTTGCGAAAGTATTCGGCCCCCTTGAACTTTGCGACCTTTTCCCACATTTCAGGCTTCAAACATAAAGATATAAAACTGTATTTTTTTGTGAAGAATCAACAACAAGTGGGACACAATCATGAAGTGGAACGACATTTATTGGATATTTCAAACTTTTTTAACAAATCAAAAACTGAAAAATTGGGCGTGCAAAATTATTCAGCCCCCTTAAGTTAATACTTTGTAGCGCCACCTTTTTCTGCGATTACAGCTGTAAGTCGCTTGGGGTATGTCTCTATCAGTTTTGCACATCGAGAGACTGAAATTTTTTCCCATTCCTCCTTGCAAAACAGCTCGAGCTCAGTGAGGTTGGATGGAGATCATTTGTGAACAGCAGTTTTCAGTTCTTTCCACAGATTCTCGATTGGATTCAGGTCTGGACTTTGACTTGGTCATTCTAACACCTGGATATGTTTATTTTTGAACCATTCCATTGTAGATTTTGCTTTATGTTTTGGATCATTGTCTTGTTGGAAGACAAATCTCCGTCCCAGTCTCAAGTCTTTTGCAGACTCCATCAGGTTTTCTTCCAGAATGGTCCTGTATTTGGCTCCATCCATCTTCCCATCAATTTTAACCATCTTCCCTGTCCCTGCTGAAGAAAAGCAGGCCAAACCATGATGCTGCCACCACCATGTTTGACAGTGGGTATGGTGTGTTCAGGGTGATGAGCTGTGTTGCTTTTACGCCAAACATAACGTTTTGCATTGTTGCCAAAAAGTTCAATTTTGGTTTCATCTGACCAGAGCACCTTCTTCCACATGTTTGGTGTGTCTCCCAGGTGGCTTGTGGCAAACTTTAAACAACACTTTTTATGGATATCTTTAAGAAATGGCTTTCTTCTTGCCACTCTTCCATAAAGGCCAGATTTGTGCAATATACGACTGATTGTTGTCCTATGGACAGAGTCTCCCACCTAAGCTGTAGATCTCTGCAGTTCATCCATAGTGATCATGGGCCTCTTGGCTGCATCTCTGATCAGTCTTCTCCTTGTATGAGCTGAAAGTTTAGAGGGACGACCAGGTCTTGGTAGATTTGCAGTGGTCTGATACTCCTTCCATTTCAATATTATCGCTTGCACAGTGCTCCTTGGGATGTTTAAAGCCTGGGAAATCTTTTTGTATCCAAATCCGGCTTTAAACTTCTTCACAACAGTATCTCGGACCTGCCTGGTGTGTTCCTTGTTCTTCATGATGCTCTCTGCGCTTTTAACGGACCTCTGAGACTATCACAGTGCAGGTGCATTTATACAGAGACTTGATTACACACAGATGGATTGTATTTATCATCATTAGTCATTTAGGTCAACATTGGATCATTCAGAGATCCTCACTGAACTTCTGGAGAGAGTTTGCTGCACTGAAAGTAAAGGGGCTGAATAATTTTGCACGCCCAATTTTTCAGTTTTTGATTTGTTAAAAAAGTTTGAAATGTCCAATAAATGTCATTCCACTTCATGATTGTGTCCCACTTGTTGTTGATTCTTCACAAAAAAATACAGTTTTATATCTTTATGTTTGAAGCCTGAAATATGGCAAAAGGTCGCAAAGTTCAAGGGGGCCGAAAACTTTCGCAAGGCACTGTACCTGTACTCTAAAGGATAATAACACTAAGAAATACATACTGAGAAATTATTACCGTATATTGATCACACAGGATTTTGTAGTAATACAATTGGTATGTAAAGAAATTCTGCTTAATCTTGTCAGTAAATTAAGTTCTGTCTTGACTTTGGAAATAGTAATAGGTACCTGGTCTGAAAAAAAGGGTTGTTTGAAAATGCAGTTAACATTTCCCATGATGATTTTTGTGATTTATTCAACCGAGATGCAAATGCAGTTGCATTATTTTTATAAAACCTTTAATGGCATTCCATAGAATTCTGGCATTTGTAGTTGGCAGTAGTAAGCGTGATGATCAGACAAGCTCATACAGTGCCTTCGGAAAGTATTCAGACCCCTTGACCTTCTCCACATTGTTACTTTAAAGCCTTATTCTAAAATGTATTAACTTTTTCCCTCATCAATCTTCACACCATATCTCATAATGACAAAGCAAAAATGGGATTAGACATTTTTACTAAAAATAACAAACTGATATCACATTTGCATAATTATTCAGACCTTTTACTCAGTTCTTTGTTTAAGCACCTTTGGCAGCAATTACAGCATTGAGTCTTATTGGGTATGATGATAAAAGCTTGGCACACCTGTATTTGGGGGAGTTTCTCCCATTCTTCTCTGCAGATCCTCTCAAGCTCTGTTGGGTTGGATGGGAGAGCATTGCTACACAGCTATTTTCAGGTCTCTCCAGAGATGTTGGATCGGGTTCAAGTCCAGGCTCTGGCTGGGCCACTCAAGGACATTCAGAGACTTGTCCCGAAGCCACTCCTGTGTTGTTTTGGCTGTGTTCTTAGGGTCATTGTCCTGTTTGAAGGTGAACCTTCGCCCCAGTCTGAGGTCCTGAGTGCTCTGGAGCAGGTTTATATCAAGGATCTCTGTACTTTGCTCTGTTCATCTTTGCCTCGATCCTGACTAGTCTCCCAGTCCCTGCTACTGAAAAACATCCCCACAGCATGATGCTGCCAACAGATGTGATGCTTGCCATTCAGGCCAAATAGTTCAATCTTGGTTTCATCAGACCAGAGAATCCTGTTTCTCATGGTCTGAGAGTCTTTAGAAGCCTTTTGGGCAAGCTCCAAGCAGGCTGTCATTTGCCTATTTTTCCTGAGGGGCTTCCGTTTGACCACTACCATAAAGGCCTGATTGGTGGAGTGTTGCAGAGATGGTTGTCCTTCTGGAAGGTTCTCCCATCTCCACAGAGGAACTATAGAACTCTATCAGAGTGACCATCGGGTTCTTGGTCATCTCCCTGACCAAGGCCCTTCTCTCCTAATTACTCAGTTTGGTCGGGCAGACAGCTCTAGGAAGAGTCTTGGTGGTTCCAAGCTTCTTCCATTAAAGAATGATGGAGCCCACTTTCTTTTTGGGGACTTTCAATGCTGCAGAAATGTTTTGGTATCCTTCCTCAGATCTGTGCCTCGACACAATCCTGTCTTGTTGCTCTACGGACAATTCCTTCGAACTCATGGCTTGGTTTTTGCTCTGACATGGACTGTCAATTGTGGGACCTTGTATAGACAGGTGTGTGTCTTTCCAAATCATGTTCAGTCAATTGAATTTACCACGGGTGGACTCCAATCAATTTGATAGCAAATGGTCTGAATAAAAACTTCTAAAAACCTGTTTTCGCTTTGTCATTACGGGGTATTGTGTGTAGATTGATATGGGGGGGAAAATAATTTTGTCAATTTTAGGAGACTGTAATGTAACAAAATGTGTAAAAAGTCAAGGGGTCTGAATATTTTCTGAAGGCACTACGTCGAATTTCTATTTTCTTAATTTTAGAAAATAAAGGTATAGATAAGAGAGAAATCGAGTACTCTGAGTAGAAAGTGCACTCTTGCTTTAGGAGTATGTGCTCACCGGGCATCAGTGAGGTTGTAATCAGAGAGTATATGTTGGAGAGCCTTGGTTGCGTGTGGTTTGTAGTTGGTCTTTATTAGATCTGTCCCAAAAACTAGTTGGATTTCAGTTCATTCTAACAATAGGCTGTTCAGAGAATAAAAAAAATTGGGATCAAACAAAGGTGGAGCATACATATAAATAAAGTACATTTTATTTCCATTATGGATACATTTTAAGGAAAGGGATTCTGCCGTCTTGGTCTTCGCCTTAACCAAGATGGTGATTTTGAGTTTGTATTAATACGAATACACCTTTAGGGCTGATGGAAAAGCAGCCAGTTTCTACAAATGGTTCTGTATTCTATCTGCATGCCTTTGGAGTAGGTGTATTTCTTGGAGCGTTACTATATCAATATGGTTTCTTGCTAGGATATCAAGACAGCTGGAACATTTGATTAAGTGAGCAGTGCAAGAGATTAATTTAGCAGTTTTAATTGCAAGTTGAGGGCAGAGGTAATTTCCCCACAAACAATGTCTTGCATAGTAGCAGCCAAATCTTTCTGTTGTCAGGTGTCTTTCTGTTCCCACCTTTTATTTTTTTATTTCACCTTGATTTAACCGGGTAGGCCAGTTGAGAGCAAGTTCACATTTACAACTGCATCCTGGCCAAGATAAAGCAAAGCAGTGTGACAAAAACAACAACAAAGATTTACACATGGGATAAACAAATGTAGTCAATAACACAGTAGAAAAAGTATATGTACAGTGTGTGCAAATGTAGAAGAGTAAGGCAATAAATAGGCCATAGAGGTGAAATAATTACAATTTAGCATTAACACTGGAAGGATAGATGTGCAGATGATGATGTGCAAGTAGAGATACTGGGATGCAAAAGAGTAAAAATAACAATATGGGGATGAGGTAGTTGGGTGTGCTATTTACAGATTGGCTGTGTACAAGTACAGTGATCGGTAAGCTGCTCTGACAGCTGATGCTTAAAGTTAGAGAGGGAGGCATAAGTCTCCAGCTTCAGTGATTTTTGCAATTCGTTCCAGTCATTGGCAGCAGAGAACTGGAAGGAAAGGTGGCCAAAAGAGGAGTTGGCTTTGGGGATGACCAGTGAAATATACCTGCTGGAGCGCGTGCTACAGGTGGGTGTTGCTATGGTGACCAGGGAGCTGACATAAGGCGGGCTTAACCTAGCAAAGACCTATTGATGACCTGGAGCCAGTGGGTTTGGTGACGAATATGTAGTGAGGGCCAGCCAACGAGACCATATAGGTCGCAGTGGTGGGTAGTAAATGAGGCCTTGGTGACAAAACGGATGATACTGTGATAGACTACGTTCAGTTTGCTGAGTAGAGTGTTGGAGGCTATTTTGTAAATGACTGCTGAAGTCAAGGATATGTAGGATAGTCAGTTTTACGAGGGTATGTTTGGCAGCATGAGTGAAGGAGGCTTTGTTGCAAAATAGGAAGCCAATTCTATATTTAATTTTGGATTGAAGATGCTTAATGTGAGTCTGGAAGGAGAGTTTACAGTCTAACCAGACACCTAGATATTTGTAGTTGTCCACATATTCTAAGTCAGAACCGTCCCGTGTAGTGATGCTAGGTCGGGCGGGTGCGGGCAGCAATCGGTGGAAGAGCATGCATTTAGTTTTACTAGCATTTAAGAGCAGTTGGAGGCCACGGAAGGAGTGTTGTATGGCATTGACGCTCTTTTGAGGTTTGTTAGCACAGTGTCCAAAGAAGGGCCAGATGTATACAGAAGGATGTTGTCTGCGTAGATGCTGATCAGAGAATCACCAGCAGCAAGAGCGACATCATTGATATATACAGAGAAAAGAGTCTGCCGAGAATTTAACCCTGTGGCACCCCCATAGACTGCCAGAGATCCGGACAACAGACCTTCCGATTTGACACACTGAACTCTATCTGAGAAGTAGTTGGTGAACCAGGCGAGGCAGTCATTTGAGAAGCCAAGGCTATTGAGTCTGCCGATAGGAATGAGGTGATTGACATAGTCGAAAGCCTTGGCCAGGTCGATGAAGACGGCTGCATGGCGATTATGATATCGTTTAGGACCTTGAGCGTGGCTGAGGTGCACCCATGACCAGCTCAGAAACCAGATTGCATAGTGGAGAAGGTACGGTGGGATTCGAAATGGTTGGTGATCTGTTTGTTAACTTGGCTTTCAAAGATTTTAGAAAGGCAGGGCAGGATGGATATAGGTCTATAACAGTTTGGGTCTAGAGTGTCTCCCCCTTTGAAAAGGGGGATGACCGCGGCAGCTTTCCAATCTTTGGGGATCTCAGACATTACGAAAGGGAGGTTAAACAGGCTAGGCTAGTAATAGGGGTTGCATCAATTTCGGTGGATACTTTTAGAAAGAGAGGGTCCAGATTGTCCAGCCCAGCTAATTTGTAGTGATCCAGATTTTGCAACTCTTTCAGAACATCAGCTATCCGGATTTGGGTGAAGGAGAAGCGGGGGAGGCTTGGGCAAGTTGCTGCAGAGGTTGCTGAGCTGTTGGCCGGGGTAGGGGTAGCCAAGTGGAAAGCATGGCCAGCTGTAGAAAAATGCTTATTGAAATTATCGAATTTCGTAGATTTATCAGTGGTGACAGTGTTTTCTAGCCTCAGTGCAGTGGCATATGTTAACAATTTTTTTTTAAATTTACTCCGTGGCCAGTTTATTACGTACACCCATCTAGTACTGGGTCGGACCCCCCTTTGCCTCCAGTTCAGCTGGAAGTCTTTGTGGCATGGAAACGTTGCACAATTTCTATCAAGAGACCTTATGTGTGCCAGGAAAATAGTCCCCAGGAGTTGTGTGTTCCGAGATGCCATTCTTCACACCACTGTTATACTGCGCCGTTATTTGCCTGTTTGTGGCCTGCATGTTAGCCTGGACAATTCTTGCCATTCTCCCTTGACCCCCTCATCAACAAGCTGTTTTTGCCCACAGGACCTATCACTGACTGGATGTTTTTTGTTTGTCGCACCATCCTTTGTAAACCATAGACCAGGGTTCCCCAACTGGCGCTTCCCCCCCCCCCACACACACACACAGTTTTCTTAGCACAAAAATGTAAACAAGGTTTGAAATGATTATGTTTAGTCAAATATCTGTTTGGGATTCTTGCAGTTAATTTGCAGTCTACAAGTTCCGGCCCCCTGTTCTGGCCCCCTGACCATCCGGTCAAGAAAAAAATTGTCCTGTGGCTGAATCTAGTCTCCTTTTATGACATGTTTTTGTTTTTTTAAGGAAACAAGGAGGAAGATGGAGGAGAACGAAGACTGAGAGGACATCAGAAGCCAAAGTCAAAGGCCTTATTCGGAAATGTATGTGCTTATTCTCCTCGCATAAATCCTCTTTCCCTCATTTGTTGGCATTTTATTCATGAGGTGTAACAAGATAAATTGTTTTCCCCAGGCAGCGATGATGACCCCTCTGTGTTGAGCAAGAAGAAGGTTAGTAATTTCAGACCCCTTGTAGGGGCATCTATTTCATAATAAATATGTATGGTTCTTGCAAGATTTTATGGGTTTAGAGTCCAACTGTCCAGATATGTAATGTATGCGATGCAACTAAGAAACAACATACGCATACCAACACAAACACACATACAGTGCATTCGTTAAGTATTTAGACCCCTTGGCTTTTTCCACGTTTTGTTACATTCCAGCCTTATTCTAAAATGGATTAAATAAATTGTTTTCCTCAATCTACATACAATACCCCATAATGACAAAGCGTAAACAGGTTTAGACATTTTTGCAAGTGTGTGTGTGTGTGTGTGTGTGTGTGTGTGTGTGTGTGTGTATGAAAACACCTTATTTACATAAGTATTAAGACACTTTGCTATGAGACTCGAAATTGAGCTCAGGTTCATCTTGTTTCTACAACTTGATTGGAATCCACCTATGGTAGATTCAATTGATGGGACATGATTTGGAAAGTCACAAACCTGTCTATATAAGGTCATACAGTTGACAGTGCATGTCAGAGCAAAAAGCAAGCCATGAGGTCGAAGGAATTGTCCGTAGAGCTCCGAGACAGGATTGTGTCGAGGCACAGATCTGGGGAAGGGTACCTAAACATTTCTGTAGCATTGAAGGTTCCCAAGAACACAGTGTCCTCCATTCTTAAATGGAAAAAGTTTGAAACCACAAAGACTCTTCCTAGAGAGGGCCTTAGTCAGGGAGGTGACCAAGAACCCAATGGTCACTCTAACAGAGCTCTAGAGTTCCTCTGTGGAGATGGGAGAACCTTCCAGAAGGACAACCATCTCTGCAGCACTCCACCAATCAGGCCTTTATGGTAGAGTGGCCAAACAGAAGCCACTCCTCAGTAAAAAGGCACATGACAGCCTGCTTGGAGTTTGCCAAAAGGCACCTTAAGGACTCAGCCTATGAGAAACAAGATCATCTGGTCTGATCAAGACTGAACACTTTGCCCACAATGCCAAGCGTCACGTCTGGAGGAAATCTACCACCATCGCTACCGTGAAGCATGGTGGTGGCAGCATCATGCTGTGGGGATGTTTTTCAGCGGCAGGGACTGGGAGACTAGTCAGGATGGAGGGAAAGATGAACAGAACAAAGTACAGAGAGATCCTTGATGAAAACCTGCTCAGGCCCTCAGAATGTGGCAAAGGTTCAGCTTCGAACAGGACAACGACCCTAAGCATACAGCCAAGACAACGCAGGAGTGCATTCGGGACAAGTCTCAATGTCCTTGAGTGGCCCAGCCAGAGCCCGGACTTGAACCCGATCCAACATCTCTAGAGAGACCTGAAAATAGCTGTGCAGCGACGCTCTCCATCCAACCTGACGGAGCTTGAGAGATTCTGCAGAGCAGAATGGGTGAAACTCCCCAAATACAGGTGTGCCAAGCTTGTAGCGTAATACCCAATAAGACTCAAGGCTGTAATCGCTGCCAAAGGTGCTTAAACAAAGTATTGAGTAAAGGGTCTGAATACTAATGGAAATATATTTCAGTTATATTTAATACATTTGCCGTAATGTCTAAGCCTGTTTTTGCTTCGTCATTGTGTGTGTGTGTGGATTGAGGGGGAAAAAACTAGTTAATCAATTTTAGAGTAAGGCTGTAACGTAACAAAATGTGGTGAAAGTCGAGGGGCCTGAATACTTTCTGAATGCACTGTACATAGACATTACACATGCCTACTCACACATCATTTGCTGCTGCTACTCTTTATTTATTTTACTCTTATTGTTATCTATCCTGATGCCTAGTCACTACTCTGCCTTCATGTACATATCTACCTCAAATACCTTGTACCTCTGCACATTGATCTGGTACTGGTACTCCCTGTATATATCTGCTTGTGTATTGTTTTGTATTCCTCTTGTGTTACTACTTTGTTTAAACTCTGCATTGTTAGGGAAGGGGAAGGCCTAGTAAACAAGCATTTCACTGTAAAATCTACACCAGTTGTATCCGGCGCATTTGACATTACATTTGATTTTAGATTTCCCATGTTCGTATTTGCTCAGCCAAGAGTTTTCAATAATACTCTGACATAGAATAAGTAGTATCAACGTGGCCCCCTGTCCTCATAGGCCCATTTGTTCCCACTGGGTGCTTGTCTGGTATTTGCAACAGCCAAGCCTCCTCCTGAACGGTTTTCTCTCTTTTCTAGGTGAGAGGACCTCTGTGCTCTTGGTCTGCGGCCCAGACAGGCACAGCAATGGGGACTCTGACACAGTGCATGTGAGTAGGCCACTTTGTTAAGGTTTTGATTTGCAGCTCACCGAGCAGAGACACAGTAACTACTTCTTATGGTACTTCACAATTTGTTGGAAACCCTGTTCTAATCATCATTTGTCCTAACAAAGTTGAAATAGATCCACTCTTTCGATCTCAAGTTAATGTTTTTGACATAAAAAAAGACAACCAGTGAAAGATGTCCTTTTTCTGTGTGTATATTGTGTCCTTTGTCTACTCTGCAGTGCAGAACCCCTTTGGGTGCCCGAGGAGGAGCCGTCTGAGGATGACTGTAAACAGTGTAGCCGCAAAACACAGGACTGCCCATTTCTGCCTGTTGCTGTACCCCTTCCTGCCAGTGGCAACTCGAGGTGAGTTGGTCCACACACAATGAATGTATGTAGATGGAATGTGTGTATATACACTGCTCAAAAAAATAAAGGGAACACTAAAATAACACATCCTAGATCTGAATGAATGAAATATTCTTATTAAATACTTTTTTCTTAACATAGTTGAATGTGCTGGCAACAAAATCGCACAAAAAATTATCAATGGAAATCAAATGTATCAACCCATGGAGGTCTGGATTTGGAGTCACACTCAAAATTAAAGTGGAAAACCACACTACAGGCTGATCCAACTTTGATGTAATGTCCTTAAAACAAGTCAAAATGAAGCTCAGTAGTGTGTGTGGCCTCCACGTGCCTGTATGACCTCCCTACAACACCTGGGCATGCTCCTGATGAGGTGGCGGATGGTCTCCTGAGGGATCTCCTCCCAGACCTGGACTAAAGCATCCGGCAATCCCTGGACAGTCTGTGGTGCAACGTGGCATTGGTGGATGGAGCGAGACATGATGTCCCAGATGTGCTCAATTGGATTCAGGTCTGGGGAACGGGCGGGCCAGTCCATAGCATCAATGCCTTCCTCTTGCAGGAACTGCTGACACACTCCAGCCACATGAGGTCTAGCATTGTCTTGCATTAGGAGGAACCCAGGGCCAACCGCACCAGCATATGGTCTCACAAGGGGTCTGAGGATCTCATCTCGGTACCTAATGGCAGTCAGGCTACCTCTGGCGAGCACATGGAGGCCCCCCAAAGAAATGCCACCCCACACCATGACTGACCCACCGCCAAACTGGTCATGCAGGAGGATGTTGCAGGCAGCAGAACGTTCTCCACGGCGTCTCCAGACTCTGTCACGTGCTCAGTGTGAACCTGCTTCCATCTGTGAAGAGCACAGGGCGCCAGTGGCGAATTTGCCAATCTTGGTGTTCTCTGGCAAATGCCAAACGTCCTGCACGGTGTTGGGCTGTAAGCACAACCCCCACCTGTGGACGTCGGGCCCTCATACCACCCTCATGGAGTCTGTTTCTGACCGTTTGAGCAGACACATGCACATTTGTGGCCTGCTGGAGGTAATTTTGCAGGGCTCTGGCAGTGCTCCTCCTTGCACAAAGGCGGAGGTAGCGGTCCTACTGCCCGGTTTGTTGCCCTCCTACGGCCTCCTCCACGTCTCCTGATGTACTGGCCTGTCTCCTGGTAGCGCCTCCATGCTCTGGACACTACGCTGACAGACACAGCAAACCTTCTTGCCACAGCTCGCATTGATGTGCCATCCTGGATGAGCTGCACTACCTGAGCCACTTGTGTGGGTTGTAGACTCCGTCTCATGCTTCCACTAGAGTGAAAGCACCGCCAGCATTCAAAAGTGACCAAAACATCAGCCAGGAAGCATAGGAACTGAGTAGTGGTCTGTGGTCCCCACCTGCAGAACCACTCCTTTATGTGTCTTGCTAATTGCCTATAATTTCCACCTGTTGTCTATTCCATTTGCACAACAGCATGTGAAATTTATTGTCAATCAGTGTTGCTTCCTAAGTGGACAGTTTGATTTCACAGAAGTGTGATTGACTTGGAGTTACATTGTGTTGTTTAAGTGTTCCCTTTATTTTTTTGAGCAGTGTATTATATAGGTTGTAGGGTGAGTTAAATACCCTGGGCAGGGTGATAGTATTTCAATAGAAACAGTGATTTTAAGTGTGTTTTTGTGAGGAGTGAAGCTCTGATCTGATATTTCCCTCCCAGGCAGTTATTCCATCCCTCTGAGTGGAGTAGCAGCCCCTTTCCTCTGAGACCCCTCTCACCGTTCTCTACTATTGCTTCACATCTTGGCTCGGGGCATTTTGGTGAGTCATGCTTTGAAATGCTTATCAACCATTTAGTGAGTCTGTTCAAAGGAACCCTCTTGGATCCCCCCCCCCCTCCCAAAACCTTGTATGTTAGCTTGAATCACAGGGTTTGAATGAGATCACGCAAGGTGACTGGACTGTAAGCTGCTTCGCTACACTAACCTACATTGTGGCAGTAAGATACTTTTTCAGAATAATTTCCATCATGTGTGTGGGTTGTTCAGTATCCTGGCATCATGAGTTCAGTTTTGTGAAGGCACCAAAACCAAACCTTTTAATCCATAGGTTATGCCTAATTTTATGCTACATAAGACCATTGTTAAGTTTCTCACAATACTTCTAAAATTCATGATTATGTCTCATAATAGTCTTTCAGGGAAGAGTTTGCGCAGTCACCTGCCCCAAAGGAGAGGAGAAGAAGGGCACCTGTGGATCTGGCTCCAAAGACCCCTCCAAACAGACAGAGGCCCTGACGACTAGGCGCTCTGGCCGCCACAGCAGGGCCGAGGAACAAGCTCCTACACAAGACCCTGCATCTTCGCAGTCCCACTCTTCAGATTCCGACACTTCCACAAACCCACCCACAAAAGCGGGCAAAAGCACCGCAGCCGCTGGTAAGAGGAAAGGCAAACGGGCAGCTCAGCGAAAGCCCAGCGCCAAGAGGAAAGCCCCAGCTAGAAAAAAGGCCTCCAAAGTCGTTCTCAGTAGCCCAACAGGAAGTGAGGAAGAAGAGGAAGCCAAAGAGGAGGAGGAATTAGAACAGCAGAGGAAAGAGGTAGAGGAAAGGGAGCAGCTCTCAGACACTGCAGTGAGCCCACAGGCTGTGCAGCGCACCTCCAGCCCTACCGAGGAGGAAGGCCGTCCCGAACCTTCTGCTTGTGATGCCCTGAAGGACCAGCCATGCGAAGATGATGATCTTTCTGAGGAAGAGAATTGTGGGAAGGAGGAAGAGGAGGATGGTGAGGAAGTGGACCAGAAATCACTGTCGTCAGATGTAGAGCTGAATACCCCTGGGCTCTCCCCCGACAGGGACCAAGGTGCAAGGGGGAAACACCCGGACCAAATAGAAGATCCAGAGAAAAGCAACTCATCCACCTCTTCCAACTCACCAGAGAGACCATTGGAGAGCCCCCAGTCTGGGCAGTCAAGACAACTTGGGGAGGAAGATGCTGACGCTGTGGAAGCCACTGCCGATCCAACAGAAGTGAAATCAGATGAAGCCTCAGTGGAGGAGGAGAAAGCAGAGACCTCTCCCTGCCCTACTGCAGAGCCTGAATCTTGCGCTGGCTCTACTCGTTGTGACTCTCCAGAAGGGAACGCGTCCCAGAAAGTTTCAGGCACCTCAGAAGCAAAAGTGTCCGAGGAGGACAGGCATGATCCAAAGGATGTCATAAATGAAAAACCAGCAGCCGGCAGCAAAGAGGATGGTCTGTCTGAGGATGACACAGAAGCAATACCGATAGACTGTGATTCACCCAGCAGTGAGCGCAGCACCAACCTGGCCTCTGATCCACCAAAAGAGACTGAAAGTACAGCTCACGAGTCCACAAGCCAGGCCCCGGAAGACAAGAGGAATGGTAGCAGGCAGGAGCGGGAGAGCTCGGTCGGAGAGGAAAAGGTAGAGGAAAGGAAGAATGGCAGGCAGCGCAAGTCACGCTTCCACTCTGCTGCCACCACTTGGTCTCCCAAGAGAGAGTCGAAGCAGGATTCGTTGAGGAGGTCGCGGTCCAGATCTCGGGAGCGCAACAAGGAGCGCCAGGCCTCGGGCAGCCCCCCCTCCAGCCGCAGCAGGGAACGGGACGCTGAGAGGGACGCCCCCAGGATGGGCCGTAGCCGTGACCATAGCCGTGAGAGGAAAAACAGGAAGCGCTCTAAGAGTCGTTCCAGATCTAGTTCCAGGTCCAGAAACAGGTCCTACCGAAGAGGGACGTCCCCGGAGCGCCCGGACTCAGGGGGCCAGTCACCACGGAAGAGGAATCGCTGGACTGGAGATGGATGGAGGGCTGGGCCGGGTAGCGACTCCTCTCGAAGGAATTTCCCCGAGAGGCCGGCCAGAGACACGGGCCGCTCTGAAAACGGTGGCTTTGCAGATGTTTCCCCCAGCAGGGAAAATCCTGACTGGGTTATGGAGAAGGCACGTGCTGACACAGAGGCCAGGGTGACAAGTGGCCCTCGCTGGGAAGATAAAGGCTGGGGTGGAGATCGTGGACGAGGCACAGGACGAGGCCGTGGCGCCTACGGAACCTCCAACCAACAGGGGGAGCAGGCAGAAAACCGCTGGCAGCCCAGAAACACATTCTCAGGGACCTCAAACAATTCAGGTAGCGACGCGTACAGTCGATTCAACGAGAACCGTGGAGGCCGCAGGAAGGAGCCTGAGATGGGCGAATCGATGATGGACCGCTCTGGCTGGTCATCAGCTTCCAGCTGGGCTGTGCGGAGGACACTCCCGGCAGACGTGCAGAACTATTACTCCAGGAGAGATCGAGGGGGAGGTGCAGGCTCTGGCAGCTGGAGCAGGCAGGAGGAGACGTCAACAGCAGGTCAGAACCCTTAGATTGTGTAACATGGCGTGTATGCACTCATTACTGTTACTAGTTTCACTATGCATATCGAAATGGTATTGCTGATGCCTGTTGCGCATCAGCAAAACGTAATAAAAGCCCGGATGTACATTAGGTAATATTATTCTTGATATTTGTTTTTATCTATTCAGACCCAGCTCAGAGTGAGACCAATGCCCAGCCCAATGCCCAAGGAGAAGCTCCACCCACCCTGAACGTCATGCCTCCCCAACTGAATGTCCTGCATTACCCAATGGGCCCACGAGGCCCACCTGTCAGCCTGCAACCACCCCCCTTCGGGATGCCTCCTCAGGTCCCCATGCACCACCACTCCTCAGTGCCTCTCCTGCAGGTCCCTGTGACAGCTGCCCAGGGCCTCCCGCCACCACCTCCACCACCACCTCCCCTGCAGCAGGGCAGCATGACGGCCATACAGGCAGATAGCCGCACAACACAGGTAAGGACAGGAGAATTTTGTATCCTTTGTCAAAATATAATCTTCTGGACCCAATCAATGTTTGAGTATTTTCACTTCTCACATACTTAATTCAATCAACTGTAGATAGTGTATTTCCGGGATAGCACTTTCAGAAGTGTGTTGTATTTGCATAGTAGTGTGTCCCGGTTGGAGGGAATTGTCCCCCTGAATACCTCCATGTCTCTTTCCCAGATGATGAGCAGCATGGCAGGCCATGGCAAAGCCCCCTTCATGCCCACCATGACCAAAGTAGGTGGCGCCACCACAGCCCAGGCCCACAGCATGGCCATGCCATCCTCCACCACCCAGCACAGCAGGGCCGCCCCCCCAGACAGCTCCAAGAAAGAAAAGGTAATGTCACCGCCACTAACAACAACCACAGCACCAGGCAATATTCTCAAGTGGCTTCCTAAACTTTCTGTTTTGTATATACTGTGGGGAGCTACTTTGCTAGTGAATGATTTGTGTTTGCATTCTGACCCAGATAATTAAGGATCCTTTTATTAGATTAGAACTAGATTTCTTAACTTGATATCTGCTTTGGAAACAACAGATCCATGAGAGAGCTGTCAATGAAGTGAAAGCAGCCATGAAACCCTACTACCAAAACAAGGACATCACCAAGGACGAGTACAAGGAGATTGTACGCAAAGCTGTTGAAAAAGTGAGTGGTTATAAACCTCCAGTAACATTTTGACATTGGTATTTGAATTTAGCTTTTAGGTGTATTAAAACTGCTTAGCTTTCAGGAGAACACTTAGCTTTTAGTAGTATTATAAATGCATAGTTTTTAGGAGTATTAAAATACTTAGCTTTTAGGAGTACACTTAGATTTTAGTAGTATAAAAAATACTTCACTTTTAGAAAGTATCAAAAATACTTAGCTTTAAGGAGCATTAAAAATAAGACAAATAACCCAGCAGAACTCATAGGGTGTCCAATAAATCAAAACAGTCTGTTTAGAATTTTTTGATTTGCTGAGTGCATTTTACATTTCAGGTCTGCCACAGCAAGAGTGGAGAGGTGAACTCTGGGAAAGTGGCAAACTTGGTGAAGGCCTACGTGGACAAATACAAACACGCTCGCAAGAAATGAACCCTGACATCTGCTGAGGGGGAAACGGTCTCAGCCCATCTGCTTAAGTGCAATTTCTACCAGGTGTAACAGCCTCCCGGCTGACAGACTGGAGCCCGACTTTTGATATCTCTTACCGAATGAAGATTTTTCTATAGATTTCATATTTTGTTTAGAAATAATCCAATCGGGAACTGTAGTGTGAGAAGACCGTTATTTCAAGCAGATCTTGTGGCTTGGGAACTACTATGAGATAGATGCCCAGAGTAGCTGGAGCAGTAAGGTTAGCACCTGTTCTCTGGTGAGATGGACATGGTGCTATGGGTAGTACAGAGGAGAGCACCCTCTCGTGGAGCCAGCTGGTATGATGAATTTCTCCTTCTCCACCGTGGTCCTCCTAATTACTTCTTAGTTTAAAAGTATTGTCATTGTTTCTCATTTTGTTTTTGTTTTATAAATATTATATTATGATCATTCTGGAGAAAGCCTAGGTAAATGTGCATTGCCTTTATGACTGTCTAGGCTGCATCACACGTGCAGCCCAATTCTGATATTTTTCCACTAATTGGTATTTTGACCAATCAGATCAGCTCTGGAAAAGATCTGATTGGTCAAAAGACCAATTAGTGGAAAAAGATCAGAATGCATCCTTAGTCGTCACAGCTCAAAGCTTGTAGACTGGATATGTCTTTGAGTGTAATTGTATCAGGGACTTCATTGGTTGAGAGTTGGAGATGAGTTGTCCAATCAGCAGTGAATTTGTAGCGTACGGTATGGGTCTGGCAGATCAGGTGAAAACGGCCATGTCCCTTACTTGTTAAATGTGCTGCGAAATAACCAGAGAGCAATGAAATAAATGAGCTGCTTCATGTCTGGCTATGTGTGTGTGTTTGTGGTCAATCATGGAAAAGTTATTGACCTCATCCATCAATTTTAACATCAGAATTTCTATTTTGTAAAGGTCCAACGCAGCTGTTTTTCTCTACAAATCATTTCTGGGTAACTATTAAGTACTTTACTGTGGTTGTTTAAAAAATAATTTAAGAAAATATACATAAATAGCTTATTGGCAAAGAGCAATTTCTCAATCAAGAATTTAACTAGGACTGTCTGGGAAGAGGTCTGTGTGAGGAGGGGAAAACTGAAAGGTAGCTGTAATTAGCAGGCCAAAACTCCATTCCACCAAAACAGACTGACATTTCAGGTTCTTTTCAAACAGCTGGTAACACTAAAAGGGCATCATAATTTTTCACAGTTTCACAGGACAGACATATTTTGTTATGGTCATGAAGACCCACTTGCCAATGTTTCACACAAGCAGTCGAGTGTTAACTTGAAAATGTGCTTCACTATTTTCACCAGTAGGGCGAGCCTTTGTCAAAACCATCTCAGGTTTTTCTTTTTTTATAAACCCACCATTTCATAAAAAAGATTTGAACACAGTTAACATGACAATCCACAGAACTTTGGCAATTAGGGCCTTTTCCAGCTATAAGCGACAAACGGTCGCTTAGGTTGGGGTCTCATCCAGTAAAAATTGTAGAATACACCAGGTGAATTTTCAAAATTTGGTTGTGCATCCGCTGTTTTTCTCTTATGACACGCACCAGGTTTCCATCCAACCTTTTTATGCGAGTAAAGTACATGACGGATAAAACATACCATGACAAGCCTGATGGAAACAGAACATTTTACGCTCAACTTTCCAAATGTTGACAAAGAATACACTGGACAAGATGGGATCTTTTTGTGTTGGTAAAATGAATTATGCGAAAATATTTTTATGTGCAAATATTGATAGGCTTAATAACCATATCGAAGTAAACTTGGAGTCACACAATGACATGTATGGTCCTCCCATTAGGGCTCATCGGGAAAGAAATCAGGTTAACTTCACAAGGTGGTGAAAGTGCAAGGTGATGACTGATACTCCTTTCCAGTAAATATCGAGGGATTTATTCTTGTGACATGATGATCGATTTTTGGCTTCCGTCTGACAAGTATAAATAATCTCGCTCTTTTGTCCATAATAATAATCTGATCATGTAGGCTATATGGTGGATTTTGAAGAGCTAACATATACACTGCTCAACAAAAATAAAGGGAACACTTAAACAACACAATGTAACTCCAAGTCAATCACACTTCTGTGAAATCAAACTGTCCACTTAGGAAGCAACACTGATTGACAATAAATTGCACATGCTGTTGTGCAAATGGAATAGACAACAGGTGGAAATTATAGGCAATTAGCAAGACACCCCCAATAAAGGAGTGGTTCTGCAGGTGGTGACCACAGACCACTTCTCAGTTCCTATGCTTCCTGGCTGATGTTTTGGTCACTTTTGAATGCTGGCGGTGCTTTCACTCTAGTGGAAGCATGAGACGGAGTCTACAACCCACACAAGTGGCTCAGGTAGTGCAGCTCATCCAGGATGGCACATCAATGCGAGCTGTGGCAAGAAGGTTTGCTGTGTCTGTCAGCGTAGTGTCCAGAGCATGGAGGCGCTACCAGGAGACAGGCCAGTACATCAGGAGACGTGGAGGAGGCCGTAGGAGGGCAACAACCCAGCAGCAGGACCGCTACCTCCGGCTTTGTGCAAGGAGGAGCAGGAGGAGCACTGCCAGAGCCCTGCAAAATTACCTCCAGCAGGCCACAAATGTGCATGTGTCTGCTCAAACGGTCAGAAACAGACTCCATGAGGGTGGTATGAGGGCCCGACGTCCACAGGTGGGGGTTGTGCTTACAGCCCAACACCGTGCAGGACGTTTTTCATTTGCCAGAGAACACCAAATTCGCCACTGGCGCCCTGTGCTCTTCACAGATGAAAGCAGGTTCACACTGAGCACATGTGACAGACATGACAGTCTGGAGACGCCGTGGAGAACGTTCTGCTGCCTGCAACATCCTCCAGCATGACCGGTTTGGCGGTGGGTCAGTCATGGTGTGGGGTGGCATTTCTTTGGGGGGCCGCACAGCCCTCCATGTGCTCGCCAGAGGTAGAATGACTGCCATTAGGTACCGAGATGAGATCCTCAGAGACCATATGCTGGTGCGGTTGGCCCTGGGTTCCTCCTAATGCAAGACAATGCTAGACCTCGTGGCTGGAGTGTGTCAGCAGTTCCTGCAAGAGGAAGGCATTGATGCTATGGACTGGCCCGCCTGTTCCCCAGACCTGAATCCAATTGAGCACATCTGGGACATCATGTCTCGCTCCATCCACCAACGCCACGTTGCACCACAGACTGTCCAGGAGTTGGCGGATGCTTTAGTCCAGGTCTGGGAGGAGATCCCTCAGGAGACCATCCGCCACCTCATCAGGAGCATGCCCAGGCGTTGTAGGGAGGTCATACAGGCACGTGGAGGCCACACACACTACTGAGCCTCATTTTGACTTGTTTTAAGGACATTACATCAAAGTTGGATCAGCCTGTAGTGTGGTTTTCCACACATTTTGTGTGACTCCAAATCCAGACCTCCATGGGTTGATAAATTTGATTTCCATTGATAATTTTTGTGTGATTTTGTTGTCAGCACATTCAACTATGTAAAGAAAAAAGTATTTAATAAGAATATTTCATTCATTCAGATCTAGGATGTGTTATTTTAGTGTTCCCTTTATTTTTTTGAGCAGTGTATATATTTTTTACAAAACTTAGTCAGATAATAGTTAACCCTTTACCATTATATATCAACATACATGCCAGTTTAATTCAATTTAATATTTGTAATTAATTGCCTAAAAAAATGCTAGTGCTGCCTTTTTGTCACTGGCATTACCTATATTTTAGATGGCAATTCAGGCTTTCCTGATTTGTAATTTCACATTTTAATTTGCATATATAATCAAAGACTGAAAAGGTTCATGCAAATATTCATGAATTGTTTAGATTTGTAATAATTTACTTTAAAACTGTATGTAGAAAGTTCTAGTGTGTGACATTTTTATATTTCTACCATGTGTTTTGTGTTGTAACATCAGAAATAATTGAGGTTGAGTCATCAAAATTTGATTATCATATGCTTAAAATGCTTACTAATGCATGCAGCAGTAGTTGGGTAGATACAAATTAAAAATTCTATAAAAATGATGCCAGAACACCAGTGTCCATGCACTAACTAATTTGCTTACTGCCCAAATAGGTTCACAGACGATGCAATCTCAACCACACTGCACACTGCCCTAACCCATCTGGACAAGAGGAATACCTATGTGAGAATGCTGTTCATCGACTACAGCTCAGCATTTAACACCATAGTACCCTCCAAACTCGTCATCAAGCTCGAGACCCTGGGTCTCGACCCCGCCCTGTGCAACTGGGTACTGGACTTCCTGACGGGCCGTCCCCGGGTGGTGAGGGTAGGTAACAACATCTCCACCCCGCTGATCCTCAACACTGGGGCCCCACAAGGGTGCGTTCTGAGCCCTCTCCTGTACTCCCTGTTCACCCACGACTGCGTGGCCATGCACGCCTCAAACTCAATCATCAAGTTTGCGGACGACACTACAGTGGTAGGCTTGATTACCAACAACAACGAGACGGCCTACAGGGATGAGGTGAGGGCCCTTGGAGTATGGTGTCAGGAAAATAACTTCACACTCAACGTCAACAAAACTAAGGAGATGATTGTGGACTTCAGGAAACAGCAGAGGGAGCACCCCCCTATCCACATCGATGGGACAGTAGTGGAGAGGGTAGTAAGTTTTAAGTTCCTCGGCGTACACATCACAGACAAACTGAATTGGTCCACCCACACAGACAGCATCGTGATAGGCGCAGCAGCGCCTCTTCAACCTCAGGAGGCTGAATAAATTTGGCTTGTCACCAAAAGCACTCACAAACTTCTACAGATGCAATCGAGAGCATCCTGTCGGGCTGTATCACCGCCTGGTACGGCAACTGCTCCGCCCACAACCGTAAGGCTCTCCAGAGGGTAGTGAGGTCTGCACAACGCATCACCGGGGGCAAACTACCTGCCCTCCAGGACACCTACATCACCCGATGTCACAGGAAGGCCATAAAGATCATCAAGGACAACAACCACCCGAGCCACTGCCTGTTCACCCCGCTATCATCCAGAAGGCGAGGTCAGTACAGGTGCATCAAAGCAGGGACCGAGAGACTGAAAAACAGCTTCTATCTCAAGGCCATCAGACGGTTAAACAGCCACCACTAACATTGAGTGGCTGCTGCCAACACACTGACTCAACTACAGCAACTTTAATAATGGGAATTGATGGAAATTGATGTAAAATATATCACTAGCCACTTTAAACAATGCTACTTAATATAATGTTTACATACCCTACATTACTCATCTCATATGTATATGTACAGTGGGGCAAAAAAGTATTTAGTCAGCCACCAATTGTGCAAGTTCTCCCACTTAAAAAGATGAGAGAGGCCTGTAATTTTCATCAGACGTACACTTCAACTATGACAGACAAAATGAGAAAAAAAATCCAGAAAATCACATTGTAGGATTTTTAATTAATTTTTTTGCAAATTATGGTGGAAAATAGGTATTTGGTCAATAACAAAAGTTTATCTCAATACTTTGTTATATACCCTTTGTTGGCAATGACAGAGGTCAAACGTTTTCTGTAAGTCTTCACAAGGTTTTCACACACTGTTGCTGGTATTTTGGCCCATTCCTCCATGCAGATCTCCTCTAGAGCAGTGATGTTTTGGGGCTGTTGCTGGGCAACACGGACTTTCAACTCCCTCCAAAGATTTTCTATGGGGTTGAGATCTGGAGACTGGCTAGGCCACTCCAGGACCTTGAAATGCTTCTTACGAAGCCACTCCTTCGTTGCCCGGGCGGTGTGTTTGGGATCATTGTCATGCTGAAAGACCCAGCCACGTTTCATCTTCAATGCCCTTGCTGATGGAAGGAGGTTTTCACTCAAAATCTCACGATACATGGCCCCATTTATTCTTTCTTTTACACAGATCAGTCGTCCTGGTCCCTTTGCAGAAAAACAGCCCCAAAGCATGATGTTTCCACCCCCATGCTTCACAGTAGGTATGGTGTTCTTTGGATGCAACTCAGCATTCTTTGTCCTCCAAACACGACGAGTTGAGTTTTTACTATTTTGGTTTCATCTGACCATGTGACATTCTCCCAATCTTCTTCTGGATCATCCAAATGCTCTCTAGCAAACCTCAGACGGGCCTGGACATGTACTGGCTTAACACATCTGGCACTGCAAGATTTGAGTCCCTGGCGGCGTATTGTGTTACTGATGGTAGGCTTTGTTACTTTGGTCCCAGCTCTCTGCAGGTCATTCACTAGGTCCCCCCGTGTGGTTCTGGGATTTTTGCTCACCGTTCTTGTGATCATTTTGACCCCACGGGGTGAGATCTTGTGTGGAGCTCCAGATCGAGGGAGATTATCAGTGGTCTTGTATGTCTTCCATTTCCTAATAATAGCTCCCGCAGTTGATTTCTTCAAACCAAGCTGCCTACCAATTGCAGATTCAGTCTTCCCAGCCTGGTGCACGTCTACAATTTTGTTTCTGGTGTCCTTTGACAGCTCTTTGGTCTTGGCCATAGTGGAGTTTGGAGTGTGACTGTTTGAGGTTGTGGACAGGTGTCTTTTATACTGATAACAAGTTCAAACAGGCACCATTAATACAGGTAACGAGTGGAGGACAGAGGAGCCTCTTAAAGAAGAAGTTACAGGTCCGTGAGAGCCAGAAATCTTGCTTGTTTGTAGGTGACCAAATACTTATTTTCCACTATAATCTGCAATGTGATTTTCAGGATTTTCTTTTCTAATTTTGTCTGTCATAGTTGAATATGAACTATGATGAAAATTACAGGCCTCTCTCATCTTTTTAAATGGGAGAACTTGCACAATTGGTGGCTGACTAAATACTTTTTTGCCCCACTGTATATACTGTACTCTATATCATCTTTATGTAATACATGTATCACTAGCCACTTTAAACTATGCCACTTTGTTTACATACCCTACATTACTCATCTCATATGTATATACTGTACTCGATGCCATCTACTGCATCTTGCATATGCCGTTCTGTACCATCACTCATTCCTATATCTTTATGTACATATTCTTTATCCCTTTACACTTGTGTGTATAAGGTAGTAGTTTTGGAATTGTTAGGTTAGATTACTCGTTGGTTATTACTGCATTGTCGGAACTAGAAGCACAAGCATTTCGCTACACTCGCATTGACATCTGCTAACCATGTGTATGTGACAAATAAATTTGATTTGAACACCAGTGACACGATGTGAAACCAAACATTGAACGTAAACAAAGACTTCCCAAAAGCACTGATATAAACCTATTGTATGCAGTAAAACATGTTAACATGCTATTTCCTGTAATAACTTTTCCTGTACTAATTATTTCACATTCTAACATCACTTTTACTTGAGATGTGTTTGTTTTTAGAAAAGTTTGTTCATATGTTTGTCTTTGCCATGTTATTGTTTCATGTCCATATGTTAGCATCTCCGAGCCAGTCTCCCTTGCTTTCTAACCACTGACGCCTTCTTCTCTGGGAGCCAGTTCACATCTGCCACTTCCACACATTCAGGTGCTCCTCCAAGTACTTCCAGATACTGTGGCCAATCTGAGCTGATCTTTTGTTCACTGGCAGTGGCTTTGGCATCAGACACACAATGTGGTCATCCCCATACCGGTTGATATCGTCTCTTGGGCTTGGCCAGAAGAACTTGTTGACTTCCTTCCTGTGACATTCATTCCTTTGACGTTATGTTCTTTGACCTCTAGTATAACGCCAGGGTATGGTGGTTCATCGTGGTTCACAATGCACCACTGTCCATTGTGGTGAGCCTCTGACATCTGGACAAAGTGGAGCTGAGGTATCCGGGTCGATGACATCTGTTTGATGTGGAGGTGAAAGACCATTGCCATTAGCCGGCACTGTCGGGAGAGTGATATCTTGTAGTCCATGACATAGGCAATCCCACATGCTTTGCGCTGGTTGACAACTTATGTCTCTGTATTTTAGGATGCCAGGTGTGATACTCAGAACCTGGTGCATTGGTATGGTTCCTTTTATGGTTACCCCATAAATATTATGGGCCTTACTTTCCACTTCTTCCTCACTGACATAATGCAACTGTATTTCATATCAAATCAAATTTCAAATCTGAATTTGATTTGAGTGCCGGAGCCCCTTGCCTCCTGATCGAAAGACATTGCATCCTTTGTCTTTCCTGTGTTGGACCAAGAGGTCAGCTGTCTTCTTTAGTGAACCCCCCACTCCATCTGGAGCACCCTTTCCATGACTGGGCTCAAAAAAAGTTCCACGTACTCCCCTGGAAACCCTTCTTGAAAGGTTCAGTGCCAACCATATAGAAGTTGCCCTTTTGTTTATATTGGGTGGCATGGCCATTACTGAAGAAGTGTTGCACGGTAGGCTACTGCTGTTTAATCATGCCCGAGATGGGGTCCAGGGGAGCCCATATGACTGCGCGGTCATGCCTTCAAACTGGGTGAGATGGTGCAGAAGGAGATGGGGGACTCCTCTGCCACATAGAAGACATCAGTGTGGAGCGTCACCTGCTTGTGAAGTTTTCACTCAAATCTATATGGATCAGGCAGTTATTGGTTAGGTTCTCTCTCAAGGTCCGGTAGCTGTGGTACTGCCATTGGCTGTTGAACAGATGTTTCCTAAATTTAAAGAGCCGATACTGGAACTGGGTAACCAGCTCTTCCTCAGTTATGGCTATATCCTTCTTCATAGTGATTAAGCTAATTTTCTCTTGTTCTTCATTTGCTCTGTTGTGCTCTGTCTTGTCCAGACACCACTGTCGGGAGAGTGATTTCTTGGAGTCCATGACATGGGAAATCCCACATGCTTTGCACTGCTTAACAGAGACAACTTATGTCTCTGTATTTTAGGATGCCAGGCGTGATTACTCAGAACCTGGAGCATTTGCATGGTTCCTTTTATGGTTACACCATAAATCTTCTGTGCCTTACATTTCACTGCTTCCTCACTGACAATGTATTTTGAGTGCCAGAGTCCCTTACCTCCTTATCGAAAGACATTGTATCCTTTGTCTTTCCTGTGGCGGACCGAGGTCAACTGTCCACTTTAGTGAACCCCCCACTCCACCTCTTCGTTGGATTTGCTGTCTAGCAGGCGGTGCAGCGGAGTGTTCACTTTCTTGCCATTCGCCATAGGTGCATGCCTTTGAATTGTTGCAAACTGTGCTATCTGCAATCTCCTCCAGGTTGCTGGACTGTGAAAGACCAAGTTTGTGCATTTTATCCATTGTAAACTGCAAGTTCTCAGGAGTCTTGCACTGGCAAGTTTCTCTCCTGTGGTGTCACCACCCAAAAGGGGTTTTCCCTGCAAAAGAAGCGGTCTCTCTATCCTGCTCAACATCTTTCTGTTTTTCTGACTGACCCGACATTGCTTTTGCTACTGTCTTGTTCCTCTTTATGTGAGATCATTCACTCTCTTTCTTTTTTGACTATCTAAATCCTATAAATAAGTAAGATTTTTTTATGTAGGCTTCTCTGCGGTCTGGGTAGCATCCCTGCGCTCTCTGTAGAGCCTTTGCTATTCAGCAGCACTTTTTTATTTGCTCTATCTATCAAAAGGAAAGCCATACAAAGTACAATATTGAAACAGTATAAAACCTTACATTGATATAAATAGTTAGCAGTGTGATTGATTGTCACTGGTGTTACCAGCAGGAACAGTAACATCAGGGACGTAACACCGGTGACAAATCTGCTGACAAGATGGCATATCTAAAATGGGGGCCACAGTAGCTCAAACCACACTTATTAAATTGTAAATGTAATAATGTGATCAATTATTTTAATCATATATTGCTAATATGAAGAGAGGGTGCACTCACCATGTGCTCTTAAAAACAGCCCCGCCTCCAACAAACCTTTGAACCAGAAAGTTGACAAGGATGTCATTTTTTTCAAAGTGGTGTTTTTTTATTTAGGGTGACCAGTGACATGACATTGAGGGACAGTTATTTCCTGTAAATTATTTATAATATGTAGTTCATATTTCAAGTAATTCCCTAAACAGCTATAATACTTTAATTTGTATTGTGACATTTAAAGAAAAATAAATATTTTGACTCAATATGTCACTAAACCATTACTCCTGGCTCGAAGTCATTTTCACTACTATAATATGAAAAATATAATTTGCAATATAACTGTCTTACATGTGTTTATTAACACAATATTTATTTTTTTGTTTTAATTGTTATCTGATTTTAAAAATATAAAAATAAATAAAACGTTTTTCCCTGGTGCGCGCAAACCAACATCGCGCAGATAACGCGCGGTATTGGCACGTGCCAATACCAGAGTTTTTTTGTGAGAAAACAATCAGTAGAGTTGAAAATGCGATGGAAACCGATTTAACTTGTATTTTGTGCAATACGTCATCACTCACAGCCTTTTATCTACAGCAAGTCAATTTGATGGAAACATCTCTGGTGGGAAAAACCACATATTGTTTCTATGCAGATTTTAGAAGATTCGCATGAAAATCTGTCGCCAATTGGACGGAAACTCAGCTACTGACAGTCGCTCAATTAGCCATGTCAGCTAACAATTTTTTTATTAGTAGTTAGCCAACTATCTAAACTTGTAGTAATCATGGCTGAATACCTACCTCCAGGGGGCCCCCATTAATTTTGTAAATCATTCTCACTCAGATATCATATTAATATGGCATAAGTCATTACTAAAGTTGTCGAAATATTGCTTTAAAACTGCCAAAATATCTCTCCACCCTATGGAAAAATGGGTAGAATTGCAGGAAATTAGCTGTAAAACGGAATTTATTTTCTATACGCCCCATGGCAAAATGTGTAGATTTACATTTTTCTCTCCACCATCATGAGGGGGGCCACTAAAATATTTTCCTGTGAGGTGGGGGGCCCCTCAACCAAATCTGGTTTAGGGCTCCCAAAATAAAACACTGTTTCTGGAACGCACTGGCAGGGACAACCCACAGGGCGGTTGGGGAGGGATGAGTTTGATCATATGTGGTTGGTTTTGTAGTGTTATTGTGCAATTTGAAGGTAAATGACCCCACTTGACTGTCACAGTGGTTCATTTACAGAAATCACTTCAAATGGCTAGGTTTTCATCCAATTGACGACAGATTTTCATGGGAATATTCAAAAAATATGCAAAAATAAAATATGCACATTTTCCCCCCAGTGGTGTGTTTCTACCAAACAGATTCCTTGAGGATAAAAATCAGTGCATGTTGACATAGTGCAACAAAATGTACTTTTTTTGCTTAAGTTTTCATGTACCGAATAAAAATGCAATGGTTCAATGTGTTTCCATCGCTTTTGCATCTCTACCAATAGTTTTTGCACAAAAAGTGTTGCATTAAAATAGCAAATGTGCCTAGTCTGGTCTTGGCACATGCCCTTTAGCTAAACAGCTTGCAGATACTGTGCGGGTAGGCTCAGCAAGTAGGATAGTCTACAATATATGATGAGATTATTAATGATAAGAGCGAGAACATTTTTATTTGTCAAACGGCAGTCAAGTATCGATCATCATGTCACCAGAATAAGACCCTCAATATTTATTGGAAAGGAGCATCAAACTCATACTGGTCCGTGCACTTTCACCACCCTGTGAAGTTCAACATAATTCATTTCATAGTGGGAGGACCACACACCATGTCATTGCCTGACTCCAAGCTTATTTCAATATTTGTATTTTATTATGGATACCCATTTGCTGCTGCAGCAATATTGAGGCAATTTACATACAGTGGGACAAAAAACGTATTTAGTCAGCCACCAATTGTGCAAGTTCTCCCACTTAAAAAGATGAGAGGCCTGTAATTTTCATCATAGGTACACTTTAACTATGACAGACAAAATGGAGAAAAAAAATCCAGAAAATCACATTGTAGGATTTTTTATGAATTTATTTGCAAATTATGGTGGAAAATAAGTATTTGGTCACCTACAAACAAGCAAGATTTCTGGCTCTCACAGACCTGTAACTTATTCACTTGTGGCATAATTTCCCACCACAATATTTAGACAATCTAATATTCTCTCCTGAAATTGTTTTGTTCATCTGCAGTTTATTAATCAAAATAGAGGGGGTTCCAGTTCTTTGTCTCAGGAGTTGCCATCACTTTCCCAACATACGGTGGGCTCCCTGCAAAAGCACACCACAATCAGCTGGTCTGCAAAATAGAACTGACACAAAGACCTGACAATGTGTGGGGTTATCTTTGACTTTATTTAGACAATAATTACATGATGTACATAGTGTTTCATTGAAACAAGAGTGTAACACTGGTGGGCGATGCCCTCTGCTCCTGAGGTCAAGAGATGGCTCACATACTCTCTAACCAAGACGTGCATAAAGCATGAGAGAACAGGTTATCAGGGTCACAAATAGAAGTGTGTTACACAAAGACCACTGCCACTATGCTTTGGTAGGTTCCACTTTAAACATGGTCTTTCAGAATTACAGCAAGTGGAAGAGGGAAAACCCTCTCACTATGGTTCCAGAAATGAAAGTGAACAGCTCCATACTGAATCATAGGGGGGTAAATTGATAAAGACCAAATTCACCAGCTATTTTTATAGTTTAGTGAAATGCCAATAGAAGGTTAAACAAAACATAGCATATATACAGTAGTTCAACTCATAGATATATATATATATATATATGTACAATATATAAATATAGTAAAATAGATAAAATTACATTGATTTCATGTTCTTCCATAAATAATCGCAGGACAATAACAGTTTGGATGATGTGTGAGGTTAACATTGGAAGCAGGGAGCCGCTCACCTCGTGTTTGTGACGAGGTGACAAGCCAACTTTACACTATCCGTATCAATCATTTCGTAACTTTTTTTGTACCTACGGTTATGTTTAATAAGGAGAAGCTGCCAACCGTTAGAATAACACTGACATTTTGACAGACACTGAGCAGCTCACATGACATTCCTCCGCTTTCCCTCAGTTCTGCATGGAAGCCATTATGTAACGTTGATGTGACGTTTGGTTATGTGCGGTCTCAAAACCGCCATAAAACAAACTATTTTAGCAAGTTAAACAGGTACATTACAACCACGCATGTGGTCAAATTCAAGATATTCTTCCGTAAAGAAAAAGTGTAACGTCCCCCTCCCCTTAGCATCCGGGGGATTTGACAGGGAGCATGCCCCATCTACAAGCAGTAGTATCATCGCTGTGCTAGATTTGAACAAGGTCTTCAATACATTACAATGCGTAATACATTTCTTTAAAAGAGATCTTTTGCAACTTCCAGTGTGGGGTTTTGAGAAGGCAGGTTTCGTTGATTCATACTAAGCATTTTACAAGTGAAGCCGACACCACTAGCTAGGTCACACAGCCTTGGTACAAATACTGATAAGCGGTCTAGTAGTCCGTGAACATACAATTTCCTCACGAGTGTGCTGAACATTAAGTGCTTTTTAAATATATAAACACATATTACAAATACCTTTTTTGGCAATGTTTTAAAAAAATAAGAAGTTGAACACTAAATTATTCACGTCGAGTAGAGTCTGCTGTCACGTTCTTCACCTCTAATGAGTTCTGGGATTCCAGGATGTCCGCGGTTGCGTGCGGCCCTGGTTGAGAAAAGTTGTCGCCGTGCCCAAAAAGCTGAGCTCACACGCAGTACCTGAATATGAGCTGCATTGGAACTCTACAACTACACCATCCCTGTTTGAGGCACCGTCAAATGTTTCAACTCTACCAGAATAACAAAAAAAGAGAAAGTCCAAAACGGGAAACGAAACAAAGAAAGCACAACGAAAGGAAAAAAGAAAATCACCACCTGTGTGGCTTAACTGCATACTGTACAAAGTTCAGTACATTCTCATTGGAATGGTATAGTCTCTTGCTTAGAGTTCAAAGCCGAACATTGTTGTATGTGAGGTCATATTCTTCTTCTTGGGTAGCAGTCTTAGCGGTCAGATGTTTAGCGGCTGAGCTGCGGATGGTGTGGTGCCCACCCCTGGTGGATGAGGTATCCTAGTGTCCATTGGCGGCTTGTGAGGCGTTGTTGATCCAGTCCAGGGTGATGAGGGTCAAGCTGCCGATCATGACAAAGAAACCACTGCACAGGAAGATGGATGCCTGGAGAGAGAGGGAGGACAAGACGGTTGGGCTTAGCACAACAAACACAACAAGGCTTTCTTCTCCACTATACGATTGTCGCTCCTTGCCAGGAGTCACAGACCACAACACCCACAAACACATCAATTGCATGGACTAAAAATGAGAGGGATGGTTTCTTACTCCGATTTTCTGCACAGACTTCATGGGCTCCTTCTTGACCAGTTTGATATAGAAGGCCGAGGGCAGGATGAAGATCAACATGGCTGCCGCAGATGCACCTGAAGAGGAAGATGACAGGCTCAGTGGGGATGTTCACCTCTTTTCTTTCTCTATTACAACTTCTGGATTCTGTGCTGTTCAACTTCTAGAACTGCACCTGACCAGCTGAACACATTCACTCACCGATGAAGCCGAAGATGTCTCTGATGGAGGGGACGAAGATAACCAGACAGTTTGTGCTGGCCAGCAGAACCACGGTGATGATGGTGTGGCGGATCCAGCTGAACTCCTTGGAGGCACACAGCAGCTGGTTGACCGACGTGCGGATCTACAGAGAGACAGAGACGGGGGACCAAGGTCAACATGGTGGCAATACCGAACTTGACAACGCTCACAAGTTTTGGATGGATGGACAGACAGACAAGCTGCCAGCCAGACAGATAGATAGATGTCGGGCTTACGGGAAACAGCACCACAGGGACAGTCAGGGTGACAGCTGTCAGCACGGCCAGACGAACGATGAGTAGGATCACGTCAGCCTTGTAGACCTTGGAGTAGGTGTGCAGAAGTTCGGACTCCACATGCACTGTAAAGCCAATCCAATACGGTCATTTAATTTATGCTTGTTTCCTTCTCACTTATAAAGCCACATATTCAATTCATTTCCACACCTTTCAAATATTCAGATATCCAGACACAGGGCCCATGTGTGACCAACCGGGTATCGAACCCTGGTCAGCAATGCTCTATAATAACCCCTACGGTCAACATTGACTCATTTAGCTGTATTATTGGTGTTCGTTCAGAAAGGTCTTTGTAGCCTGCCTGTTACATGTCCAGCCAAATCAAACTGAGATTGGGAGATCAATTGGAATACAGCTAAGATTATTCGAGGTTGTGCGTAACTTTCGCACCCTCGTTCATTCGTTTTCGTCATGTCGTCCTTGCTAACGAGGGCCATTGCGTAGCCATACTTTTAGGGAAGTCTGGAACATGGCTGGACACCTGCTGCGATGTCCTTGCCATAACAAATATACAGGATCATTGGTGTATTTCTCATGGGGGACAGTCCTTGCAAAACAACTGTTTGTATGAGCCCCGAAACGGACTGTTTCCTTCTCAAACTAGTTTTGTATCCGACTGTTAAAAAATGGATGAATATGTTTCTAAGGGGGGCGGGGCTGGCTCACCGTTGAAGGTCAGATATCCGAAGAGAGCAGCCAGCAGGTACATGATGAACATGGCCAGGAAAGACACGTTGGCCACGCCCTGCATCTTTCTACGGGAACGACTGGGAAAGAAGAGGAGGTTTAGACAACACAGAACCACTGCTCTTTTCTCTTTCTTCCTTCACAGATACTTCAGATATAAACTGTGTGTGTGTTTGTGTGTGATTGTGCACTTCTGTGTGTGGCAGCTGGGTAAACAGCAATAGACTCACTCTTTAAGCTCCTCGTACATGGGCAGGACGGCGGGGTGGCAGACAAAGGCAAACGTCAGGATAGGAACAGCATACACAGTCTGAAGGAGAGCGTTAGACAAGACCGTTAGACATTTGACACATGCACAGACATAAAAAAAACTAATACAGGTACGAAAGCACTTGGGCATCCATTAAGTAGTTCTCTTTCTATTTATCGATTTACCACTCAACAAATCTGTCCATTTCTCACCTGAGAGTTAAAGACAAAGTATTTGGGTGTGCAGACGTCCTCGTTGTAGACACCGGCGGTGGTATTGAGGAAGCCCATCGTGTTGTTCAGGACCTTGCTAACCGTCTCGTTCAGTATCACGTCCATGTTAGGGATGAAAGGGCACGGGATCTGGAACTTCTTATAGATCACCTGGAAAAGCAACCAAGCCCATTTAGACTCCCATACAAAAGGTACAGACTATTGGCTACATACATTGCTAATTGGTGATATAACTACTACAGATTAAAACTCATTACTTTTAGAAAGCAACGTACAATAGAGGGGATAGGTCATTTGAAATGCTTGGTCATGGTCCGGCTAGTGTGAGCAGGTCAGAATTGTAAACCAATGTGTCAGTTATTCAGGTGTTCTATCTTCATTTGACCAGTTTCTCACTGCATGAAAATAGTCCTGCAGCGACAGGAATTTTGAATTTCTGTATGGATTATAATTAATGGAAATGTGGTTGATACATTTTAGTTAGGATAAATCAAGATTTATCTGGAAATCTACCATTCCAGTGTTTTACTTGCTATATTGTATTTACTTTGCCACCATGGCCTTTTTTTGCCTTTACCTCCCTTATCTCACCTCATTTGCTCACATCGTATTTGCTCACACCTGTTTATACTGTATTATTGACTGTATGTTTGTTTTACTCCATGTGTAACTATGTCGTTGTATGTGTCGAACTGCTTTGCTTTATCTTGGCCAGGTCGCAATTGTAAATGAGAACTTGTTCTCAACTTGCCTACCTGGTTAAATAAAGGTGAAAAAAAAAACTTAAATACACTACAATTTGCATTTCCTACTGTGCAGGAACATTATCTTAGACAACAGAGTGATAAAATTAAGATATCATATCTGTAGGTGAGCTATTCACTACAATAACCTGAACTGTAAAGACCACAACAGCGGAGTAGTTTAGGATGTTGACTCACCACAATCAGGAAGAACACCATGCAAAGCAGGGAGAAACCACTTGTGTAACCAAGGTAACCTGAAGTAAGGTAACAGAGAGAGAAAAAAACATTGAGTACTTCATATACTATGGAAATGTAAGATAGTAAATATACTAACAATTGTGTAATATCCCTGTTATAACATATATTAAAACCATATTACAATGAATAAGAATGTACTCTTCTAAGGCAATATATTAACTTTATCAGTCAAAAAGGAATCTAATGTAAACAAACTGTTCTGGCCCCTATTACACACACACGTTGCCAAAGTGCGTCATGATCCCCTACCCTTTCCCAACATTTTACACAAGTGCTGCATTTCACAACACACGTGTACACACACACACACACCACACACACACAAAGTAAAGTGCCACACTCTGTATTGTGTCTTACCAAGGTTTCTGAGAAGTGAGAGTGGCAGGATGATGACAACTGACACCAAGATCACAAGATAGTCCCCGTTCGCATACCACTCTCTGGAACGCACAGGAGAGACAAGACCTCGTCATACACTGTACACACATATCACCACACAGTTTAATATAATAACACACAGTTACACCCACACACGCTTACACACATTCATATCCCAGCATTTATCTAGCTTTTGTGAAAAAATATGACCTATATCAAAACTTTTGTATCGTTCGTTTCCCATTTGACTGGTGTTGTAAAATACAAACATGGCAGAATGTCTGCAATGCACACAGAAATAGCAGCCTGCACTTAGGGTGGTCTAGCTACATGCTGGCAACACTACATGAATGTTTGATGGGCCAGTTGGTTGGTCTGAATGAGCTCATCCAGAGGTCTGTCTCTGTGCAGCACTGGCTCTTCTAAAAGGACCCTTTGAACGGCTGCCGACAACACACTGTCCCACCTCCCTCTCTCTGCTGAGAGGGACAAAGAGGCCTCTTCACATCTTCCCAGCACAGCACTCAAAAACAACCCACCGCCATTTTGAATGACACCAAAGTCACTGCTTCACCTCGAGGGTCGACCTCTCAAAATCAACCATGGGCCATTTTTCAAACCAAACTCTAACAGCAGACTAAAAGACTCACACACACACCAACGCACACACAGAATCTAGAGACAAAGCTGCTTACCCGTTGGTAGCTCCCACGAAGGCTTGGATAACGATCGGCAGCTCGTACTTCACAATGTAGAGGTAGCTGGACATGGCTGCAAAGGTAAAAGCAAAGTCACGGTTAGTCAAAGTCATATTGCATCAAAACATGCCTTATTTTGTTCCAAAACAGACATCTCTGAGACATAAATGGTTCTAGAAGCACTAACTAAGGATGAATAGGCCTGTTGGTTCGCAGAAGGGATGTTTGTTCCATTGAAAAGTCTAGTACCCTTGCAAATATTTATTGTAAACATTTACAGAACCATTTGGTTTATGGGAAATGGGCTGCTCTTCCTTTTCTGAGTGTGACCACTGACATTTAGACTTTGGACTTTTTTCCACATAGTCTCATTGATCCACTAGGAGTTGACTGTCTCCCTGACTTTGATCTGTCTTTCTGAATGACCATTGAAGTGTCCTTAGTTCTCACCTCCGATGTTCTGCATGGTGATGGAGATGGATGCAGCCAGTTTCCCGGGCATGCCGAAGGCCTTGTAACCCAGCTGTTCATAGACCAGTGACCCTCCTTCATTGGCTGTCTTTAGAAGCAAGTGCACAGAGTACAGGGAGAAGATGGACACAGCCACCAGGAGAATTCTGTGGAGAGAAGAGGAACATTGTATCACGAGTAAGGTACGGAACCAGGCCAAAGGACTGCTATTGCCTGCAAGACTGGTAAGGGCTATTATCGACTGGAATTAACCACACGGACACCCTGTAACCCAGTTGACTACTGATAGGTGCATATTGGATAAGTGCAAGCTTGGTTTCCGTTCGGTGCATTTCACCAGTCCCAATTCAAACACATTATTTTGACTTGATCTCCCGATGGTTCCATCTGAACGTGGAGACAAAAAACGCCATAGGTCAACGCAAGGCTAAAATTCACATGGAAAATGTGTTCTGACCATCGCAAGGACACATCTCATGTTGACCATGTTGAGGCTGGGGAAGTGACATACAAGCGACTTCTCTACTGTACTGTAGCACCCAAACACAGGGATCAATAGGTTCTGTCTGTGAGCTGATCTGCAAAGACCTTGTCATGGGGACAGTTTTGATGCAACACAGCTATGCACAATCCAGATACAGGGATGTGATTTGGACAATGGGCTCCAGGTCAGGATATTCTATCTAGCAGCCAAGCCGTGCAGAGCTAACACTGTCACTGAGAAAAATATAAGCTATGGTCACATTATGAAGGCCTTGTGAAAATCATTTCACTCACACACACAATTTCAGAACCACAACACAGTGGTATAGAGATGATTACTCAACTCAGCTACTTGTCACCGTTTACACTTCTGCCCATAATAGTTTAGTCTACATTTTATCATATCATATGCACTTCACTGACTCACCAAATATACCTTAGATGACCCCAAGGTAATTGTTTTCACTCTGTAAATACTGAATCTACCCAGCGGTGAAGTGTTTGCAAGTCCCATGGTGTGGAAACCTTTTGCAAACAAAGATTTTTTTAAACGGAGGCCTTTGTGAAAATACACAAATGATTTTATACACTGAAGATGGTATGTTGGCGGAAATGCAGAAGCCAAATGAATAAAGGGTTTTGCATTGAGTGCCCAGGTTTTTTTCAGTATGGTATATATATTTTACAGAATTTCTCCTATTTCACAATGATACACAAATAATCAGAGGTATTATATTCATAATTCATATTCATAAGCTGTTGGAGAAAGTGGCCCTTCAGACTGGCTACCCTCTGGGCACAGACGTCATTTCAACGTCTAGTTTTGATTTAAATTTGGTTGATTTGTCAACTAACGTGAATTCAACGTGAAATCAACAAAGAATGTAATGTCATTGGATTTTGGTTAAACGTTGGTTGAAATGACTTGTAATGAGTGTAATGGAGAGAAGAAGAGTCTACTGGAATGGCGGGGGAGGGGGGGGGCTCCATTCATGATCTCATGTGAGGCCCGTTTACAGTACCTTACACTTTATATAACTCTTGCCCCAATGCAGAAAGATTAGCGCTGCTAAGCGGCTTCCCCCCGGCTTCGAGTGACTGGCCCAAATGAAAGGCCCCCTAGTGCGCCACACACCCAACCCCAGCGCTCACAATCGTACGCCCGCTGTTTGTAAACACTGACCTGCGTGGCTACTAGCTACCGTGCCCTGCGGTAGCATAAGCTTTGATCTCTGTAGGCTGTCTCACCAGCTTACTCTAACTCCCTTCAGGGTTATCCAATGCCCTGTCTTAGACAAGGACACATCTCCAGTAGACTGTGGATAAATGCTGTGCTCAGGTTGTATGTACAGTATCTATGCCTCACATTGGTAGATATTGAGATGTGTGACCTTATTGTGCTGTAGCTGGTGGTATATCACACTGCTAAGTTTAGAATGTGCTGTATTGCTTCTGATATGACTGAGTGCATTCAGACTCAGAGAGTTCCACAAACTATCTTCTACACTAGCAACATACAGTGACATACAGTGATATTCTATATTGCATTCTATTCAATGTGATGTTGACTTACATTTGAGTTATTTAGTGGATGCTGTTATCCAAAGCGACTTACAGGAGCAATTTGGGTTAAGGGCCTTGCTCAAGAGCACATCGACAGATTTTTCACCCAAGGGATTCAAACAAGAACACTTTGGGTTATTGGCCCAACCCGCTTAGCCGCTAGGTTACCTGCCACTCCTAATTCCTACTACCTACTTCCCAGATTCATAAAGCTGAGCTCCATTTCAATTGTGGATGTGTATGTTCATTCCAATTATTTATATATACACTAGTTGACTGACAGGGGGTGCTGTTTTGATGCTACTGCGCCTTCATCTTGGCACCCTCCCACCATTGTAAAAAACAATTTTGGAAGCTATCAAATAAAATACATGTATTAATGTGTACATTTGTTTTTGCCACATTTATTGAGTTAACAGACACCTAAATGCATAATTGAAAGTATATTATTTGAGTTAAACATAAAAAAGCACAAAAAATATATATACAACGTTTTTCCTTAAAGTAGAATGGTACTAATGTTACTGTCCCCTCTACAACAACAAAATACTTAAATACATGTAATTTTGTCCTTGAAAAATTGTATTGAAATACTGTAGAATTCCATTCATTCCTATGGAGGACTACTCTTTCTGGGGACTGCCAATATGGCCGACCGGTGGCTTCAAAGCCTCTCATTGGCCAATACATAGCATCAGCAATCCTGGGATATATCATTGGTGTTAACCTCTTTAAAACAGACACCACTATCTCTTCGTCACACCTTGCCAGCTGCAGACATTGCCATTGGATGACACAGTGTGAACGTTGATTGACCCCGCAGTACAGTTTACAGTTTTTATTTAGAAAGCCCTTTTTACATCAGCAGATGTCACTAAGTGCTTATACAGCAACCCAGCCTAAAACCCCTAACAACAAGCAATGCAGATGTGCAATTGATTTCATTGAAACCCAAGTCTGACACTGGCATACAGGAACACAAGAACAGTACTCACACAAAGAGTGCAATGCCAGTGTTGGCCATGGCATAGGAGAGACCAAGGATGCCACTGCCCATAATAGCATTGCCCAGGTTGAAGACTGACATCCCAAAAGAGGCGGTGCCTGGATGCTGTTGAGAATAAAGTCAAATTTACTCAGTAAGAAAAAAAACTCAAATAAAAACATAGTAAACCATAAGCCTCAAATTGGGTAACCTATATGTTATCAGTCCAGCACTTACATAATCTGTTTCATACTTCTTCTTGTCCAGGTGGTAGTCTGGAAGGAAGTTTTGACTCTCCGCATCCATATCGGGATATTGACTGGAAATCAAACACGCATTAATCATTTATTTAATGGATTAATCCCATTCCAATTCAGCCGTTAAAACAAACATAATACAAGTTCCACAAAAATATGCAAGTTGATGACATTTCTGCGGTTAGAAACACAGGCATAAGTCTACTGCAGAGCATCTTCAGACCCAGCAGGCTGCAGTGCCTCACCTGTCAATAGGAACCTTCTTGGTTGGACAGGAACTGTATTCATGACTATTGGAACTGATACTGCTATCCTCATCCGGGGAAATGCTGAAGCGGCTCATCTCTGTCTTTGCAGTGGCCTGTTTCATGCTGTAAAATAAACAAACGGAAAACCTTGAAGCAATTTGTGTTAATTTGTGAACTTCTTGCCTGCACCATTCCCACTCTCTTTTTTTATTGTACCGTGAGTTTTACCAGGGACGTCGAATAATCAATATTGGACAGGGAGAGACTAGGCTACTCAATGCGCTGCAGCTACCTCATAAATTTGAAGTCATGTGACCAGACGAAGGGGGGTTGACTCATCCCAGGAGCCAGTGGAAAAATACCAGCCGCCCGGCATCCGCGTCTATCCACATCAGCGCAGCGTCACATACCCAATATGAATGACAAAAGCATTGCGCAAGTCTTTTCATCCCCAATTTCAACGTGTTAAATAAGAAGAATTGCCATTTTAATCAGCCAATATATGTAACTAACAAATCCCGTGTATTCAAACAGAATGTGAGATCATGTTATTAGTTTAGGGTTTTGATAGAGCACAGCCTAATCTAAAACATTTTAGACATGGGACTGTTCAATAATTCGATTTTGGGCTCCATTTAATAAGATTTCTTCCATGACTGACTGATGGAAACAAAGGCACGTGCTTGTCTATTATGGACTGGCACCATTTTGCGCAGAGCTCTAAGTCCTATATCTGTCTTAGATATCCTCAACTGTAGCTTACAGTTGCATGATTCATTTGGGTTGCATAATTTATTGGACGTTGATGTCTCTTATTTACAAGTATCCCAAATAAGTGAAAAGACTCAACCATCAAATCCATTACATTCCTTCCTTGGTTACCGCCCCGACGACATTCCTCTAGAAAGAATGTGGCCCACTAGCCTACAGCATCAGTGATATTTATTTATATACTTGCGAGTCTGGCCCGTTGCGCTGTGTAGCCTAGGCCTATAGCATAGCATCATAAATATTATAAAGAATATAGAAATAAAAAGCTATAACCTAATACATTTGATCTTTGCGCCTAACTGATCTTGACTAATTGACTAGGGAAATAACATGCAAGAGATTATATACATCGGCCCGCTATTTCACTACACAATATTTGGGCTAATTATTTCACCCATTTTCCAATAGAATAGACTTAATTACTTACAATACAGAATACAGCAATTTATTAGCCCTATAGAATTGTAAATTACAATTTATAAATAGAGAATTACAAGATAATTAGCCTACACCGGGTAACCCAGCATATTTCCTGGTAGACAGTAAAAGATGCGGCGCAGACAGAATCTTACCTTTGATAAAACGAATAAAATCCCTATGAAAAAGTGGCGATCCTTAGCAATTTTAATTTAAACAATTCCTTCACCGTTGAATGTCTCCAATATTCTACTAAAAACTATTTATCCTTGAGGTTTTAAATTCCCAATTATCAGCAACAATAAATGTACTTCAGATACAATGAAATTGTCCCAATTAAATAGGAAAATAACTTAAAATGTGGATACACTTGTATAATAATTGCTTAAAAGCTCAATTTTAAGATGTTATATTAAATCAAATTGCCAATGATGTGATGCGCAACTTGAATTTACGTTGTCTAAACGAGGAGGGGTTTGTCTGCACCTTTATATCTATCCAGCATTGCATCAGCTCGAGGAGGAAGGGGAGTGGCTTTTTGCCTTGGCGACAGGCATAGACTTTACACACACCAGAATGAATGACGCGGTTTGTGTACAAACACACGGTACAGGAAAGGGGGTGGTTCAGTCCGCCCTTCACAATGTGCAATCGGTTATCTTGATTTCTGCTCATTGAAAAAGTTTAAGTCAAATTCTGATCATGTATTTGGATCACTGTGTCCTCATTAGTTTTGTTCTGTGTGTTGCACTGAGCCTAGCCAATAGTCTATACTTTAAACTATAGCCCATAGTAGTCTAGGCCAACATTCCTTTGGTTTAACCCACCCCGATAATTAGGCCATGACTCCTTTTCTGGACCGTTTTTTATTTGGTTCCCGGACATGAAATTGACAAGACGATGAACTGATGAGAAAGCACAAGATTGGGTGTCAGTCGAATTTTAAATGCGACTAAAGCTTCAAAGAAGACCTCCCAGTATTAAGAAGATTAACGTACGCAAACGAATCATGTGACGATGGTTCAGTGAGCGCGCCAGGAATCCTTGTCATCCCAATCCTTTGTCATGAAGTGACTCCCTTACATCTGCTTTAGGTTCACACTCTGCTCCTTTGCGAGTGTAAGCAACGCATTGGTTCTCTCACCCATGCTGTTAAAGTTATGTTTACACACTCTTTCTAAACAAACTAAGCTGCCCCTGACTTCACACACAGGCTCTGTCTCTGTTATTGTTATCTGTGTCACACACACACGCACACACACACACACACCATACATGTTAGGCTATTACACATGTATTAGGCTATCACTTTATTATTGTCCGTAGCAGGGTCAATGTTTCTCAGTATGCCACACATTTTTTGATGGATTCAGCTGGGGTGTCTGACATTAAGGTGAAATCACACAGTTTCGTAACAGAGAGGGGTTCATAACCCCTTTTTCATTCATTATATTAGCAGCAGTCGGGTCTTTACTTATGCTTCATGAACTTGTGACTCAAGTACATATGAACCCATGGCACTGTTAGAAAATAGGGATTTCTGAGAACAAGTTTGCAGATGAACAAAGTTAATGTTGTTTGGTGGACCAGTTGGACCTCAGTGGTTAGGGTTAGTTGCTGATTCAGGAGATATTACTGTAAAGAGCCCACTAGTCCTACCTACAATGTCCACTATTAGTGCCAGGTTAATTTCTATGTGATAGCAGAACAGTATACAATGCAAAACATACTAACCCTGTGTGGGTATGAACAACCTCCCAGCCTATAGACCAAAACGTAGCAACACAGATGTACACACCACACACACACACACACACACACACACACACACACACACACACACACACACACACACACACACACACACACACACACACACACACACACACACACACACACACACACACACACACACACACAGACACACAGACACAGACACACAGACACAGATACACACACAGATACACACACACATTATTCCCCTCTCAGTCACACATGAGTTAGTTTGTGTATAGGTCTGTGGGAGCCATTGTTTGGGGCTTTAGAATGACCCTGCCAAACTAAGACGGATCAGGAAAGTGGAGCAGGGCCTGGATTTGGGCCGATTCCCCAGCCTTGCCATGGCCCCATGCTACATTAAAACATAATTTAAGCTGATGCGTCCAGATACAGGCCGTGGGGCAGGCACCTCGGGAGTGGGAATTATCTTAAATTAACGTAACTTTTGACTGATACACAAGAGTGTGAAGTCTAAATGTTGTCAATGTCTGTCTATGGATTTGGATGGAATGCACCCAATTATATATTTCTATAGGACACTGTAGTTTAAATTATCATTTGGTTTGTCACCTCTGTACCCTGTTACTGTCCCAAATACCTGTATGAGTAGCTTAAAGCATTACTACCTCCTTAAAATTCTGCTGAGCATTCTAGCATTCTAGCATTCTAGTGTGTTACTAAACCGAAAGCCTACTGTCAGCTGATTGGCTGCAAGAGGTGTAGAGATATTTTATTTATCAACCATTTCCTGTTCACTTTCTCGGAAAGGAAGCGACCAACTTGAAAGTAAAGGACCAAAAAGGCATAGCAAAGGAGATCTACTTGAAGATTGTGCCTCTTTGTCTCTGCAAGGCTAATATCACCGCAATAATTACATCCGGTTTTCATATATATACAGTTGAAGTCTGAAGTTTAAATACACTTAAACCACTCCACAAATTTCTTGTTAACAAACTATAGCTTTGGCAAGTCGGTTAGGACATCTACTTTGTGCATGACACAAGTCATTTTTCCAACAACGGTTTACAGAGAGATTATTTCATTTATAATTCACTGTATCACAGTTCCAGTGGGTCAGAAGTTTACATAAACTAAGTTGACTGTGCCTTTAAACAGCTTGGAAAATTCCAGAAAATGATGTCATGGCTTTAGAAGCTTCTGATAGGCCAATTGACATCATTTGAGTCAATTGGAGGTGTACCTGGGGGTGTATTTCAAAGCCTACCTTCAAACCCAGTGACTCTTTGCTTGACATCATGGGAAAATCAAAAGAAACCAGCCAAGACCTAAAAAAATTAATTGTAGACCTCCACAAGTCTGGTTCATCCTTGGGAGCAATTTCCAAACACCTGAAGGTACCACGTTCATCTGTACAAACAATAGTACGCAAGTATAAACACCATGGGACCACGCAGCCGTCATTCCGCTCAGGAAGGAGACGTGTTCTGAATGTACTTGAATGTACATTCAGAACACAAATGAATGTACTTTGGTGCGAAAAGTGCAAATAAATCCCAGAACAACAGCAAAGGACCTAGTGAAGATGCCCTAAAACCGCTCTAATAAAGCCAGACTACGGTTTGCAACTGCACATGGGGACAAAGATCGTACCTTTTGGAGAAATGTCCTCTGGTCTGATGAAACAAAAATAGAACTGTTTGGCCATAATGACCATTCTTATGTTTCGAGGAAAAAGGGGGTGGCTTGCAAGCCGAAGAACACCGTCCCAACCGTGAAGCATGGGGGTGGCAGCATTATGTTGTGGGGGTGCATTGCTACAGGAGGGACTGGTGCACTTCACAAAATAGATCTTATCATGAGGGAGGAAAATTATGTGGATATATTGAAGCAACACATCAAGACATCAGTCAGGAAGTTAAAGCTTGGTCGCAAATGGCTATTGCAAATGCAAAATGACCCCAAGTATACTTCCAAAGTTGTGGCAAAATGACTTAAGGACAACAAAGTCAAGGTATTGGAGGGGCCATCACATAGCCCTGACCTCAATCCTATAGACAATTTGTGGGCAGAACTGAAAAGGTGTGTGCAAGCAAGGAGGCCTACAAACCTGACTCAGTTACACCAGCTCTGTCAGGAGAAATGGGACAAAATTCATCCAACTTATTGTGGGAAGCTTGTGGAAGGCTACCCAAAACGTTTGACCCAAGTTAAACAATTTAAAGGCAATGATACCAAATACTAATTGAGTGTATGTAAACTTCTGACCCACTGGGAATGTGATGAAAGAAATAAAAGCTGAAATAAATAATTCTCTCTACTATTATTCTGACATTTCACATTCTTAAAATAAAGTGGTGATCCTAACTGACCTAAGACAAGGAATCTTTACTAGGATTAAATGTCAGGAATTTGAAAAACTGAGTTTAAATGTCTTTGAATAAGGTGTACGTAAACTTCCAACTTCAACTGTATATACTGTATATGAGTTTATATATATATATATATATACAGTATATCACAAAAGTGAGTACACCCCTCACATTTTTGTAAATATTTTAGTATATCTTTTCATGTGACAACACTGAAGAAATGACACTTTGCTACAATGCACAATAGTGAGTGTACAGCTTGTATAACAGTGTAAATTTGCTGTCCCCTCAAAATAACTCAACACACAGCCATTAAAGTCTAAACTGCTGGCAACAAAAGTGAGTACACCCCTAAGTGAAAATGTCCAAATTGGGCCCAAAGTGTCAATATTTTGTGTGGCCACCATCATTTTCCAGCATTGCCTTAACCCTCTTGGGCATGGAGTTCACCAGAGCTTCACAGGTTGCCACTGGAGTCCTCCATGACGACATCATGGAGCTGGTGGATGTTAGAGACCTTGCACTCCTCCACCTTCCGTTTGAGGATGCCCCACAGATGCTTAATAGGGTTTAGGTCTGGAGACATGCTTGGCCAGTCTATCACCTTTACCCTCAGCTTCTTTAGCAAGGCAGTGGTCGTCTTGGAGGTGTGTTTGGGGTCATTATCATGTTGGAATACTGCCCTGCAGCCCAGTCTCCGAAGGGAGGGGATCATGCTCTGCTTCAGTATGTCACAGTACATGTTGGCATTCTTGGTTCCCTCAATGAACTGTAGCTCCCCAGTGCCGGCAGCATTCATGCAGCCCCAGACCATGACACTCCCACCACCATGCTTGACTGTAGGCAAGACACACTTGTCTTTGTACTCCTCACCTGGTTGCCGCCACACACGCTTGACACCATCTGAACCAAATAAGTTTATCTTGGTCTCATCAGACCACAGGACATGGTTCCAGTAATCCATGTCCTTAGTCTGCTTGTCTTGAGCAAACTATTTGCGGGCTTTCTTGTGCATCATCTTTAGAAGAGGCTTTCTTCTGGGACGACAGCCATGCAGACCAATTTGATGCAGTGTACGGCGTATGGTCTGAGCACTGACAGACTGACCCCTCACCCCTTCAACCTCTGCAGCAATGCTGGCAGCACTCATACATCTATTTCCCAAAGACAACCTCTGGATATGACGCTGAGAACGTGCACTCAACTTCTTTGGTCGACCATGGCGAGGCCTGTTCTGAGTGGAACCTGTCCAGTTAAACCGCTGTATGGTCTTGGCCACCGTGCTGCAGCTCAGTTTCAGGGTCTTGGCAATCTTCTTATAGCCCAGGCCATCTTTTATGTAGAGCAACAATTCATCAAAAAAAGAAACGTCCCTTTTTCAGGACCCTGTCTTTCAAAGATAATTTTTAAAAATCCAAATAACTTCACAGATCTTCATTGAAAATGGTTTAAACACTGTTTCTCATGCTTGATCAATGAACCGTAAACAATTAATGAGCATGCACCTGTGGAACATGACACTAAGAGCTTACAAACGGTATGCAATTAAGCTCACAGTTATGAAAACTTAGGACACTAAAGAGGCCTTTCTACTGACTCTGAAAACACCAAAAGAAAGATGCCCAGGGTCCCTGCTCATCTGCGTGAACGTGCAAGGAGGCATGAGGACTGCAGATGTGGCCAGTGCAATAAATTGCAATATCCGTACTGTGAGACGCCTAAAACAGCGTTACAGGGAGAGAGGACGGACAGCTGGTTGTCCTCGCAGTGGCAGAGTGTCTTTGAATAGTGATTTCTTTGCAGCAATTCAACCATGAAGGCTTGATTCAAACAGTCTCCTCTGAACAGTTGATGTTGAGATGTGTCTGTTACTTGAACTCTGTGAAGAATTTATTTGGGCAGCAATTTCTGAGGCTGGTGAACTTTTACTCTGCAGCAGAGGTGACTCTGGGTCTTCCTTTTCTGTGGCGGTCCTCATGAGAGCCAGTTTCATCATAGCACTTGATGGTTTTTGCGACTGCACTGAAGAATAGGGCTATCTTCTGTATACCACCCCTACCTTGTCACAACACAACCGATTGGCTCAAATGCATTAAGAAGGAAATAAATTACACAAATTAACTTTTAACAAGGCACACCTGTTAATTGAAATGCATTCCAGGTGACTACCTCATGAAGCTGGTTGAGAGAATGCCAAGCATGTGCAAAGCTATCATCAAAGCAAAGGGTGGCTACTTTGAAGAATCTAAAATCTAAAATATTTGGTTATATTTGGGTAAAATATTTGGTCACTTGTTTTGGTTACTACGTGATTCCATATGTGGTATTTCATTTATTATTTTTATTTATTTATTTATTTAACCAGGTAGGCAAGTTGAAAACAAGTTTTCATTTACAATTGCGACCTGGCCAAGATAAAGCAAAGCAGTTCGACACATACAACGACACAGTTACACATGGAGTAAAACAAACATACAGTCAATAATACAGTATAAACAAGTCTATATACGATGTGAGCAAATGAGGTGAGATAAGGGAGGTAAAGGCAAAAAAAGGCCATGGTGGCAAAGTAAATACAATATAGCAAGTTAAACACTGGAATGGTAGATTTGCAATGGAAGAATGTGCAAAGTAGAAATAAAAATAATGGGGTGCAAAGGAGCAAAATAAATACATTAATTAAATACAGTAGGGAAAGAGGTAGTTGTTTGGGCTAAATTATAGGTGGGCTATGTACAGGTGCAGTAATCTGTGAGCTGCTCTGACAGTTGGTGCTTAAAGCTAGTGAGGGAGATAAGTGTTTCCAGTTTCAGAGATTTTTGTAGTTCAGTCCAGTCATTGGCAGCAGAGAACTGGAAGGAGAGGCGGCCAAAGAAAGAATTGGTTTTGGGGGTGACTAGAGAGATATACCTGCTGGAGCGTGTGCTACAGGTGGGAGATGCTATGGTGACCAGCGAGCTGAGATAAGGGGGGACTTTACCTAGCAGGGTCTTGTAGATGACATGGAGCCAGTGGGTTTGGCGACGAGTATGAAGCGAGGGCCAGCCAACGAGAGCGTACAGGTCGCAATGGTGGGTAGTATATGGGGCTTTGGTGACAAAACGGATTGCACTGTGATAGACTGCATCCAATTTGTTGAGTAGGGTATTGGAGGCTATTTTGTAAATTACATCGCCAAAGTCGAGGATTGGTAGGATGGTCAGTTTTACAAGGGTATGTTTGGCAGCATGAGTGAAGGATGCTTTGTTGCGAAATAGGAAGCCAATTCTAGATTTAACTTTGGATTGGAGGTGTTTGATATGGGTATTGGTATTTGTAGTTGTCCACGTATTCTAAGTCAGAGCCGTCCAGAGTAGTGATGTTGGACAGGCGGGCAGGTGCAGGTAGCGATCGGTTGAAGAGCATGCATTTAGTTTTACTTGTATTTAAGAGCAATTGGAGGCCACGGAAGGAGAGTTGTATGGCATTGAAGCTTGCCTGGAGGGTTGTTAACACAGTGTCCAAAGAAGGGCCAGAAGTGTACAGAATGGTGTCGTCTGCGTAGAGGTGGATCAGAGACTCACCAGCAGCAAGAGCGACCTCATTGATGTATACAGAGAAGAGAGTCGGTCCAAGAATTGAACCCTGTGGCACCCCCATAGAGACTGCCAGAGGTCCGGACAGCAGACCCTCTGATTTGACACACTGAACTCTATCAGAGAAGTAGTTGGTGAACCAGACGAGGCAATCATTTGAGAAACCAAGGCTGTCAAGTCTGCCGATGAGGATGTGGTGATTGACAGAGTCGAAAGCCTTGACCAGATCAATGAATACGGCTGCACAGAAATGTTTCTTATCGATGGCGGTTAAGATATCGTTTAGGACCTTGAGCGTGGCTGAGGTGCACCCATGACCAGCTCTGAAACCAGATTGCATAGCAGAGAAGGTATGGTGAGATTCGAAATGGTCGGTAATCTGTTTGTTGACTTGGCTTTCGAAGACCTTAGAAAGGCATGGTAGGATAGATATAGGTCTGTAGCAGTTTGGGTCAAGAGTGTCCCCCCCTTTGAAGATGGGGATGACCGCAGCTGCTTTCCAATCTTTGGGAATCTCAGACGACACGAAAGAGAGGTTGAACAGGCTAGTAATAGGGGTGGCAACAATTTCGGCAGATCATTTTTAGAAAGAAAGGGTCCAGATTGTCTAGCCCATAGTTTTGATGTCTTCACTATTATCCTATAATGTATGAAATAGTAAAAATAAATTAAAGCCTTGAATTAATAGGTGTGTCAAAACGTTTGACTGGTACTGTATATATATATATTTTAATAATATGGATTCATATGAATTATTACACATTAATATCGTATAAATAAAACCGCAACTGTTAAAAGTATCTGCACGAAGTGCAAATATAGTATATTACTGTAAGAGATGCTTTTGGTTTCATTTCACTCAGGAACATATCCGTGTCTGCTTGCAAGCTGAAAATATTTGTCTGTGCATGTTTAGTCTACCTGCCCCTCACCCAGGCTACTGTACTGATGTTACAAGCTTGATTCAGAAGATAGGCAAAGGGATTTTTTATTAGCAAGAGAAGAATGGTTTTACTTTTCAGTGCTAGTTAAGGATAATATGTGTCTAGTTATCACGTTTCACATAGGATTTATTAACTACCAAAAGGTAAGTGTATTTAATTATGCTGCTGCTCTGCACACACAAGCTTTTAGCTAGCTAGCTAGATCAAATGACATTCAACGTTCCTCCATAAAAGCAGCTCCTCCCAGGTATAATTCTGTGGACCTAATTCAGATAATGCATGTCATAACAAGATGCCCGGCGCTTCAAGCCTCCTCCTCAACCCTTTCTCACTCTCTCCCCATCGGCAAAATTTCAGTTGCATCTTGCTCCATGAATTAGGCTACACTTGTCTGTCCATCACACATGTAAATAACTAGCTTGCCTGCTCTATCTGCACTTATTTGTGAAGTAATTGAATGAACTAAATGTAAAAAACTGTTGCTTTCACAGGTTGAAAAGGAACAGACAGGAACCATATAAATCACAACTTTTTGGGGGGGATTTGAACCAGTTCAGAACTTTAATTTGCTGCTTCAATAGTAGAACGAAACGAAAAAAATGGTGGTTCTGTTCTGAACGAAACGATTGGGAAATCATTTTGGTTCCAACCCCTGGTTCGCACAGAGCAAAATGGCATATCATTTATGTGCCACTTGTTGCAATGTTTGTTACCCTCATGGCAGCCAGTAGGGGTAGAACAGCCTTAAACCAGTCACACCCATGTCCAGGCCAAAGATAATTTCCCCATTGTCTTGGCAGAGGGCCCATTTCGTTATCATTTATCCACAAGGATACTAGATAAATAGTTATTCTCAATGCATCCGACTCATTCATGGCATCCCGCTTTCCCCTCTCTCTACACACGTACACACACTCACTGGCTTCGAAGTCCGATCGCTAACCTTGGCACATAGCTCGCTAGCACGAGAGCCCTACCCTACCCTTCTCTGTTTCATAAAGACTTTTCATTTTGCCTGGGTTTAAATGAAGGATTTTCCTACTCCAAGCCTTTATCCACCTTCCCAAAACTCAGATTCTGAAAAGGTTCATCTAAGTAGGGGATATTTCAATTTGGATGCCTTTAGAAAGTAAATTAAAAACAATCAAATCTGCCTGTCAAGTAAAGGGCATTTGTTGTGTCCAGAGGCAGTTTCAGGAGATTTACTGAAATTTTTCATGGGTCAACATGTTTATGGGGTAACTGAGGATGTTACCACATAGTTGGTAGAGCAACTGAGAGCAGCTGAGGTTCCTTTACACTGCACACATCAAATAAAATAACATTTTATTGGTCACATACACATGGTTAGCAGATGTTATTGCAAGTGTAGCGAAATGCTTGTGCTTCTAGTTCCGACCATGCAGTAATATCTAACAAGTAATCTAACAATTTCACAACAACTACCTTATACACACAAGTGTAAGGAATGGATAAGAATATGTACATATAAATATATGAATGAGGGATGGCCGAACGGCATAGGCAAAATGCAGTAGATGGTATAGAGTACAGTATATACATATGAGATGAGTAATGTAGGGTATGTAAACATGATATGAAGTGGCATTTTTTAAAGTGACTAGTGATACATTTATTACATCCAATTTTTAATTCTTAAAGTGGATAGAGATTTGAGTCAGTATGTTGGCAGCAGCCACTCAATGTTAGTGATGGCTGTTTAATAGTCTGACAGAAGCTGTTTTTCAGTCTCTCAGTCCCAGCTTTGATGCACCTGTACTGACCTCACCTTCTGGATGATAACGGGGTGAACAGGCAGTGGCTCGGGTGGTTGTTGTCCTTGATTAACTTTTTGGCCTTCCTGTGACATTGGGTGGTGTAGGTGTCTTGGAGGGCAGGTAGTTTGCCCCCTGTAATGCGTTGTGCAGACCTCAGCCTTGCGGTTGTGGGTGGAGCAGTTGCCGTACCAGGCGGTGGGTGATACAGCCTGGTACGTGAGTGTTTTTGTGAGTGTTGTTGGTGACAAGCCAAATTTCTACTCCTGAGGTTGAAGAGGCACTGTAGTGCCTTCTTCACCACGCTGTCTGTGTGGGTGGACCCTTTCAGTTTGTCCGTGATGTGTACGCTGAGGAACTTTCCACCTTCTCCACTACTGTCCCGTCGATGTGGATAGGGGGGTGCTCCCCTGCTGTTTCCTGAAGTCCACGATCATCTGTTCAAAGACAGTTTTTCATCTACTTAATGCTGCAATATGTAACTTTTAGGGTGACCTGACCAAATTCACATAGAAATGGGAATTATAGATTTGTCATTCCCATTGATAGCTGGTAAAAGAAGTGGTAGATCTGTTCTATGTGCGCTATTTCTATGCTTCTCATTTTTACGTCTTTTAATTTAGGTTTTGTACACCAGCTTCAAACAGCTGAAAATGCTATATTTTTGGTCATGAAAAGTATATTTCACAGATGGTACAATGATTCTCTACACTATACTTGCTTGTTTTGTTACATAAACTGAAATTAGGCAAACTATTTGAATTTTAGCAACCAGGAAATGGCAGAGCAATTCCTGCATGGTGCACCTTTAAATAAGCTGGCCAATGAGACTGCTATTGCCTTTGAGGACACTGGAATGTACCCTTCAGTGTGAGGTCACATTTGAGGTCACAAAACTCTGCCCTAGTCAGTCTTGGAGTCCATTTAAGGACAATGGCAACAATAGTCTCATGGTCTGGCCATTTAGACCACACAACACACAGACAATCCTGCTCTTTAAAGGCCCACTGCAGTTGAAAGTAAACTTTTCTGTAAAAATATGTCTTGACCTTATCTATGATGTTACACAATAGTTTGTAAATAATCATTTTAATGGATATGAGTTTTATTTTGTTATGAAGTTGCCTTAAAAATTTAAAGGTCATGTGTTATATCAAATGAAATTATATTGCTTTTCTAAAAATAAAGCTTACAACATGCAGTACATGCCAAGTAAGTGACTCATAAACATTTGCGATTTGAGTTTGATATATTCAAATGCATTCTCAGTGGTCCTAATGGTAGGAGACTGTTCCTTGTGTAACCGATGTGAAATGGCTAGCTAGTTAGTGATGGTGCATGCTAATAGCGTTTCAATCGTTGACGTCACTTGCTCTGAGACCTTGAAGTAGTGGTTCCCCTTGCTCTGCAAGGGCCGCTGCTTTTGTGGAGCGATGGGTAACGATGCTTCGTGGGTGTCAGTTGTCTGTGTGTGCAGAGAGTCCCTGGTTCGAGCCCGGGTAGAGGCGAGGAGAGGGACAGAAGCTTTACTGTTACACTTGGAAGGCAGTATGAACCATGACTCAAGGCTGCAACTGGACACAGCAGTGAAATAAATATAATTGTTGGTGGCACCACATTAGGGACAAATTCTGTGGAAACTGATGACGTCATCCCATGAGTTATCTCAAAAGTAATTAAAGCCAGGGAAACAGATTGTAACAGATCTTTACTGAACAGTTAGTGCAAAACATCTGTAAAACATCCTAACTGAAAGATGAGACAAAATGACTTAAAAGTGAACGCTGAGTTCATATCTACTAATGAATCTATGTAACGTAACTTATCCATTCAAATCAAAATTGAAAATGTTCATATATAAAAAATACATTTTTATGGGATTGTATTCCTTTTCTACAACAGACATAGCATTGATTTCATTTGCAGGTGACCGAAGCAATGCTTTCCAAAACATGTACATTTCAGGGATGAGGTGATGGGCATTTAGGATGTACTACCTTGAACACCGTTTGTCAAGTTTAGAGGGGAGAAAATAGGTTAGTGAGTGCCATTCCACATTGGACACACAAAGGGCTAGTAGCCATCAGACTGAAAGGCAAACATGTCGCCAAAGAGGAAGTGAGTTTTGTTTTGGTATCACACACACACACACACACACACACACACACACACACACACACACACACACACACACACACACACACACACACACACACACACACACACACACACACACACACACACACACACACACACACACACACACACACACACCAGTTGATCCTGATCGGACATGATGTCTGTGCCGGCCAGGAGACAGTGCGTAAACATTGCCTACATCAACACCATCACAAAGAGTGGAAAACCAAAGCATGAGGGGACCCACGACACCAACACTACTGTCTGTCATGTGGGATGACGGCTAAAATGAAGGCAGAATCATTTGACGCAGTGGAAAAGTTTTATTTTATAGAATGGACCATCAACTGGTTGTCGATACCTAACAGCAATACAGTAAAGAGTTTTAAAAACAATGTGTAGTATATTTATAATGTTAAGGTCTGTACATTAGGTCATGGACATTATAGAACACATTTAGACTTTTTGACTGTTGACTTCAGGGCTAAGCATCCTATATTCAATATTCATTTCCATCCTGTTCAATTTCTATGCTAATAGCTGTCATTAGCTTCCACCCATCTTATCTCTCCCAGCATGTGACCTAAAACAGGGTGATTTGAAAAGGTATACTTATGCAAGTTAAAGTGCTTTTACAGTGGTTACTACAGTATCAGTTATGTTTGTGGACTGACATGGTTTGCAACATGGTCTTGACCCTCACGTGGACATATATTAGGTTTTCGTCACAGTACAGGACAGTGGCGTCCATGTCCAGTCTGAAAAGTCTGACATCAATTTTCTACATGAATAATTCAATTCAGTCTCCCAGCGGCTACATCGGCCGTAGCATCTTTTTGATATGAAGCATTACCTTGGTAATCCTCTTAGTGGTGGGAAAGTGGTTTAGAGGTGCATTCTTTATAACAGCAGCACAAATGGGGGGGATCACTGCCCCGAGGGGCCTGGGTTCAGGGTAGGCCACTCCCTCTAAGGCTCTTCAAAACTTTCCATGAAGAGTTCCTGGGATGGGATTGCCCGCCTGCATTGCAGTGAACCCGCTGACATCTCTGCACAGTGTGTGATGTGATGGAGAGGTGGGGGGAGGGAGCGAGGGGAGGTGGGGGCCGAGGTGATTGGGGGTGGTTTGGGTTCAATCTGGATGGGAAACTCAGGGAAATGGTGTTGCTGCGGGAATGCAGGGCTGTTTGAGCCATGCGGGCTGAGAGGATTAAGGGGATCAAGAGCGGGAAAGGTGGCCAGATACACACATACACTCACACATACATATGCGTATACATACACACTAATCAGGGCACGTCAGTCACAACATTCTCTGCAGCCCACGCTGGAACACGATGAAAGACAGAGAGACAGAGAGAGATTTACAATGAGCATTGGTGTAGTGGGGGCTATACGACGTATACCCACTTTTTTCCAGTGGGAATTGCATATTACTTCATAATCCCCACTGATGCGTATCAAAGTAGTATAGTGAAGGTATACGCCATTTCAATTATGTAGTACAATAGCGAAATCATGCACAAAGTAGCCTACACAATCGCAAAGTATGTGAATATAGGCTATTCACATGCACGCTGCACACATTGCTAGTTTTAGCGGAATATCAGGCAGCAAGAGCACATAGCTCTCAACTGGTTGTTGACGCATGGAGCAGCTCACGGAATTGTAAGACATCAGTAGCCAGTTATGGACTTTAAACGTCACATCTTTAAAAAGTGCAATTTTGAGAGTGAAAACATGAAACAACTATAGGAAAATGTTTTGCAAAGTTAGAGTATACCCACTTCTCCAAGCACCACTATACCACTGACAATAACAGTCACCACACTCAATAACAGACAGACAGACAGACAGACAGACAGACAGACAGACAGACAGACAGACAGACAGACAGACAGACAGACAGACAGACAGACAGACAGACAGACAGACAGACAGACAGACAGACAGACAGACAGACAGACAGACAGACAGACAGACAGACAGAGGCATTCAATGAGAGACAGAGAGACAGGCATACAATGAGACTCAATGAGAGACAGGCAGACAGGCTTAAGATGCCACTAGAAAGACAAGCTTAAGATGACACTAGAAAGACAGGCTTAAGATGACACTAGAAAGACAGGCTTAAGATGACACTAGAAAGACAGGCTTAAGATGACACTAGAAAGACAGGCTTAAGATGACACTAGAAAGACAGGCTTAAGACGACACTAGAAAGACAAGGTTAAGACGACACTAGAAAGACAGGCTTAAGATGACACTAGAAAGATAGGCTTAAGATGGCACTATAAAGACAAGCTTAAGATAAGACTCAATTAGACCACTAACACATTGGCCTAACTCTTTGTAAGTGTTAGAGAAAGTACTCTGAGACTTACAAAGATCCAACAGCATACGCGGAGGTAATTAGACACACAAGTGGTACACTCAACAAGTGGTAGAGCATGAAAGAAACATCAACAGAGACACTGAGACAAGGCTGTGAAGAAGACATGCAGGCGAGGTCTACTTACAGATGAGTGCACTGTTTTCCCTCTGCCACAGCAACGGCAGTCAAAGTTCCTGTCTTCCAGTCGTTGTTGCGTGATATTGGTCGCTTTGCTCAACGGCATTGTCGCAGTGTACCATGCCGGAAGTGCTGTGAAATACCATCTCCATGACCATTTCCTGTGGAGGACAGGACGTTAAGGGGACAGACATAAGGCATTATGACACAGCTTCCTGTCTGACATAGTGTCAGCATTGGAGAAGATAAGGAAATATGTTCTCAGGAAGAGCTGTAAGAAGTGTTTTCAAGTGTCTTCTGGGAAGGGGAAGGAAATGTGGTGTTGTGATGTTAATCAAGCACATTTTCCACTGTGGCTGAAATGGTGGCTGAAACAGTGGTTGAAATGGTGGCGTAAACATCAGACCGGACTACTAGTATTTCTACAACTAGTAGACCAATAGTTCCTCATTGCAAATTGTTACTGCTCTTTTCATTGTCAGAGTCAGGCAGTGCTTAACCACATCAGACAGAAAGAAAACAGCACCACATTTGTCTGAGGTTAGTTTCACATCACTTCTAAACACATTTCTATCCAAAATACGTCCTGTTCTCTCATTGCTTACATGTCATTTTTTGATGAACAACTCTTTTATTTTATTTGAGCAGTACAATCCTTTAGTGCGGACAAGCTTTTCTTGGAAAAGATGTGTTTGCAAGTTGTGTGAGTGTGTTACTAGAGCTGAACGTTGGCATGTCGGATTCTTTTAAGGGCTCACTTTGCTTCCAAAATATGAACAGAAAACATTTAAAATGTTGCTTTGTAGTTTGCACTACAGTTCTAATGATGATAAATGTTAAAGTAATTATGTGCCGTGGGTGAAGGATTGTGATAAAAAAGACAATTTAATGTTTTAAAGTTGAGAAACGTGTATGGCCAATAATAATCATAGTAATGAAAATTGCACACAAAAAACATGATCATCTACTTCCTACATAGAACATGTAAGCAGATTCATGACAGGATGCTGATAGTATATCCATCGTAAATCCAAAATGACCTACTTACCGAGTGGTGTGAATGTATTGTAGGTTTGAACCTCCCAGTGTAGACTGTTGGAACCTCCCAGTGTAGACTGTTTAAACCTCCCAGTGTAGACTGTTTAAACCTCCCAGTGTAGACTGTTTAAACCTCCCAGTGTAGACTGTTTAAACCTCCCAGTGTAGACTGTTTGAATCTCCCAGTGTAGACTGTTTAAACCTCCCAGTGTAGACTGTTTCAATCTCCCAGTGTTGACTGTTTGAACCTCCCAGTGTAGACTGTTTAAACCTCCCAAGGTGTAGACTGCTTGAACCTCCCAGTGTAGACTGTTTGAATCTCCCAGTGTAGACTGTTAAACCTCCCAGTGTAGACTGTTTAAACCTCTCAGTGTAGACTGTTTAGCACCTCCCAGTGTAGACTGTTTGAACCTCCCAGTGTAGACTGTTTCAACCTCCCAGTGTAGACTGTTTCAACCTCCCAGTGTAGACTGCTTGAACCTCCCAGTGTTGACTGTTTGAAACTCCCAGTGTAGACTGTGTCAACCTCCCAGTGTAGACTGTTTGAACCTCCCAGTGTAGACTGTTTCAATCTCCCAGTGTAGACTGTTTGAACCTCCCAGTGTAGACTGTTTAAACCTCCCAAGGTGTAGACTGCTTGAACCTCCCAGTGTAGACTGTTTGAACCTCCCAGTGTATACTGTTTAAACCTCCCAGTGTAGACTGTTTAAACCTCTCAGTGTAGACTGTTTAGCACCTCCCAGTGTAGACTGTTTGAACCTCCCAGTGTAGACTGTTTCAACCTCCCAGTGTAGACTGTTTCAACCCCCCAGTGTAGACTGCTTGAACCTCCCAGTGTTGACTGTTTGAAACTCCTAGTGTAGACTGTGTCAACCTCCCAGTGTAGACTACTTGAACCTCCCAGTGTAGACTGTTTGAACCTCTCAGTGTAGACTGTTTTAACCTCCCAGTGTAGACTGTTTGAACTTCCCAGTGTAGACTGTTTGAACCTCCCAGTGTAGACTGTTTCAACCTCCCAGTGTAGACTGTTTGAACCTCCCAGTGTAGACTGGTTAAACCTCCCAGTGTAGACTGTTTGAATCTCTCCCAGTGTAGACTGTTTCAACCTCCCAGTGTAGACTGTTTAAACCTCCCAGTGTAGACTGTTTCAACCTCCCAGTGTAGACTGTTTAAACCTCCCAGTGTAGACTGTTTGAACCTCCCAGTGTAGACTGTTTCAACCTCCCAGTGTAGACTGTTTGAACCTCCCAGTGTAGACTGTTGGAACCTCCCAGTGTAGACTGTTTGAACCTCCCAGTGTAGACTGTTTAAACCTCCCAGTGTAGACTGTTTGAATCTCTCCCAGTGTAGACTGTTTCAACCTCCCAGTGTAGACTGTTTAAACCTCCCAGTGTAGACTGTTTCAACCTCCCAGTGTAGACTGTTTAAACCTCCCAGTGTAGACTGTTTGAACCTCCCAGTGTAGACTGTTTGAACCTCCCAGTGTAGACTGTTTGAAACTCCCAGTGTAGACTGTTTGAACCTCCCAGTGTAGACTGTTTAAACCTCCCAGTGTAGACTGTTTGAATCTCCCAGTGTAGACTGTTTGAACCTCCCAGTGTCTTCAGATTGACCCATATAAGACATGTTCCCATCTTTGTTGTTTCTTCTTCTCCTTGGTTTCTGACCTTCATGGTTTTCAACAGGTGATTCTGTGGACTTTACTCACAAGGCCATCACACTAGGAGCTCCTGACACACACAGACACTCCATCCCGCCTCCTTTCCAGATGCCAGGTGGGACCTAAACCCACTTTCAGCCATATTTAAACTCTAATATAAGCTACGTCATCCGCTTATTTTTTTCCATTTTATTGTAGAAAGACTGATGAGCACGATACAGTAAAATTCAATGCAGAAATGTAATTGACAAAAGGGCCCAGGATTAAGAAAAATAGGATTATGACTGTGCACTTTCATGGCTTACCATAGCTAGCATCTTTGACCTTCTACAGTGGACCACACTTTGATAAGAGTTTTGTTTGGAATTTCATGATTGTTTCTTTACTTGGCGGTTCATTCTAAAACTGCACTTCTAATGCTGTTCAGTCATAAATTATTGTTGAGTCCTATCGATTCCAGCAGCATTTGCAGACTTGGTAGTGAGACTGTAGCTATTAGTTCAAAATGGAGGATACCATATGTGACAATTCATGTCCTGCCTTGAGGAAGACTATGAAAGTCAGAACATAGTCTGGAAGAACCAAAGAGTACGGATTGCAATGACCATCAAGTGCTTCAAAAACCAAGACGAGCCAAGAGAACTGGGTTGACTTGAGTTGCGTGAACCTCTGGAGGGGTGAGAAAGAAGAGTTGGGTTACCAGGTGGCAAGGGGCCCGTCGGCACAGTTATGGAAGGGTCAGGAGAGGCTGTGGAATCTGACCCAGGGACCCATGAAAACCTGGAGCTTTCTCTCCTCTCAGTCGCTTCTTCCTCAGAACCCACAGCCGCCTGGCTCTCTGACTGTCTGTTTCTGTGTCCAACGTTGATTATATAAATCTACGGTGTCCGTTCACCCACCCACTGAGATAGATCATATGAGACAGTGATACATACTGCCAATGATCTCTACCGCTGTGCAGGGGTTATTTGTGTAGTCTCATTATTACATAGGCACTCACATTCACTCAAGTTCTTGGTATGTGCTGTAGGAAAATAGGAACTTGTTCACACGCAAACGTAGCTGTCGTCATAAGTGATTGGATCGTTTTTTTCACAACAACATATTGAATGTTGTCTCCAAAAATGTGTTCAGGCATGACCTAGCAAGTATAGGGACCTACGTGCTGTTTTTCCTCCCCAAAAAGCTACAACTTTAGCTACTTTCAAAGATGGATTCAGTTAAATTACAGTAGAGGGTAAAGATGAAAAGTCAAGTATATCATTCAATTTTTCCCTTTTGGGAAAAATGACAGTGGACAGTGGACAGTAATCGGTAGCGTCTAGGAACACGACAAACAGGTTACCCTCATGTTATAACATCACGTTTCCGCCCACAGCATTATATACAGATAGGCCTGGTTCCGCAGTCATCTAGTTGCTTTACTGCTACTTTCCTGGAAGATCCATGTGGCAGCACCAAGCATCGCATACCCTGTGAAAGAGCGTAATGCTATCCATCCTCCTATTAACATTAACATTCCCCTTCAGCTTGTATAACCATAATGAACCAATCAGGCTAAACACACTAGCTATCAGCATTATGTCAAGGAAAAACATGCAACAACCTAATCACTGGTCTAGGATCACCTATGATCGACATGTAATGGTTATAAAGAAGGAGAGAATGTGTGCCCAAAAATGTCCTTTTATTTAGCGGTGTAGATGCCTCTCATTGTATGTCTCTAGTCTAATTTATTTCCTGCACAGTCATTTCCCTCTGGTGCTCTCAGGTTTACACCTGGAGAGAACATCAATGGCCACTCTATCGCAACTCCGGATGACTCTGCGTTTTCTTTTTGAAAACATTGCTGTTACATTCCTCCCAAAAAACAAACAGTGCCACCAAAGAACAAGTGAACAGCTTTTGAAGTTCACACATGAAAGATACGGGTAGCTAAGGAGCACTTTTCAGGTAATGTTAGTCAACTCACGTCCGTCATCCTGATACCAATCCAATCATTGATTTTTACCTCAGATACTGTAGCTATTGATAAAGTAAGTCTTAAGAGTAGAGCGGTTGGCTTGAAAAGCTACGTGGTTGGTTCTGTTAGGAATGACCCATTGTGGTTCCGTCTGGCTCAGTTGGTAGAGCATGGCACATTCAATGCCAGGATTGTGGGTTTGATTCCCATGGGGGACCAGTACAAAAATGTATGCAGTGTAAAAAAAAGAGTAAATTGTCTTCCGGTAGGTGGCGTCACTCATATCCAGCACTAGTCTGTCAGACAGTGGGAATTACTAAATGGATACTTCCTTTTGGGACAGTGCTCTTTCCCTCCTAAGAGCTGGCAGGATCATACAAATACAATCCATTTCTATGGTATGAGTTGGCCACAGGATATACTGTCAAAGACCATTGTCCTGCCACATCATAACAACAAAGTGTACTGTACATAGTGGTCTGAAAAGTGTCTCGAAGACCATTCTGTGGGCAAGGGTCTCTTTCAATCCTACAGCAGGACCTTTGGACTGAACCATTGATTTAGGTGGGAGCAATCTGCTTCACGAGATGGCTTATCACTGTGTTTGGAATGTCATTGGAAAAGCTCACGTTCTTTCAGGGCTACAACACCAGCGACTCAGAAAGGATCAAAGCTGTGTATCTTATCAACAGGATGCAATAAACGGGATTCCACAATAAAACCCCAATAAAACCCATGGTAAATCAATTTCAGTGGCTTTCAAAGACTGAACGTGCCATGATGAATCTATTTCCTGTTTGTGACAAAAAGGGGCACATACAGGCACCACTTGAAGAATGCTTCTGTGATGGTCCTTAGTGGAGATCAACTTCAGGATTCGAGGACTTTCTGTCCTGGTACATTAGGATCAAACTGTGACCATCAACTGGCATGCTAACATTTCAAGACTGTGGCATTGAATTGGCCAACTAAGCATAGTTTCCAAGGCCATTGTCCAAACCTGCTTCATTCACGGTTCCATTTGAGTTGTATTTACATTTAGAAACATGGTAAGCAAGCTGGTTTGTTTGCCTTGACCTCTAAAGTCTGATGCATGTGAGACTCATTTAGCAACAGTCAAAAATGTAAACATTGAAGGCAATGTCATCACATTACATTTTCATACACGAATAATACTTTATTTCTACATATCTGTAGCCTATAGTCATGGAAGTGCTCTTACGGTTGTTTAGCCCAGGGACGGGAAAATGCCTATGGGCTCTCGTGGCTTCAGAAAAGCCAATGGCTTCTCATTACGCCTTAGCCTGTGTCTCTGTGATTGGACCATTTGTCAATCACATGTTGACCAGGTAACAAGGGTTTCTGAGAGGTCAGAATCATGGTCATTCTGAGTGGAGGTGGTGGTCAAAGGTTGCTCTCTCACACCAAGTGACTGCTTCTCTCACCGTGTCGCCATTTACAGGGTCTTGACCACCACTTGTGTGTGACACAACAGCTTCCAGCAAAGGACGTAGGAGCAGTAAACCATTGAACTCCACCAAAACAGATAAAACGGGGTACACTGAAATAGTTTATCTGTGTATAGGCTATAAGTAACTAAAATAGCTGATCATAACAACTGATATCTCTAAAAGTTAATGATAACATTTAAACTTATATCTAAAATAGCTGATCATCACTGATATCTCTAAAATAGCTGATCATCACTGATATCTCTAAAATAGCTGATCATCACTGATATCTCTAAAATAGCTGATCATCACCGATATCTCTAAAATAGCTGATCACAACAACTGATATCTCTAAAAGTTAATGATAACATTTCAACTGTTATATCTAAAATAGCTGATCATCACCGATATCTCTAAAATAGCTGATCACAACAACTGATATCTCTAAAAGTTAATGATAACATTTCAACTTATATCTAAAATAGCTGATCATTGATATCTCTAAAATAGCTGATTATCACTGATATCTCTAAAACAGCTGATCATCACCGATATCTCTAAAATAGCTGATCATCACTGACGTCTCTAAAACATCTGACCATCACTGATATCTCTAAAATAGCTGATCATCACTGATATCTCTAAAATAGCTGATCACAACAACTGATATCTCTAAAAGTTAATGATAACATTTCGTTATATCTAAAATAGCTGATCATCACTGATATCTCTAAAATAGCTGATCATCACTGATATCTCCAAAATAGCTGATTATCACTGATATCTCTAAAATAGCTGATCATCACCGATATCTCTAAAATAGTTGATCACAACTGATATCTCTAAAAGTTAATGATAACATTTTGTTATTTCCAAAATAGCTGATCATCACTGATATCTCTAAAATAGCTGATCATCACTGATATCTCTAAAATAGCTGATCATCACTGATATCTCTAAAATAGCTGATCATCACTGATATCTCTAAAATAGCTGATCATCACTGATATCTCTAAAATAGCTGATCATCACTGATATCTCCAAAATAGCTGATCAAAACGTTTCAGCAGTTATCTCTAACAGAACTAGAGAGTTCTAGTTTTCCAAACTCAAACAAATAATCGTTGTCACACAACCCTACATACGACTTTCAACCTTTGTGTAAACATTAACAGAAGTGGGAGAAACAGAACTACCCCAGTTAGTCTGTGATTGTGTCCATCAGGGTCATTAGTGCAAACCGAACATGTTTTGCAACGAAAACTAAAGTTTTTTATTGGACAAGTTTAGGTTAGTGCCTCCCTGTTTCAGTCCGTTTTCTTCCACTTGGTGCCTAGTGAATACGACCCAGACGTTTCCCTTACATACGGTATGTTCCTAATGCAGGCTACACGAGGGTGGCAGGACTATGCGATCTGACCGAGGGCATCTCAAACATGGACACTGGATTATTAAAGGTGACAGTTTTCCTGGAATTCTCCCCACCGTGCAGGACTGTTAATCCTCATAAAATAATGATCTGAGGGAGGGAGGGGAAGGAGTGAGAAGAAATGAAGGTAGAGAGAGGGACAGAAACTTTAGGGGGAAAATAAATAAATAGGCACATAGGGTAAGAATGTCTAAAGTTAAAGTGGAAGAGGAGGAAGAGCGGGACATTGGGTAAGAGGGTAAGGAAATTGGATGAGAGGAATATGGAGGGATGAGGTATAAGACATAAAGCTGTGGTTAAATATATGGGCACCCTTGCACAATTTACTATTTCTTTTAAAACAAGTCGATTTTTATTTATTTCACATACTGTATGTATTTGTTTGATATACAACTGCACAGGGCCAAGAAAAAAAAAGTCATAAAATGGCCCGGACTAAACTATTAAAAATTATAATGAATTTGGTTGGACGCAAGTGATTCTCATCTACGTGTAACTTATCTCACCAGTGGTACATTTCAGGTGCCTACAGGGTATAAATAGCCATTCAACCACTTTCTAAAAGACCAAACGGAACATTCTATTCCATTGCACATCATTGTAAAGTGCAAGGATGCCAATATATTTGACTGCAACTGTAACACATAAAGTGATTTATGATGGCGTGAGAGAGTAGTGGAGAGCGGAGTGGGTGAAAGTGGGAGTGGAAGAAAGAGAGAGAGGAGGGGAGGGGTTAAAGAGAGGAGGGGAGGGGTTAAAGAAAGGAGGGAGGGGTTAAATAGAGGGAGGGGTTACAGTGAGGAATTGAGGCGTTAAATAGAGAAGGGGAGGGGTTAAAGAGAGGCGGAAGATGTGGAGGATGTGAAGAGAAAAGGAGAGGGTAGCCAAGCCTTTATTTACCTCGTCATGGCAGTCACACCACTGTGTAACATAACAAACTGATCCAGGTTAAGTTATTAAGAGTGTGCACAAGGTATAGAGTTGCCTGTGAATGCAGTAGCTATTAAATAAACACAGCCTTGGCAACAGCCAAAGATCTTCAACGTTGCAGAATGATATGGGGATGAGGACGACACCCAAAATCCAATGTCTAGAAAGATGTCAAAATGTTTTATCCAACCAAGTCAGTGGAGTCTGTATGAAGTAATCCAAATAATTAGTCCACAAGAACATTGATGAACAATAAACAAGACTACTATTTAAGTAAATATGGGTGTGGTCAGTGGCCGGGCGGGGCCCAGTTAAGCCTACATACATACACGCTAAGTAATTATGGAACCTTGTGGTTATATGGATTGTATGGGACCATAAAAGCCATGCAATATAACTACAGGGGAGACTGTCTAAATTGCCTGGTATATGAAGTGAAAGGCCAGTCCTGTAATGGGCACTACTGTTTAAGATGAGTAGTTTTAATGTCATGTTGTCAATGGTGAAAAGACAACGCAACTACACTGAGCTCCAAAGGTATTGAATGAATAGTGAGTAATGATGAATGAGAACGTTACAAATATCATACCCCCCAAAATGCTAAACTCCCCTGTTATTGTAATGTGGAAAGGTTAACATGTCTTGGGGGTATGATATTTGTGCTTATGTAACTTTCGCACTCTTCATTATTCACGATTAATTCAGGGTTATACATAATCATGGTAGCATCCACACTCATGTAGAAGTGTTTAGAAACATTATATTCTTATTTACAATAAAAGTGACTCTAAAATGACACAATACATTATTTACCATTCATTTCTATTGGGCACAAAATAATCTGAAACACAACCAAAACAAACAGCAAATGCATCCAACAAGTTGGTTAAGTCAAAAGTGTGACATAATAATTGAGTGCTAGGAATATGGGACCAAATACGAAACTTTTTAATACTTTAATGTACATATAACTGCATTTATCCCAATAATTTTGGTCCCTTAAACTGGGGGGACTATGGTACAAAAAGTGCTGTAATTTCTAAACGGGTTCACCCGATATGAATGAAAATACCCTCAAATTAAAGCTGACAGTCTGCACTGTAGTTCAAATCAAATCAAATTGTATTTGTCACATGCGCTGAACAGATGTAGACCTTACATTGAAATGCTTACTTACAAGCCCTTAACCAACAATGCAGTTTTAATAAAAAATACCTAAAAAAAGAAAAAGATAAATGTAACAAATAATTGAAGAGCAGCAGTAAAATAACAATAGCGAGGCTATATACAGGGGGTACCTGTACAGAGTCAATGTGCAGGCTATATACAGGGGGTACCTGTACAGAGTCAATGTGGAGGCTATATACAGGGGGTACCGGTACAGAGTCAATGTGGAGGCTATATACAGGGGGTACCTGTACAGAGTCAATGTGCAGGCTATATACAGGGGGTACCTGTACAGAGTCAATGTGGAGGCTATATACAGGGGGTACCGGTACAGAGTCAATGTGGAGGCTATATACAGGGGGTACCGGTACAGAGTCAATGTGCAGGCTATATACAGGGGGTACCTGTACAGAGTCAATGTGGAGGCTATATACAGGGGGTACCGGTACAGAGTCAATGTGGAGGCTATATACAGGGGGTACCGGTACAGAGTCAATGTGGAGGCTATATACAGGGGGTACCGGTACAGAGTCAATGTGGAGGCTATATACAGGGGGTACCGGTACAGAGTCAATGTGCAGGCTATATACAGGGGGTACCGGTACAGAGTCAATGTGCACCGGTTAGTCGAGGTAATTGAGGTAATATGAAAATTAAAGAGAGCCACACACTCTAGGAGCTCAGATGCAAACATGTAATTACCAACATTTCGACAGCCAAGCTGTCTTCATCAGGGTATAATCACAAACACTGCGGGATGACTCGTTTATGTAGTGTCAAAAGACACAGTGTCTGTAATCATGGCCAAGAGTGGCCTAATATCATTGGTTAATTATCAAATATTAAAATGGCATACAAAGAACAGCATACAAACAACAAATGGATAGCATACGATCATAAATTCATTTGACTACAAAAGCTTATAAACAATTACAATGGCAAAGTCACAATAATCCCAAGAATGGCTTCAGATCAAAGTCTCCGTTAAGACCGAAGGGAGCAAGGGTCTTTATGTTAAAGCTCCAGGCAGCCTCTCGTTTTAACAATACATTTTCAAGGTCACTTTTAATTAGCGTTTTGTTTTACCCACATCATTTTTACCACAAGGACAAGTTATAAGATAAATAACTGCCTTAGTGCAGCACATAATAACACCTTTGATTGGGATCGATTTCCCTGTTTGTGGGTGTTTGAAGGATCTACATTTATAAGTGCCATTGCATTGAGCACAGCCATTACATTTGTAATTTCCATCCAGTAGGGGTGCAAATAGACGTTGTTCAGGAATATCTTGGGGTGGTAAATCGGAGTATACCAATTGGTCTCTGAGATTTCTGCCTCACGAGAATACGATCAAGGGAAGGTCCGAAAACACATTACTGAGACTATCACCGGATTTTAGGATGTGCCAATGTTTGTGAACAATTCCCTTAATTTGTTCAGAACGCTTTGAATAGCGGGTAGTTAGAACACAAGAATGCGTCTTTTTGCGAGACTGACCTTGAAAAAGGTAATGTCTCGTTTTGTTTTGAATTTTCTCAATGGCAATATTAATCTGATCATTTTTGTAGCCCCTCTCCTTGAACTTTCTTTGCCTCTCAGCCATATTTCTGTCGAAATCTGATTGTTTTTTGCAAATTCTTTTGAATCGACAGAATTGGCTATAGGGCAAACTAATTTTCAGGTGAAGTGGGTGACAACTATCAGCCCCTCAATTGGGGTAATATGTACATGTAGGTAGAGTTCTTAAAGTGACTATGCATAGATAATAAACAGAGAGTAGCAGCAGCGTAAAAGGGTGCCGGGGGCAATGCAAATAGTCTGGGTAGCCGTTTGATTCGATGTTCAGGAGTCTTATGGCTTGGGGGTAGAAGCTATTTAGAAGCCTCTTGGACCTAGACTTGGCGCTCTGGTACCGCTTGCCATGCGGTAGCAGAGAGAACTGTCTATGTCTAGGGTGGCTGGAGTCTTTGACAATTTTCAGGGCCTTCATCTGACATCGCCTGGTATAGAGGTCCTGGATGGCAGAAACTTTGGCCCCAGTTACGTACGGGGTTGTACGCACTACCCTTTGTAGTGCCTTGCGGTCGGAGGCCGAGTAGTTGCCATACCAGGAAGTGATGCAACCATGCTCTCGATGGTGCTGCTGTAGAACCTTTTGAGGATCTGAGGACCCATGCCAAATCTTTTCAGTCTCCTGAGGGAGAATAGGTTTTGTTGTGCTCTCTTCACGACTGCCTTGGTGAGCTTGGACCATGTTAGTATGTTGGTGATGTGGACACCAAGGAACTTGAAGCTCTCAATCTGCTCCACTACAGCCCTGTCGATGAGAATGGGGGCGTGCTCCGTCCTCCTTTTCCTGTAGTCCACAATCATCATTGTATAATTTCAAATCTAAAGTGCTGGAGTACAGAGCCACAACAACAAAAAATGTGTCACTGTTCAAAAATACTTTTGGAGCTCACTGTATATGACTCACATGTACACAACCTCAAATAGCATCTGCATCAGCATGTGTCTTAGATGTATACAGCATTTGAATTCCAACACACCATGGCTCAGTTTCATGTGAATATGTCAGTTTGCCGGCTACAATCAATTCCTACCGATTCTTTGCCAGGAGATATTGATGTATGTGCTGTTGGTTAATGGGAAATGAAATCAGCAGGCATAGAGGAATTTATCCTCAACGGTAACACTTCACCTCATCACTTCTTGGTAAGGCCTGACATTGGCAGGCTGTCATTGTAAATAAGAATTTGTTCTTAACTGACTTGCCTAGTTAAATAAACTATGACATAACAGATGCCCTAAGCAGTCATGACAGCTGATGTCAGCTCATGGCAACTAACTTAACTCAGTTGTGACACAAACCGTTATTTTGTTAAGCTAGTTGGTTAAACTTACAGATAGTCAATTAGCTGACATCTGCCATAGTGTTAAAGATGCAGTCCGGCACCTTAAGCACAACAAATTCATAAAATATTGTACGAATGTAACATTTCATGTGAATTTGCAGGACGTAACATATCATACATAACTGAATGACGTACTACACAAAAAACAGAGACCCGTTTTGGCTCGTGAGCACCCCTTAAAAACTACTGGCTGAAATTACACAAAAGTTCTGGAGAAGTACTTTAAGTCATCTGTCATAAGAGTTAATGACTGCATATAATGCATATTATGTCACTGCTATGACAGTGCTACACAAGCCTTACTACAGAGGATTCTGTACTTACCTCTTCAACAAACACAGTATTGTGGTACAGCATATTTACTGTATATGGAATTCTCTAGACCAGAGCCGTATATCAACAGAAATGGCATTGGCCTAGACCTTTCTGTTTTGAAATGGGATCTCTGAGACGTCTCATTGGAGGAATTACTGTATCACAGTGTCATAGAAGGACACAGAGAAGGAGGGTCAGCGCATCACTGGAAATGAAGTGAGTATGTGTCCTTGGTGGGACAGGGTGAGGATAAAGAGATAGAGGGAGAAAGAGAGAGGGGGGTGGTAGAGGCAGGGGATGATCCAGAGGCGTTATGTAACCAGATCCACAGGGAACCATGCAGAGGAGTGTGACCTGCATCCTGAGTGAGGCTATGAGCTGGTGCTCACACTCAGACACACAGACACACACACAACAAATTCAATAATACAAGAAAGTAGTATTCTATTTTTTTACTGTTATATTTTACTACAAAATGTAGTGGTATGTCTTAATAGCCCAATTTCTTGAAATTTACTGATGGTATTTCACCAAATGTCATAACATAAATAAAATAACATTTAAAGCATTCATAATGGTTAGTGGTTAGAGTGTTGGGCCAGTAACCAAAAGGTTGCTAGATAAAATCCCCGAGCTGACAAGGTCAACATCTGTTGTTCTGCCCCTGAACAAGGCAGTTAACCCACTGTTCCTAGGCCATCATTGTAAATAAGAATGTGTTCTTAACTGACTTACCTAGTTAAATAAAAAACATGAACTGAATGCACTTGAGCTACTGTACAGCCAGTACAGTTGGAATAGTGTCTTAATTCAAATGAAACTCACAACCTGCTCCACAGAATTTGAAGGCTGATTCCTGATCTTAGATGTTTTTGGTAAGGTGGAGGGTAGAGAACAACACCTCCTAGCTCCTACCTGACCACCAGTGTGTGACCTGTCCTGGAACATGACAAGCGGGTGCTAGATGTCAGGGCTGGATGTTAAATAGACAGGACAAAGGTATATTTCTGGACAGGCCAGAGTGCACTGTGTCATTACACCAGTAAAATTGCTCCCAAATGAAGAGTTATTATGCCCTGTGAGGCGTTGTAACACCAGCTGTGGGCAGGGAGAGAGGGGATTTGGTGAGTAGATACAACCCCAAGCAAGTTCACACATGCACATGCACACGTCCATTAGCCATACTGCATATTTGTTGCGGAGCTTGAAAGATAATGATGAATTAACATTAACACTATAGCTGTAGAAGAGAAGGAATGAAATTCAATTCAAATGTTATCATAAGTTGAGGTTCAATCAAATGTCATTTAATTAGACCTCGTTGTCAAATGTTAAAAAAATAACAATAATATTTCACATACTTACAAAGAGTTACGGTATGGTACTTAAATGATTATACTAAAGTGGTCAAGGAATTTCTAAGATGCATTACTAAAGAAATCACGTCGTATTTTTCAGTAGCTAATAATCAGAGCAATTTTTAGTTGCATTTTTAGTTTATTCTGGGTACTACTTAAGCAATAAGGCCCGAGGGGGTGTGGTATATGGCCAATATACCACGGCTAAGGGCTGTTTTTATGCACGATGCAACATGGAGTGCCTGGATACAGCCCTTAGCAGTGGTATATTGGCCATATATCACAAACCCCCGAGGAGCCTTATTCAGTGGTATAAAGTACTTAAGTAAAAATACTTTAAAGTACTACTTAAGTAGTTTTTTAGGGTATCCACTTTACTATTTATATTTTTGACAACTTTTACTTCACTACATTCCTAAAGAGAATTATGTACTTTTTACTCCATACATTTTCCCTGGAATCCAAAAGTACTCGTTACATTTTGAATGCTTAGCAGGACAGAAAATGGTCCAATTTGCACACTTATCAAGAGAACATCCCTGGTCACCCCTACTGCCTCTGATCTGGTGGACTCTAGGCACAACTCCTTGTTTTTACCTCATTTCAACAGCAGAGAGATCCAGCCAGGTTTATTTCACATTTTTATTGTTCATGTTACATGACATTGAAACAGCTTCTCTGATACAAAAATCCCCTTTGTTCAGGCAAATATACAATTTGAATGTTAGTTGATCCACAGGAAGCAGACACTGAACGGCAGGACACTGATGCTGACCCAGTGCTTCTTTCAGGCCAGGTTACAGATAAGGCAGATGATTTTGGGGTAACACATTACTCAAACCCTCTGGCATGAAGCCTACTTTACATTGTCAAATGCATGACACGCAGTTTGCATGCCAGTGTTTGGTCATTTAACGTATATTAAAGTCAGCTGTCGTGACTACAGCATGTCATGCTACGACAGTCTAAAGTATGAGTGATATTGAGGGCATAGCGCTGAAAGATCCCCTCCCCAACCCAATTCTTGAGTGTCTGAGACCCCAACATCTGTGGTCTCCGCTCTGGTCCTTCATTGGGAGAGAAAAAAAGGAGAATATCACTGTATGAGGGTCTTACATCTGGTGCCGTGCCTGACCCTAAGGTTTGCTCCCTAGATGAACTGAAGTTTGCAATTATTAAGGCAAAGATTGGTTTCTGCATTCTCACTCAATAGTAAGGTTTTTGTCAATCTTCACATACAGTAACTGAGGCTCAGGAGGAATTTCAGCAAAGACCCAGCAGCCCCTATCGATGCGGACCGCATCTCAAATGTGGCTGTAGGGTGGTTCTTCCTAAAAGCATGTGATCTGAACGTCATTGATCTTTTGACAGCACACCCACCCGCATGGCATGAATCAAATACTTCAGCTCAACATAGGCAATATCTACCTAAGTCTCGCAAGACATCAACACTGACATTCTACTTGGACCCTGCAGCCCCTGTAGGACTGAGGAATCAGACAACATTACCGACAAAACCATTCATTAATTCAAGGTCTAGGTCCTCCAGATATGTAACTATAAAGAAATGAAAAGGGATAGAGATTTTCTACAAATGTACAAGCTTCCATAAAAGAAAGAAATATCATCATAGAGCAAAATCAAAAACATTGAATACTGAAATAACATTGTAGAAGACTTCTGGTAAAATCCCTTACAACCCCCCACACACATAATTCAGTGAGTACCATATAATACGATTATTTACAAAGCATATACAAGTTGTCAGAAAAGACCATGTTTGTAATCCAAAACATACACATAACATAGCATTTCATTTGAAATGTCAATTTGTTTCATGCATATGTAGATCCACAAAGGATCTGTAAATGTTGTCCACTCTGGCTGGATCCATTCAGAAAAAGCATCCGCTTTAACACCTTAGAAAACAGGTATTCTATGCTTCGAATGCAAACTGCTAATGTTTTTTCAGCACGGCACAATTTGCACAACATTTTGAAATTCCTTTATCGTGGTGTTAGTTAATTAATTAGGGCATTTTAAGAGGTCTGTTGAAATGATGTAAATTACAGTAACAATAGTCACAATTACAGTAATAAACACATACTGTTTATGTTAACTCTACTATCAGCAGCAATCTGGCATAAACAAATCGCTGGTATAAACATCACCAAATGATAAGCCTGCTAAGTAACAGTAGATGCATTTCATTTCTCTAATCTTTTCCACATTTGACATTATGACCCATGTTGAACTTAAAGGGGCAATCAGCAGTTGAAGCAATAACAACGTGTAGTCCCCGGCTGTTCCGGAAAAAGCTGAAGGTTGAGGTATACGGATGCAAGGACTGACCATCCATGATATCAAAATGATGGTTTTAACCATGTTTTGAGGCTATATATTGTTTACATTTACGTTGTTTACAAACATTGGAGTAAACTAATCATATATTTTGGGATCTGATGGGGTACGACGGTTAAACTAAGCTCTAAGTTATATTTTTCAAGATGTAGCAACTGCAGATTTCCCCTTTAAGATGTGAACTGCAAACACAGATAAAACAATGTATCTTGTATCTCAGAAACAGCACAGTCTGGAGGTTCAATCCATTTCTTATTTTACCCACAATATTTTTTCCCACAATTGAATTTTGTCACAAGATATCGTTTTACACACTGGGATAAAAGAAAAACATTCTCATGGGTTATAGGATCGCTGTGCCAAGTCAAATAGCTAAATCACCTGTATGGTATACTGCCAGTAGACCTTCTTTAACTCTCATAGAGTTCTGTTGTTGTTCCTCTTCACTGAAACTAGCGTTCACTAGTTGTATTTCATAGCACAGTTCACTTCACATGAAGTTTAGGAAGAGATGGAGTTACAAGTTGAAAATGATCTCAAGCCATCAACATGAGCTCATCTCCTGGTATTGTTCGCTGCAATTGACCCAAGGGCTCTGTAGTGTGACACATTGGACAAGAAGGCAAAGAAAGAAACACGTAAACTGTCATTCAGTAGACGTTTGGCCAAGTACCGGTACATTCAAAACTCGGCAACATTCAAATCTCTGCGACAATAACACTGAATGGAGTCTCTTGTTTGAAGCTCAGTCTACACGGCTGTTTCAGAATGGCTGACAGTGTGTGTTGATCATCGCGTTAAGTGTTGATTGGGAGAATGGACATGGCTGAAAATGTTGACTTAGTGTATGTGTCTGTCAATGTGTATGATTGCTAACGTCTGATCTCATGATTGCTGTCAAGGGATGTTTGAGAGCAACACACTAGCCACTGAGAAATTTGTGTGTGCACATAAACTGTGGTGATTTGATTGATTGTAAAAGTATAAAATACGATATAAACTACTTTACCAAACCTAATTTACAAATATCCCTCAGAATAACTTTTTCCAGGCTCTAACTCGGAAAAAGATACTACACCTGTCATCGACTTTTCTTACTCCCCCTAGGTGTACAAAAATACATTTTGACAGTAAGCAAAATAGCTCCAATTAGTGTAGATGGCGTGCTGTATGTGTGTGTGTTTTTTGTGTGTCTGGATGTGTTAAAAATACATTAAAACTTGAAACATATGCTAAAAGTGCTCTTTGTTTTTGAACCCTTGTCCCACCTCTCTCTCTAATCTTCATGTGTGCAGAGCCCATGGCGCTGAAGCCACACCTGCAGTCACAACCAGCTCCAATAGTGGCAGCTCTTAGATCAGGTCTCGTTCTCTTTGGGTTCTCTTGACAGTTTAATGGTTGAGGTCCCTGCTCGTATTTTTCCTTTGCTCAGGTAATATCACAGAGTAGGGATGATGGGCAATCTAGACAACTGCGGCAGGGAGCGCAGCAACAGCCGCAGCGTCTGACGTCTTTTCTCCCGTTTCTGACCGTCCTCCTTGATTACTTTGTGTCCTTTCGGCGAGCCCCTGTTGTGGAGGATTCTACAGAACTAAACCATCCAACAACAACAAGAAAGAAAAAGAATAACGAACTTAAAAGAATCTGTTTCAGTCGTAGAACGTAGTCCCCTCCAGTAATACTTTGTGGAAAGGGGTGGGGGTTGAGAAAAGCGAACCGCCCCTTTACAGTACGCTGATGTACTCAGTCTGTGGGTGATGTGTGGGGGCACCCCCCGGGCCTGGTGACCTTACCCCCAAGGCACAGTCAGGGGAGGGGGTTTGAGGTGAGAGGGGGTGGAGGTAAGGGGGGTCGTCTTAGTGACCACTGCCGGAGCCGGGAGGGTTGTGGATCCAGTCCATCACGATGAGCGACAGGCTGCTAAACATGAAGATGATGCCCACCACCAGGAAAATGGCCGCCTAAAAGACATCAGGAAAAATAATAACGACACTGTGAGAGGAGGTTGTGTGAAGTGTTCATATCTGTACATTCAGTGCAATCATTTTTTGGCAAGAATCTCAGTGGGCCTCTGGGAAACCCTGTTTTGGGGGACTGCTGTAAATCAGGGTTGTTGTGGATGGGGGTCAGTTCTAATAACAGCTATGGTGTGTCTGTGTGGGCATGTTGATGGGTGCTAATTTCGTCAGGCTATGTCATGTGTGTGTCATATGTTGCGTTTGTCAGAGTGGCTGTTCTGTGTGTGAGTCACCGTATGTGATTTTGAGTTGAGTGTTTGTGTGCGTGTGTTTGTGCACCATCGTTTCCTGCACAATTACCGAGATCTTCTGCATGGAGCGCATCGGCACAGACTTGACCAGGCGTAGATAGAAGGCAGCAGGGAGGATGAAGATGAGCATGGTGGCTGCAGAGGAGCCTGTCAGAGGGGAAACAAATGTCCTCACTTAGACAGCACTAGCCTCAGGAGGTGCGGGCGTTTGAGCCAGCCCAGCACTAACACCTCATTCAACGAAATACCTCCACATCAAGACATCAATCAGTGTTAGTGCTTGGTGGGAACAAAAGCCTGCACACCCCGTAGCTCTCCAGGAATGGATTGGGGACCACTGCTGTGGTTGAGGACTCACCGATGAAGCCGAAGATGTCTCTGATGGTGGGGACGAAGATGACCAGCAGGTTGTTGAACAGGAGGATGAAGGCGGCGATGAGCATGTGACGCACCCAGCTGAACTCCCGTTGGCTGAACAGCATCGTATTGATTGAGGAACGGATCTGCAACACAAACCTCTTTATAATGTCTGATCAACCGCGACATACTGACGATCAGTTGACAATTAGGATAACACTTGTAAAGTGTTTTTTATGTGTTGATTAATACAGCAATTTTTTGTCTTTATTTCTCTTTCACACACACACACACACACACACACACACACACACACACACACACACACACACACACACACACACACACACACACACACACACACACACTGTACACACAAACGCACACACACACAAACAATTACACACACATAGTCAAATTCAAGGGAGAGTAGGTAACAATATCGTCAGTCACGTCTGCAAACTAGTCTAAGCCCACAGGCCAATTCCCACAGTTGGCTGCTGACTGAAGTGTGTCAACTGCAGCAGGTGAGAGTCTAAGTAGGCAGCCAGGCAGAGAGGCAGGGAAGGAGGCCACCAGCTAAGAGGCTGAGAGCTGCACAGCTCAAGGCATTGAGTAAAAGATTTCACTGGGTGAGAGGTCATGGGCATCAGGTGAAAAGGAACTACTATGGGCCAGCCGGCCACAGGGGGAAAGGTTGAGGAGGCGGGGCTTAACGCGCCATTCAAAAGGCAGAGGATTAACTCCAGGAGAGCCTCCTGCAACGACACCCTGGGATTGCATCAGCCGAGGGCCAGAGAAGGAGGGACTGAAGGCAGCAGGATAGGCGTGTTCTGCCCCTAGGCAACGCTTGTCAATTAACAGTTTCCCTTTTCTCCCTTTACTGATATCCTCTCATTTGTTCTTATCACTAATGATACCTTTCCTATGTACACATTTAGAGAGCAGAATGACGAGACGCTTGGCTGGTTCATGTTTCAGTCTAAATTCTTGTTTGGTGAGGGTTGAGGGCGCGCTGCTCTCTTGAGTTGTGGATCTAAAGCCAAAATGGCCGACACTGACACCTTGCTGAAAGAATGAAGGAGTGGCAGAGATTTACACCCTTATTTGTTTTAAGGGAGTGGCAGTAACCCCCCCCCCCCATATTGATAATAAACAATCCCCTCTCCCAGCAGTCATGGCATAATTGGGCCGGTGAAAACCTGGCGCCTGGGCGTGACATTTCTACCCACCTGTACGCCAAGGCTCTGAACTATTCCGCGCCCAACAGAGATCCTGCACAGGGCCTTTGGAGTGCACCATGCAATATTTGCCTGCATCTCCCTCCCCCCACCTGCTATGACAGCTCTCACTGGGGTGAGATATGTGGCAAAGCGCCACCGCTGCTAAGGTACCCGGGTCTACCAGGCCAGCCAAAAGCTAGCAACATGGCCCAAAACCAGGGAGCCTCCTGGGCTCCAACCAAGTGAAAGATGCTGCAACCTTTTCAGCTACAGCTAGATATATGGCATAGTATTACTACGCCTTGGTTTGCCCCTGCTTTTTTCATAGGGGAGGAAGACATTAAAAAGGGAAGAGCAAAAAGGTAAATCCAAGATTAAGAGAAACAATCACACCATAAAGTCAGGAATAAGATAGAAAGGTTTTAACTTGAGATGTTTGAAATCCTCAATTGACTGACCATCAGAAATAAAACCCATGTTAAACCCTTTCCCACCACATCCAACAAGCCTATTCAACCACTGTCAAAGACAGGTGACAGGGTTCACTTTGTAAAGCCAGCCAAATTACCCTGAAAATAGTGTATTACAGCAATAACAAGGGCAGATATATCATTAACTCACTAACTATAAGCTGTTTTTCCATGAAGTCACTGTGAAAAGACAGCATGCATGGCAGGCTACTTTTGGTCACAGCCAACTGGGCACTGTGCTTGTGCACCACAGGATTTGCCTTCTCTGACCTGCCCTCTAGTGGAAAACTCAGCAGCAACCTAACAACCCCATCACAAGAATAACATCACTACTAGGCCAATGTAACCATCATAACTGACTGCAACACAAACAGAATCACTTCTTATTACAGAGCCATAAGCAGCAGAAAATACCAAGGTTAATAGATAGAAGGACCTATTTCCTGCGTTTATATTTCTCAGACAAGTGGTCCCACTGCTTTATTTAGAGATACGATCAAGAAAAGGTCAACCACCTTGAGATGAGGCCATAGAATATCACAACATAACAGATCATATCACACACCAACATTCAAAAACAATGTAGTAGGTCAATTAAAATTACTCATAAAAACAGGAATCATTACACTTAAGAATGCTTTAAGTGACTTTTAAAACATCAAAATGAACAGTTGACTTGAGGTAATTTAAATATTTGTGTTCCTGTTATTGAGGAGCCATGAAACAAAGAGAGCATGGGAACTGGACAAGTCTGCCTACCACATCTAAACACTGTTTCATTAAAACCTGCTGGTTCGTGACCAAGTATCTTTACTGTTGCCTTTAAGTTCTTTACTGTTTGAGGCCACCCTTTCACCTCTACGCCCCTCCTACACAAGCCCAGCCCTCCTGCTTGTAATAAAGGACATAGTGCTTGAGAGACAAAGCAAACGTTAATCTGAGTGCTGAAGGCTTCTCTGCCAAATGAAGGGCAAAGGACTCCCAAGGGAAGATCTCAAATGTCACGTCTCGTGATTCAGAGGGCTGGACACCTGGCAACGTGATGCCAGCATGACTGGTTACTTTCATCTCACCTCTCCTATGTTTCCACAGCTATATCCTCAAGATTGTTCGGTGAACTGAACTCACTGCGCTGTAAATGCTGAGGTGCACGTGATGCTTTGTTGAAGCCTGAGCAGCAGTTAAGGTGGGGAAAATCAATGGTTTGATGTTGCTGCTGGGTTATCTAGGCCTGGATTAATGTGTTTGGAAAAGATGCCATGCATATGCTATGCCCCACAGTTTTTCAGGTGTAACAGACCAGTAGCCAATGGCTACAGAGCACACGGCAGCAGACGCATCAACATGATTGTGTCCAAACATGTATTCAACATGCTGTACTTGCTTTATGTTCACATCGCCTCCCTTCATTTCTGTGCTTGACTACGGCCTACTCAAGGAGCCTTTCTGCTATGGGAGAGGCTGTACAGACACGCCTGGTGCCCTCTGATTCAGAGGAGTTGGGTTAAATGTCCTGCTAGAGCTGCCCCGGTCAATTGTAAGTGCTGTTATTGTAAAGTGGAAACGTCTAGGAGCAACAACAGCTCAGCCGAGAAGTGGTAGGCCACACAAGCTCACAAAATGTGACCACCGAATGCTGAAGCGCGTAAAAATCGTCTGTCCTCGGTTGCAACACTCACTACCGAGTTCCAAATTGCAGCACATGAACTGTACGTTGGGAGCTTCATGAAATGGGTTTCCATGGCCGAGCAGCTGCACACAAGCCTAAGACCATCATGCACAATGCCAAGCGTTAACTGGAGTGGTGTAAAGCTCGCCGCCATTGGACTCTGGAGCCGTGGAAATGCGTTCTCTGTGATGAATCAGGCTTCACCATCTGGCAGTCCGATGGACGAATCTGGGAAATCTTAATGCTACAGCATACAATGACATTCTAGACGATTCTGTGCTTCCAACTTTGTTGCAACAGTTTGGGGAAGGCCCTTTCCTGTTTCAGCATGACAATGCCCCCGTGCACAAAGCGAGGTCCATACAGAAATGGTTTGTTGAGATTGGTGTGGAAGAACTTGACTGGCCTGCAGACCGTCCCGACCTCAACCCCATCAAACACCTTTGGGATGAATTGGAACGCCGACTGCAAGCCAGGCCTAATCGCCCAACATCAGTGCCCAACATCACCAATGCTCTCATGGCTGAATTAAAGCAAGTCCCAGCAGCCATGTTCCAACATCTAGTGGAAAGCCTTCCCAGCAGAGCAGAGGCTGTTACAGCAGCAAAGGGGGGACCAACACATTATTAATGCCCATGATTTTGGAATGAGATGTTCGACGAGAAGGTGCCACATACTTTTGGCCATGAAGTGTATGTGACGCAGCTGAGAGTAATGTCGAGACAAAGGGGTTTGGTTCAGTTAGTCATCCTGATAAGCCTCTCCCAGATAGGTAATGCTGGCTACCTGGCAACAGCAGCAGCATGGCACTAGTTAAAACCTGTTAAAGAATGTGATGATTATGTCGATGGGCGAGGGAGAAATAACTTGTCTTATTGGTCACCATCTCCAATTTGTTCCATCCAACATAATTTTATTCCGAGTACGATAGAAGCCTAGACAATAAATAACTTCTAATGTTTGTAGTAACCATCTGGATACAATCTACTGCTCAATGGGGAGAGTTTGTGCTGCAAGCATGCAACACAACAACACTGGGAACAGTGTACTTCGCTTCCGCTTGCCACAGTAAGGAAAGGGTAGCTAGATAGCGTAGCCAATAACAGACCATGGTGACAGCTGAAGCACATTTATTGCAGATTTCACCAAAAATGTACAACTCCTGCATTAACGTCTAACGTTACATTCAAAAACATATTTATACTCAGATAAAAACAAAATGATTTCAACTTCGGCAGACAAGTTTCAAATTCTCGCTGAAGTTTCTAGCCACAAGCATAAACTAGGTAGCTGGGAAGGGCTCATTGGGACTGACTGAACCCAATCCGTTCGTCTCTACTCGACTCTCAGTGCAAGAAATGTAATTCATTTGGGCACTAGGCGTGTCCATATAGCCTCCCTTCTGACACTGCATTTTGGTGTCAGCTGCAGTAGTCAGTGAGTGCATTACCTCTCCCTCCCTCCCTCTGTCTTTCTCTCTCCCTCCCTCTCTCTAAAGGGGGAGGTCACAGTGAGGGTTTTTCCACTGTCTGCTCAGGGCTTATCTCCTGTAAACTTCCACTGGGACTGTGAGATTCACTCGCACATTTCCATGACCAAAGAAGCATTCACTCCCACAGTGAGAGAGCTGGTGAGTGTGAGTTTCTGTGTGTGTGTGTGTGTGTGTGTATGGGAGAGATAGTGTGTGCGTGTAAGAGTGTGGGAGTATCAGTATAGCCCACAGACAAGGTGTGTGTGTGTGTGTACCACTGCAGCCCACAGACAAAACGGATACTCCCCCCACCTCTCTTTCTCTCTCCAAGCAGGGCTGACTTGAGCCATGGGGCTGACAGTTCTCCCCTACCCTCTGCTGGTGGCTCAGTGTAACAACATCACCAACACATACTCCATTAACCCTTCCACCCTAAAACTGTCTCTCCCATCACTCCTGCAAGCTACAGTGACTGTAGGTAAACAGTGGAATTTTGGTGCCGTTCCCCTGTATAGCACTTTGATTGCTTGGAGAAAAAAACATTCCATAAATCTAATCTATTATTACCATCTTAATGTTCCTTGGGTCAACAAAGTCCTTTGAGAGGATCCATTCTAACGGGCACTGCTAAGTGCGAATGCATGGTTCATTGTAGGCTACAAAGGAGGTCCATGACACTTCTGATACCCTCAGCCCTTTATGGGCTCCTGTGCCAGGCTAGGGCCAAGACAAATATAGCCCACAGCCATGTAGGGGGGTCAGGTACGGCCATGCAAGGCCAACGCTCTCATTCAGTGACTCACACACCAGACAGGCAGGCAGGCAGGAAGGCAGGCAAGACGCATGAACAGGATATTACATAATAACCAGTGGAACAGAAACACAGTATCAGACCTGAACTGACGCTACAAACCAAGGCTAAACTGTACAAACCAAGGCTAAACTGTACAAACCAAGGCTAAACTGTACAAACCAAGGCTAAACTGCAGCTTACACATGAACAAAATAAGGATGGTAGCAAGTGACTTTACAGTATTTATTTGCAAGGACAGCATCTGGTGACAATGTGCAACTTAGAGCAGAGGGGGAAATGAGAGACAGGGGAGTTGTGAACATTACACTGTGTTCCTTGGCAGCCAGGCTAAAGAGCTTGTGACGAACAAGACGTCTATTGTACCACTGCTTTTCACATTGACATTTAGTCATTTATCAGACGCTGTTATACAGAGAGACTTAAGAGAATACATTTCCGTGCTTTCACATGCTGTGTCTATTGATGTGTCCATCTATGTGTCTCCCAGAAGGAAGAGACTGAATATGTCTGGCATCATGTGGGGAGCAGTGTAGGGGTGTAATTGTTTCAAAGCTGTATATGCGTGTGCGTGTTAAGTTGTGTTTATGCTTGTATTTGTGTGTCTAAAGTATGATTGAAAATATGATTGGAGGAGGGACAGAGTGCTCTTGTAAGGAAGCTTACGACAGACAAACAGAGCTTTGAAAACCTGGGCTGGTTCTCATTTGGGACCTGGGGAGTTGGATTGACGGGATTGCTGAAAGTCAAATAATGAGTCAGCTAACATTACATCAGAACAGTATGTGCTTTACCAAGTTCAGCAAGAAAACCAGCCGTGTCAACACACCCACTCACTCAGCCAATACAGAAAGAGACCCTCATGTTGGTATTAAAATATATAATGGATGTTTAGCTCATTTGGATAAAATGACCCTGGTGTTGAGCAGCGTGTGAATGTGTCTGCATAAATTGTAGGTGTGAGAATATGTGCATATGTTTTGTGTATGTGGGTGTGTGTGTGTCTGTGTGCATGCATGCGTGTGTGTGCGAGTCTCTGCTTGTGTGAGTGTGGATGTGCGTGTGCCTGCGTGCGTTTGAGCAGATGCCTCGTTGTACTTACAGGGAACAGGACAATGGGGACAGTCAGGGTGACAGCGGTCAGGACAGCCAGACGGACCAGCAGGAGCATGGTGTCAAACTTATACACCTTGGTGAAGGTGTGGAGCAACTCCGCCTCCACGTTTCCTGTGTTTGGGAGAAAGAAGGAATACGAGCTGTCAGAGACATACCAAGAGAGAGATATGGTAAACAAACACACAATGGTTATAGTAGTGTATTTTAATACATACTACTGGCTCTTTTTCAAACATTTCACTTATAAAATTAACACATAACGCCAATAAAATCAGAAACAAAGTAACACAATTGCTGCAAATGTATCTTATTGTGCGTGTGTGTATATCTTACCGTAGAAAGTGAGGTAGCCGAACAGCGCTGAGAACATGTACATGACCAGCATGGCCAGGATGGACAGGTTGGACACGTTCTGCATCTTTCTCCGGGAGCGACTGGGGAAGACGCAAGTTGAGATGTGAGTTATATGGTGAAAATGTACCGCAGCAATTTCTATGAGCGTCTATGCAAACGTGTCTTTTGTAATTCACTTGGATGCACTTACTCTTTGAGTTCACTGTAGATGGGTAGAATTTCAGGGTGGCACACAAAGGAGAAGGCTAGGATGGGAACAGTGTAAGCTGTCTGCAATGACAGGAGAAGAGATCGTGGAATGAAACACAGGCCCAGATACACACTCACAGCAGCTAACTATGTTTGGTTTGATTTCATGTACGTTAAGAATTGCGTTCTTCTAAACCTTGATTAATTCCGTTTTTGGGAATGTTTTTCATAGGATATTGTTTCCAAAACACAGAATTATGACATGAAGCATCCCGACTCACCACATATACACACACGTATGCACACACCCCACCCACATACAGTAGCTCCACACCTCACCAACTCACCTGAGAGTTGAACACAAAGTACTTGGGCGTGCACATCTCCTCCACGTCGTCGGGGTGTGGTTCGAAGCGGACCCCTGAGGTGTGGTGGCCGTCCAGGTAGGAGGCGGGGGACATGTCAGCTCTGGAGAAGTCAATGAGGGCGGTGCCGTTGTGCAGGGCGTGGGGATCCAGGGCTGTTCCATTCATACTGTGGTTGGTATGATGGTACATGAAGGGCATCGGGCAGGGGAGGTTGTACTTCTTATAGATCAGCTGAGGGGAAAGAGGGGACAGAGGGGTGAGATGGGGACAGAGAGGTGAGATGGGGACAGGGGTAAAGAGGGGGGAGAGGAGTGAGATGGGGACAGAGGGGTAAAGAGGGGGGAGAGGAGTGAGATGGGGACAGAGGGGTAAAGAGGGGGGAGAGGAGTGAGATGGGGACAGAGGGGTAAAGAGGGGGGAGAGGAGTGAGATGGGGACAGAGGGGTAAAGAGGGGGGAGAGGAGTGAGATGGGACAGAGGGGTAAAGAGGGGGGAGAGGAGTGAGATCGGGACAAAGGGGTGAGATGGGGACGATTAGAAAACATAGAAATGCATTATATTACATAGGCAGCATTCCATTATATTGCAGAGCAATGAGTTCCTTCCATCCTGTAATCTTTCATTCTGTCTTCAAAGAAACAGACGCTGAACGCTAAACTATGTAATTTCAGGGTTACTAACTACTTAGGATGTCTCTCTGATAGCTACTATGGTATAAAACCTGTGTAGAGCTGTGTGGCCGCACGCACAGATTTATTTCATCAATGATGATACAGACTGTATCAGTGTTTAATATGATACACCACTAGAGAACAAGTGGGCCAAAGTGGAGTTTAAGATATCAAAAGAAGGCTATTGATAAACTAATCTCTAATCTCATGTACGGTAACTAACCAGCTGAACACCACACCAGGCATATTCTAAATGTTACTAGGAACTACCATGGCATGCAAATCACCCACATTGCCTGTGAGAGCAAAGCCAGCATTGGCATAATACCCTACAAACTGTCAGGATGACATTTACGGAGGATAAAGTAGGTACGATCAAGGCGCCGTGTGCCAAGAATACAAAAGCAATGTAGGGGAAATGTACTATTTTGGCAACAAGTATGTTCTGTCTGCATTGAAACACGACTGGACAGAAAAAGAATGTCAGAGTTGATAAAAAGCTGTAGTTGTTGGCATATTGACAGAAGGTGAAATGTCTTATCTCACATCTGATGGTACTTTATATAATATCAACACCATCATCCGTCATTGTTCAGTCATTGAGAGGGCTAAAAATGCTAAACTAGCAGAGCAAGAGGAGGCAGGTTAAACTTACCACTCCCAGGAAAAACACCATGCAGGATAGGGAGAATCCACTGGTGTAGCCAAGGTAGCCTAGACACAAGAGAGAGAATTAGAGAGAAACTCATGTACTATCAAGCAAATTCTCACACACATTTATGTAAACAAAATATACAAAGACTCACTATGAAACACACTCGCAACCGCACACCCACACACACCCTCACGCACTCACACATACACCCATACACACATCACTTACCCAGGTTTTTGAGTATGCAGAGAGGCAGGATGATACCGATGGACACAAACACAACCAGGTAGTTTCCGTTCATGTACCATTCACTGTAAACAACGCAGAGAGAACAGGTCTCACACACAGAGCATCAATCCATCCATCTATCTATCAATACACCAACCAAACTGTGTAGCGTGTTGTGCCACCTGTGCCAAATGAACTACAAATAATAGATTTGATGAAATAGTTAACCAATGACAGACCGACAGACACCTACCCAGAGCTCTGCTCCAGTCCCATGAAGGCACGGATCACTTCTGGCAGCTCATACTTTACAATGAAGAGGTAGCTGGACATGGCTGTGTGCAAACAAACACAAATGTACATTTCAATATAGAATCATAACATTAAAATGAATGCAACATTAGCTGTTCACTTACCACCAATATTTTGAAGGGTTATTGATCCAAACGCAGCCATTTTCCCCGGCCAGCCAAAAGCTCGCTCTCCCAGCTTTTCATAGATGAGAGAGCCTGTTAGAACAACGACAATGTGCTGATGAGTGATATTCAAAGATACAGAGGAAAAAAAGCAGAAAGGCGAGAACAGACAGATAGATGCTGATGAAAGACAGACATTTCCATGAGTTAAAAAATGACACCTACCTCCTTCTTTTGCAGTCATTAGCAGCAAGTGAACGGAGTACAACGACAAGATGGCCACACCCAAGAGAAGGACTCTACGTTGGGATAGAAACCAGTCAGACATGAGCATTGGGCTATACCATACGGAAATGTTACGCAAATCACAATGAACAACACTTGGAGGGGAGTCAACCGGGTTACAAAACACCCTACATAATAACTTTCACCAGTTTCCCCCCCTAGTCACTCTCACTCTGTTTTCCCCATTACCTATTTAGGGAGGTAAACTTAGCTTTAGAACTGCAGTCGTATTTAACTTGAGGGGGGGAGGGGTCTGGATGCTTTCTCTGGCATGCATTTATTGCCTATTTGAGAAGACCATGTTCCAATGCCTAAAGCACATGTCAAAGACACCATCATGCCATGTCAATATATGTGCCAGCTCAGACAAAATAGTGGTAGACCAATGCGTGTCAGTGCTGAGAGACCACACTAAACTCTGAGCTATTATATAAGTCAATAAAGTAACTTGTGAGTTATGTACGGGATGTATGGGTTTCCCGCATCGGCTGAACATGATCAGCCTTAAATCCTTACACTTAAAGAGGTCACAAGGGGCCTTCGTCACCAAGGAGCCTCTAACCCAATCATCCAGCATCCAATGGGCTCCAACGTATTAAACTAACTGTTTAATTACATATGTTGTTTTTGAATTGAGAGTTGCACCTCTACCCCTCACTGTACTATTGTTGGCCAGAGACAGGCAAGCAGGTGAATGACTGTATCAAATGGGTGTTATGTGATACCACCTTACAGAATGTCAGGGAGTCCCAGAATAGATGGTGCGGAAGTAAGATGTCGCAACTGATGAGGGGGACTGACGTTAGGGGACTCCCTAATAGAAACTCTTCATAATCATCACGGAAGTAGGTTCCTAATCTACTTCCTTGTCTCCTGTCCTTCAATCACTTTCAGGGATATATTTTTGCTTAGTGAAAGTACTCAGTCACCAAATTCTTTCTTGGTAAAGCCCAGCCATATACAGTAGAAACAGCACTGAAATAAAGCATCACCATCCTGGTTTGGACATTTGAGAAACCTGGTTATAGGGACTAATTGAACAGACTCTTACGGACCTTAAACACAATCCAGGGAAGCTGGGAATGGATTGGGTGTTGGGGTTCAGAGGCGGGGCTGTGACATGGTTGTTCACTCTACCTTTGCATAAATGCTGGGGATGGCATGTCACAAAAAGGTCCTGACTTCGAGCCAGAGTTAGTGTCTGTGTCTGCCTATTCTCGAATACATACCCCACCACTCACCCTGTTGTCAAACCCCACTTGCTATACCAAGGACTCTGAAGCTATTTCAGTCCTATCAGTAATACTATACGATGCAGACAGAATACTTTACTTTAATAGCTGGTGCTTTAATCACTTGACTGTTGCAGAAACCAAACATTGACCCCGTTCCACATGGTCTCTATGGCAGAAGTTGACACACACTTACACAAAAAGCACAATGCCAGTGTTGGCCATGGCGTAGGAGAGACCCAGGATGCCGCTGCCCATGATCGCATTACTCAGGTTGAAGACCGACATACCAAAGGAGGTATGTCCTGGGTGCTGAGAGAGAAAACGTTAGAGAGAGAGGGTAAGAGAGATCACTATGAGTTCAACTGATCGTAAACAAGAACATTTCACACACACACACACGCGCGCGCACACACACACACACACACACACACACACGTGTATGCACCACCCGTCACACACACACACACACACACACACACACACACGTGCATGCACCATCCATCACAGACACGTAACTACCAGTTCCTACGAAAGGGTTCCTCGGAATGAAAGTTTGAATAAAAGAAGACAGCTTTTGAGGAAATGGTCAAGGTTGTTGCTAAGAGATACAGTGTCCATAAGCAAGAGCAAACAGGCATGTGTTGTCATCGATAGTTCATCATCAGTCTTCTTACGTATTCTTCTTGATACTCCTCGTACTTCTTCTTCTTCATAATCCCATTAGTGAGAAACTTGTGGCTCTCTGCGTCTCCATCCTCATCCAGGAAGTGACTGCAGATGTACAATCATTGAATCAATCTCTAGTTTAAAATACTTCTTTAGGACTAGTTTATGACAGCTATGTTTGGACTTTATGAGTGGTTACAAGGTCAGTTAAGCTAGTTCCAGCTTCTATATGTTCATTTACATTTTTTGGGTGATTGAAGAAATGAGATTACAGAGTAGATAATCTGTTGGCGGTTTACAGTGAAGCTATGAGCTGAGAGATTCTCCTAACCAGTGTATTGAAAATAATTGTGTACATTAGACAATGATAGGTAGGAGACAAGACATTTATGATAAAGAACATCATTTCTGTACAGTTTGGCAAAGAACACATTCTAGTTGCAACAACTAAGGAAATGTGCTTTCTTTCCTGTTTTCTTTCTGTAGAAAGTCTCAGATAAAATAATTGATACAGTATTGAACCACACCTGTTGATGGTGGCCTTCTCTGAGTCGATGGGCTCTGTGAAGCGGTCGTCCAAACTGTCTGCGCTGTCATCGTCTGCCTCCGTGCAGACTTTCTTCAGCTCCATGCGGTCCATGGTTACGGCTATAGTGGTGCGGGGCTGGGGAAGGGGTCACGGTCCAAAGCAGAGCAGTTGTACTCGGTAGGTTGGCGTGCTTTATCTCAGCCTTACACTATAGGGCAAATACCTGCAGAAAACGGCAAAGGGAGAGATAGTAAATATTCAGAGAGCTGCTGATGTGGCAGGAAGCCCTTATAACCAGCAAACATACAACCAATCATTCAATGTTGTCTAAACGTTGACTAAACGTTCTGGGCCGCAACTAGCCATCATTTCTTTGTAATTACACGTTGACTAGCCCTCTATAAAGTGACAATATCCCTAATAAGATACAAAGATGTACATGTCCAGTCAAAAAGGTCATGGCCACAAGTTCTCTGATTTGACTGTCTAATCTGTCAACAATGAGCTAGTTACTGTTAATGTTATGAAGATACATTCAATGAGTCGTATCTGACTGGCAAGCAGTCTAGGGCCTTGACAAAGGACACTTCAAGGGGAAGAAAAGGTGTCGTTCTACACACACCCTCCCGCAGCACCATTTTATCTCCCCATTCGATACATGTTGGTAGCTCATGCATTTCAGTGAACTATGGCGTCGTTCATAAACAATGTTCCTGTCACGCATTGGAATCTTGACGTTCCATGCTGACTGGTTTTGGATACCTTTTGTACTCTGCTATACACTGACAGTTAACAAAATGGCCTCTAACTGTATCAAGTTCAAAAGGATTTTGTAGTCGATGTAGATAAGTAATTGTAGTCTTTTTTTTTGCTTAACAGACCGTAAAATCCCATATCAATTGTGACCTCAATTTTACATAAAATGTATTTTAATAGAATAGCACACATTATTTTCCCCTAAAAGAACCTCTAAGTAACCCTTTCAGACACAAGTCCATGTTCTATTGCTGCTGTGCAGTTTCCTTTATGATGCTATAACCACATTCAATATAAAATGTGGTGGTTATAGCAAGTCTCAACATTATGTCAAAAACACGCCTGAATCCTAAATTCAGGTCAAAGAGGTCGGCTTATGAGGCAGGCAAGTTTCCAACCAAATGTTCCTAACCTCTGGGAGAGCACGCTACAAAGACCTGTCTGTATTGCTGTCCACGGTAAACCCAATTCAATTGAACGCACCGAGTGCACTGAAGTAGTGGGCCAGCAGGAGGCATGTGTTCTTATTTCCATTCTATTGAACATTTGATTGCTGCTATTACGTAACAACAAGATGAGGCACTGGGGAGCGCACACAGAACTCTGCTAAATGATTTTAACAGCCAATTACCCACAGTGCTGTTCTTCCCATACAAAGGCTTCTTTGACAGGAATGGGTAAAAACAGCCGAGCAGCCAGGGCCCTTGTCCATCCAGGTTCCCAAAAGTGGCACCCTGCTCCCTCCCCTGTCCTACCGACCAACACCCCAGGAAAAACACAATGGTGAAACACATCTAAACCTTAGTAACACACATGGATGTCCAACGCTGTGACAAAGCCATAAACAAACAGCTCTGGAACATAACCTCATCCACCAATCCAAGTCCATGAATTAACATTTCAGTGCTGCCCATCAAAAAACAAGCATTGTAAAAACTCTTCGAAAGGAAGTTTTAGTGCTAGAAAATACATTTCAGTCACATGCTATTTCAACTCTTGCTATTTCAACTCTGGCTATTTCAACTCTGGCTATTTACACTCTGGCTATTTACACTCTGGCTATTTACACTCTGGCCCCAGACATTGAAAGGCATTAATGAAACTGGGCCAAGTATAAAATCCATCATCCTCACATGATCGTCAAAGCGCGCCACGTTAACAGTCAATAAAACATTACGTAAGTGAGCCTATGCACAGTAGGTCCTCCATGTTGTACCCAGTCAGGACAGAGATCCATGGCCTTCGGGACTGAAACAGGTCCTGTAAGGAGTTCCATGTTTCCCTTTAACTCCATGCTGTGGAGAAGTCATAGACAGACTGAACCTGTATCTTACCACACACACCTCTTTTGTTGTGACTGCTGTCACCTACCCTGTATGGAAACGCATAGCCAAGCCAATCATTATCTGTTTGCGAAGCATTTTTCTACATACTTAGTTTTGCCTGGCTTGTCTACTCTACACAGTTCTGGTTTGATCGCATTCTAGTTCCTGCTGTGCCTGGACCAGCTGCGTTCCTGGAACTGCTGTGTGTCCTAGTTCCTGGAACTTGTGTGTCATAGTATTTCCTATGTCTCCTCTAGATAGACAGATTGACTGGTAGGCCTCTATCTTCTTATTGGTAGATATTTGTATCTTTGTGATCGAAAGTGTGCATTGCATACAAATACACCTCCCCAGTGTGCTACCCTCGAGGAAATAAGAAGGAACCTGCTCAACCAGACTTCACCCCTCCTCCCAGGCAGCTAAGCACTCCACTGCTCCCCGTGCATATACCTTGTGTTATGCTATGACTAAGCTACCTATAGCCATAGACCCAGCCCCAGCAAAATCCTTGAACCTTTGCCTTTCATGCACATCTGAAATGTATGCTTTACTCACTGTAGTTAAAACCACTGGTACTTTTGCATATGATTGTTTGAAACACGTTTTATATTGAATAACAACAACTGAGTGAATGTGATTTAAAGTCGTTACAGTGTGTTTGTCAATGTGTCTGTGTGTGCATTTGCTGTTTGATAAAACCAATGTGATAAATGCACGCAAGTACAGACGTAGGATTTTAATTTGAGACCATTTGTGTTACAGCAGGAAAAGAATCCTGCAGCAACAGGAAATGTAAATTATTACGTGGATTATAATTAATGGACATTTTGTGTAGGGGTTGATACATTTTTCATTAGGGCAAGTCAAGTCTGACATTTTAAAGTGAAAATCACAACCATTAGAAGCTTTTTTAAACCTCAAATACACTACAAGTTTCCATGTCCTGCTATTAAGGAAAATTCCTGCAACAACAGGATGATCAAATTAAGATACGGCACCTGTATGCCAAATCGTTTATTGCATTATCAAACACAATATTTGATACCAAGCCTTGTACATTGTGCAAATAAAGAACCTTCTTGAAAATGCCTAACGCCTAAATCTAATGTAGTGTACTTGCATACAACAAGGCTTCAACACTTTTAATAGAAAAGTCAGTTCTGTGACACAACAAACACTGATCAAAACTTGAGATTCTTCTTATCCAATTTGCCAACAGCGTGACATCAATCATCTGAATGGGAAAAACATGAACTTCATTTGTTTTATCTGTCCAGTAGTAGCAGAAAGGGGGTCTGTGCAACTTAAATAACACTCAACTCCAAGTTTAAGGACACAACAAAAGTACAGTACCAGAGGATCCCATTCTTACTGGAGGTACACAACACATCATTAGCTTAAAGATTAGCTCTGTCTAACTCAAACTACCACTCAAGTTATGCAAGTCCCACTTCAGCAGTGGCGTGGTTTTCTCAACAACCCAACAAAACATCTAATAAACCCACAAACAAATGCTCAAAGGAAACCAACTGAATACTTCAACCAATGAAATACCTCCCACAATCTCAAAAGCACAAAACAAACTATTTCAGCTAGGTGCATCTAGTTTCTCAAGAAAACTGGAAAATCCTCCACTTTTTTTCTATAAGAATTTTTATTTTCTCAGCAGTTACAACTTAGTGCCTATTTGAATAACAAACTTAGACCAAGGTAACTAAAGTTCCCTGACATGAGAAGCAGATAAATCATGTGGAAAAGGAGATATACTCACTCATTCAGAGATGACAGAGAGGGGGTCCGAAGTGTTATTTTTTGCTTGTTTGGGGGGAGAATGAGGACAGTGCTAGTGAGCAGCCAGGAGAGGCAAGAGCTGCTGCTTTTTTGTAACCCAGGTGAGAGGAAGGCTTTTAAAGAGCAGGGGAAGGACCCACCCTGGCCAATCACGTCAGGAGCCTGAAGCCAAAAAATGCCCCGCCCCTCCCCCTTTCCCCTAGTGAATAAAAAATAAGCAAGAGAGAGAAAGGCAGAGAGAGGAATTAATCAGTAGAAGAAGAGTGGGAGGGGTTAGAGAGAGAGAGAGGGACAGCACACAGACATCCTGAAAGCTCGGCCAAGATTGCACAGTGAGCGTTGTTGCATCAACTGCTGTTTGTTCTGTGATGGCCCGCCAAGCACACACCCCGGGTGGTCTTCCCTGGGTGCAAACGGTACCGTCCTCATGCTGCGGTCACTGTCCTACTCTGTCCTGCCCTCAACCACACACCCCTCCCTTCCCACTAACCCTACTCCCTACTACCATGGGTTGACTCAGCGTACTGTTAAGCATTCAGAACCTGCGGAGAGACAACTGGCATCCACTGGGGAGGTTGTGACACTGCCCGCCAATCAGGGGCCACAGCTGAGTGTGCCGCTGAGCGCAAGGTCACACTCCGCTGAAGGATGGGGTCTTAACAGTCCAATTTTGTAATCCCCCTCATACACACGTACACACACACACATTATACACAGAGAAACTTCAAATCAGACACATGAAATGCTTCTTTTGAGTCCACAACCCACCACATTTTATGAAATAAAATAAATATTACTGAACGTGTTGTCTAGTCCACACCTGTTACAGCAGAGAGTATAGTCTAGTCCACACCTGTTACAGCAGAGAGTATTGTCTGATCCACCCCTGATATAGCAGAGTATTGTCTGGTCCACACCTGTTACAGCAGAGAGTATAGTCTAGTCCACACCTGTTACAGCAGAGAGTGTTGTCTGGTCCACACCTGTTATAGCAGAGAGTATTGTCTGATCCACACAAGACATCTGCAGAAGCAGAGCAGTACAGTCACATAACATCACTCACACATACAGATCTAAAATCTCCACAGAATAACCTAAATAGCATGTTGTATATTCACATGTAGTATTTGTAACTAGTTACAAGTTAAGAGACAAAACAAACCAATTTTGCAAGTAAGTTATCTCAAACATTCAAAGACTGAGTCAGTCAGGACGATCCAAAGCTGGAAGATATGTCAACTCCATTTATACCTCAACCATCATTCACGGAAAATGATCTACTACTATCAATCAATCAATCAAATTTATTTTATATAGCCCTTCGTACATCAGCTGATATCTCAAAGTGCTGTACAGAAACCCAGCCTAAAACCCCAAACAGCAAGCAATGCAGGTGAAGAAGCACGGTGGCTAGGAAAAATACTAAGCATCAATAGCCCGAAAACACAAACAAAAATACTATTCTATGCTACCATTGGCAATGCATCACCACTGTGGCAAATTACATGGAAAATATCCAGCCTATTCAGAGGTGAGTGCAATTTATAAAAACAAGCTCAGAAATTCAATCAGAGCTCAATCAGAGTGAAATTTTAACGAGAAGGTAAGAGAAATGAATACAGGGAGAATTAAATGAAAAGGTTAATTCGTGTGACAGTCCTACTGACCATGCCTGATATCTTCAGACTTCCTTCTGGCTATGGGAGTATTCCTTAAAAGGTGTCACACTTCTGAAGTACAACGGTTTCACACCAAACGGTCTAAAATCTTTGAGCCAATCATTAGCGGTTCTAGACCAGCCCAGGTCACACAGGAGAAGCGACTGACTGGAACAAGCATGCTCCAGCCACTACTCAAACGCACAGAGACGTGCTTAGTCATTACAACACAAATTCTAAACTACAACACAAAAAGCCTTGACATCAACGTTATTAAGACAATAACTACTACATTGGCTGAGGCAATGCTCAACATTATAGAAGCCAGTGAAACATTCTAACCAACATTGTTTTATCATGGCATTTGTCATGATATGTCATATTACATCTCTCACAAACAAGATGCATATTTACTCGACCTCACATGGATTGACCACGGAAATAATAACAGCTTAGCCCTCCGACCAGTTGCACTCGTTACCCCAGCTATTTCCCCATGTCAAAACATTCCCATCTTCAAACACTCCTTTTCAAATGTGGATATAAATTAAGCCTTCCTGTAATTATTGTTCCAGTAAACATTTCTTATTGACATTGAGGAACTTACGGAACACTTTGCATTGGGCTCATCTGTATATTAGAGGCCATCTTCAATCAAATCAATGTCCTATTCTGAAAATCTCAAGCATCTACCTGGAGGATTATACAGTACCAAGCATTGTGGATAACGGGCTATAAATAAGAGCCAATGTTTTCCTGCTGTAGTTTTACAGTAATTTGAACTCTCTCTCCCTTTGTGTCTCTGTGAAGACCAAGAGCCAGATCCCTGCATTAACTGCATTACTGGAAGTACTTCAACTGTGGTCTCCCAAAAAACCCACTGGACTGGAGGCAAATACTCCCCCTCCAACTTATTCACTTTTTACGAGGGGCCTCTGACGTTGGCAGAGTAGGATCTGGCCTGTAGATGCCCTATAGTTGGGTTATCTCTGCAGCAGGAGACCCACATGTTGGGTTAACAGCGGTTGTCAATTACAGGCCAAGGGGCCTCCTGACCTCTCTTATCTTCCAAAACAAAAACACCAAACCAGTCCACTGGCACCAGCAGGTAACTGGAACAGCTGAAACACCATGTCACTGCAATAATACAGGGTCTTGTCCCAAGAAAGACGCATGCACTCTCACAAACTGTACACAGCACTCCAGTCACCAGACTCTTGCCAGCGCAATCGTTCAGCTAGCCCCATTCCAGCAGCCTCCACAGTTCTCTAACCAATTATAGAAAGCAGGAATTTTAAGGCAACCAAAATAAGTCGGTACTCCAGACGCCATGTGACGTGCTGCAAATAGCTCCGGTAGGTGGTGAATGAATGGCCAGATGACATATCACCAGGACGGTAATGGAAAGTGCCGCTTTTGTTACATCAAACAAACCAACATCTCTTTCCGTCCAACATTAACATTGCTGGAAGAATGTCTGGGCCCTTTCATCATAACAGTTTAGAATGTGTTGAGAGACACATTTTGATCTTTGCTATGTAACTCTATGCTTACGTCTGGTGAACCATTAGAAGCCATTAGCCTGTGCACTATCAGGTGTGTAACACTGGCATTCAAAAGCAAAGAGGATATAACACAATGCTCCTTCTGGTAATCCCTCAAATGCTGAAAGGTCAATAAGGAATGAATACAGTGCAAGAGATGCACCAGCCCTTCCACACACTTGTTACAAATACAACAAGTGTAGACCTTACCATGAAATGCTTACTTACAAGCCCTTACCCAACAATGTAGTTCTAAGAAAAACAGGGCTTAAGAATATATATTTTTTAAATAACAATAACGAGGCTACATACAGGGGGTACCGGTACCGAGTCAATGTGGGGGGAACAGGTTAGTCAAGGTAATTGAGGTAACATACACATGTAGGTTGGGGTAAAGTGACTATGCATTGATAATAAAGAGTGAGTAGCAGCAGCGTAAAAAAAAAGGGTGGGGGGGTCAATACCAATAGTTCGGGTACAAGATGTCAAAAAAGACTCAGGTTACAGTGATCAGCTGACACCTCAGGGACGTTTAGGAGAAAGTCAAGTGTATCCTGCATGTGGGACTACTCCGAAATTCACAGAGTAGAGTTACATCCGTGAAGATTCTTTAATGGATTTGTCGAAGAGGTTTACAACCAGTCAAAGCACATATCAAGAAGCACCAAGCAGAGACGCATCAGTTCCCCTTTTTACAGTATGACTCGGTCGGGGATTATATCCCCACAAGGTTGGTGGTATTAATGTGTTCTAACCACCCTGTCAGTCAAGCTGATACCCACAAATCAACTATTTAGATGTTGTCTGCACATGCAAGTTAATTATGAGTGGCATGTGCCTCTCTTTCTCTCTCACAGACGTGTCACATTCTACATGTCCACTCTCCGAGGCTCCCTGCCACAATTTCAGCTCCACCATAAATGCCTTGGGTGTTATGGGAGCCCAGTTCAAGATGGGGTTGACTCGTGTAGCCTACCTGGATGCATCTGATCCACTGCTTATCTACACTAGCTAGTTACTATTGTTGGCTGTGTGAGACCTTGTATCCATCTGTACAACTAGAAAAGCTTTGAATGTCGGCCACTGATCAGTTTTAAGCCCAGTGTTAAATGTAGGTGTCCCTTCTCTCCATTCAACTCGCGAGAATAGTTTCTGAATGTCGGAAACTCAAATTTGCAAATGCAGCATTTAGCTATTCACATAGAAAAGGTTGCTTCATAACACTGCTGCTATTCACCTGTCTGGTATCAGTAAATACCCAAAGGTATCCTTCCCAAAACTTGCAAGGTGTTTGGTTAGGCCTTTGCCTAACATGTTTGGTTAGGCCTTTGCATTCCCACAGGTCAGAGCATGTGAGCTGGCGTCTATGGAGATGAATATGTGGGTTGAGGGTAAAGCTCCAAAACATGCAAATATTTCCATGAGGATCTCCATACATATTGACTACAGCCAAATAGTGCATTTGTTAAGAACCAAGTTAGCTTGTTCTCTCAATGCTATCTTAAAGAACCCATGTTAGCATTAAGCACAAGTTAGCCCAAAGAACACAAGTTAGCATTGAGAGAGCAAGATTGCCTCAAGAACACAGGTTAGCACAGAGAACACAGGTTAGCACAGAGAACACAGGTTAACAATGAGAACACAGTTTAGCACTGAGAACACAGGTTATCCTTGAGAACACAGGGTTGGATTCATCTATGGGGTTTGACTTAGAGCATAGCTGGGCTGGAGTGGGAGAAATTATCTGATAGAGGCTGAGAGACTCCCATCAGGCCAAAGTCCACATACCAACAGAGCTAAATATAAGTCATTCCTCAGAACCTCACATCTCTACACTAGCTGTGACATGACTGCCATTCTTTTACCACTTCATGCAACACTTACTCCTGAATCTATCAAACCAATACAGTGCTGTAGAAGTGCACAAGGCAAACTGTTCAAGAGAACATCTGGTTTAGTCTAAAATATATTGGCAACCCATGTGAAAGTATCAATATTGTTCAAGTTCAATCTCTCAGTGAAATCTGCTAAACATGAAACACAAGAGAATCTGACTGCCGATAGGTACTTATCAAAGTAGGAGGCCAATCCTTCTCTTGCTAGAACAAAAGGTGTACCTTCGGTGTACTCGTAGAATCGCAATGGTCGGCAGTGGCCAACAACTTGACTTTGAGCCAATCAGAGAGCACAAACCTCCACATGGTGAAGCCGAAAGGAGTGACAATAAAAAGGAAAAAAGGAGAGCTTATCCACCCTTTATAATCAGAATTGTTCTACCTAAAACAATAAAGCTGCATAAAACAAAGAAAATCTTTAGCAAGTGTTTACATCTTTTACGTCTAGGTAAGGAGTTTTGTGCTTTTTTTTGGTAGGTTTGATAATGTGTACTAGCTTATTAGTTAGCTAGCTAGCTGGCTAACGTTAGCTTGCTTAGTGAGCAATGCCGTCACACACACTTCATATGAAACAAATGAGGTGGTAAGTGCAGCACAATACACACAACACTAACCAAGCATGCTACCTAGCCACAGTAGCTAGTAAAATTATAATTAAATCACAAGGTATTTGTTTCCATGAAGCAGCAGCTGCCTGTAGCTGTTGAGAGTCAATGCAGTATCTTTACCTAGCTAGCACATCATGCTAACCATTTAGCTAACGTTAGCCAGCTAGCTAAAACTGTATATATGGGCTGTATGTGATAATGGAGAGTACATAAAAAAAAAGTTGTCTTGCTAGCTAGCTGTGGCCATCTGGCTAGTATCAACAATGACTTTTTACAACCATAGCAACATTAGCGCATCTAGCTCGCTAACATTGACTAGACAAAGCAACACACACAGACATGCATTGCCAAACCACTCTACTGCCACCTTCTGGTATGGTGTATTTGAATAAGGCTGAGTCGCTGACGACTTCAAGGTCTTTGCTGTTTGAACACAGAAGAGATTGGCTGCCAACACTGTTGAGAGGTGCTAAAACTGTCGGCAGGCAAACGTTTGACAATCCTACTAGTGTGTCTGAGCCATTGTACTTCAGAATTGGAGTTGGGCTTGGTCAAAGAAAATAGAGGCCATCAATGTACAAAGGTACAGTACGAGTTACAGTCACAAGCATGTACTGTACTAATCATAGGAGGTAGGTTGCACCTTAATTGGGGAGGACGGGCTCATAATAATGTCTGGAGCAGAATAAGTGGAATGGTATCAAATACACATGGTCTCCATGCGACTATGTACATACGTACGACTCAGTGACCTTGTTGTACATACTTCTTTGCTCATGCCTTAGCATCAATACAGGCATTTCTCATGCTGTACATAATTTTGTAAAAATAATAATGAATGTACATACTCATGACGATCTTGTGAAGAGTGCGGTGATATGTATTGGTCTTGTCAGCACAAGAGCCTGATGTATGAGGCCCTGCTATTACTACGGTATAATCAAATACAACAATGTGTGACCAGGTTTGTGGTGAAGAGGATCACCCAAAGCATGGTCCCTGCATGTTTGAGCTGGACCTCTGCAGTAAGATCTATTTTGTTGGCCTGATGGGATTCAGGCTGTAGTCGTTGTTGCTTCCTGGTACTGTACATGGTCCGTCCTAACTTTGTTTGTGAACACTTTCCCCAGGTCCCCCATGTTCTGATGGTCTTATCAGTCCCTATTGATCTGTCCATGGCTTTTGTTGGCTGATGACGAAGTTGCACTGCTTGACGTAGGCCCACATCTGAGTGGCCTTGAATTTGCTAGGGGAGGAGGGTGCTCCCGGGGACAGGTAAGGCCCTGCATGTCATTAGCCGTTTGCTCATAATTGCGCAATATCCGAGCCAGTACGTGCTGGCACCTGAGACATTTGAAACTGAGACTAATTTTTAAAAATAATTTATTTCACCTTTATTTAATTTATTAGGGATAGTCCCCCTTTTTTCATTTTTTGCCTAAATGACATACCCAAATCTAACTGCCTGTAGCAGTTAAAATATTCATAGTTTTGGTACCATTTGAAAGGAAACACTTTGAAGTTTGTGAAAATGTGAACTGAATGTAGGAGAATACAACACAATAGATCTGGTAGAAGAAAATACAAAGAAAAAAACAACCAGTCTTTTTCTACCCCCATCTTTGAAATGCAAGAGAAAGATCATAGTTAGAGCAATCACTCTGGTTGTAAATATGCAGTAGGATGTGGTATTACATTAATCAATGCAGGTTAGTCTCATAGAGATAAGATCAATTATTAAGAGACCTGGTTCAAAGCCATTTCACAAAAATTAAAGCTAGTCTAAGAAATATTTCTTACCATCACTAGTGCAGGGCGTATTTAAGTTCCATATTCTTATTGTTCAAACTATTTAGTCATTGCATTATGCAATAGTAGTGGTAAGAATAGCCAGCCCTCACATTGTATGCCCTTCTCAGATTTCAAAAGGACATAGTGACAGTGTTTTGGAAAATCACCCCGAAATCCTTTGATTCCTTGGTGAAATAATAGTGGATTAGTGTTAATAGTAGCTGCCATGCACCACGCACCTCAAACACGACTTTGCGACCGGCTTAAGGGTAAGTTTGCTCTGTTCCACACAGTCTCAATTGCATCAGCCGTCATTGCTCGAACATGAACAGCTCTGGGCTTTTTGACTTACATCTGTTCGGTCATTCAAGACCCTACATCACACACCTCATACTGACCAATGAAAAGAGCATGCTCATTTCTCTACCCCCACTGACATGTGTGTGCAGAGAAAAAGTGGCAGGGCCTGCCCCTGCATTTGAACACACCTGCACACTGCTGACATGAAAGTCTTTGACATAGAATGAACCCATTTTCTATTAGACCGTAAACAATCAAAGGTGTACAGTGTTCTCTGTAATAGCCTAGGCTTCTGTCTGTCACCGAATGGTTACATCAGTAGATTAGCTGTGAAATCAAGATATCAAATGTGAAAAGTATTTCTCACATTTGCAAGTAATTTCCCATCTTTGTCTCTATAATTTGTGTTACCATTTGTGAGAATAAATAAAAAACACCACACATCTTTACACTTAATTAATAATAGTCCCTTTGACAGGTGTCAAAAGAGGCTTCACAAAGATAGAGATAGTTTACCCATATTACAAATTGACCTTATTTTAAGGATACCTAGAAAATAGTCTGTGGACACAGTCAGCAACCCAAGATGTGGGTTGGATTTTACCAAGCAACAATTTAGTAATTGCATTGTAAAGTTCAAAATAATGGGAACTGTATGACCCCTTTTTGTATGCTCTATATAACAGACCTGTACTTTCACCGTGATACATTCAAAAGTTAGACATTTTGTTAAAGCTTCATGTCTAACTTCCTGAACCTTCATGCCATAAAAACATATACATATGTGTGAAACATTACCATTTAGGGACACACTTGAGGTCTGGTCATCTGAATTTGGTTGCCCAACTCAAAACCAATATTACTTAAAATAATCCCATCTCACGGTAGTCTAAAAAGTATGTTATTGGTGGCAAAAGTAACCTAATAATGCATGCAGTTTCAGTGGGAGTTCACCAGACAATATATATAAATCTTTCCCGGAATCACTTACTTTATTTGTATTTATGATATTGGTCTGAACTTCTGTTGTGATAGGCTCACTGGGTTAATAATGTATGCTACAACCTTAGCTTGATGCTGGTACAGAGAGGAGTGTTTTTAAACCACATGGATTTGAGAACCCTGCACTTTTACAATATATCTAGGTTTACATCTTCAAATAAAAAAGTAGCAAATAGAGAAGTGAAATTAAATCTGAGCCTATCTCTATTAACGACATAAAGAAAAAGTCTACGGGTTAAAATGACTTAACCTTTAGGAATCTTCCAGATATACGCTCCTCCCCAATCAACGAAAGAAGGTAGAATCTGCCTGTAGGCTAAACCATACACTCCAAAATACCTTTCTCGTTTATTTCACATGTCCAGATATTTCTACTATATTTATAATTGTAAAACTATTAAAAACACACACATACAGAAATTGTATTCAAAAATAACTATTAAACCTAGGTAAACTTTATAACTCCGACAGTGTCGTTGTGAAGGTTATTGAATGGTAAAAATAATAATTTCCACGTTCCTTTGTAGTATGCGAAATGCACACGCAGGGCAGTTGCAAACATTGGAAGAAACTGCATTGTTTCTTATCCAAAAACACATAAAAATATTTAATGCATTTGGCTAGTAAGTGAATTACACATGTAATATCACTTACTGGCGTTATAATAATAATTAACGGTCTACAATAGAATATTGGCCCTTCATGTAAACTACACGACACATTCGACACGTGTTATTTTCGCGAAAAACATTATTATTTAACATTCAGGCTACACCAAACACAGAAAATATACTCCAGGACTAATACCTAAGAACGTGTTTTAAATATCCCATAGTTCCTTTAAACGACACATTTATTGGCTAAACAAATTACCTGAGAGATTAAACGGCAATTTTCAGCCTTGGATAATTACTCTTGTGGATGTTTTGTCAATAATGTCAACATTAACCATTAGCTTTCCGGTGCGAATTGAAATGGGATACAGTGTTTCAAAATTCCGACGTTGACAAACAAGTATGCAATACCTACACAACTATTGGAGAACATATACAGGCTAAACATTGGAAAAAAGCTTAAATGGGGACCTACCTACCTAAATTTTAATTGTTCGGGGCTTCAGAGGTGGAGGACAAGTAAGCGTAGTGAACACCAGTAAGGGAGACCCTTCCCATTTAACAACCGAGCGACACAGTGGAAATTTCCACCATGTGATGGCAACTCTTCAAGCATCATGTTTCACTACCAAGACACCCTCCGACTGAACGCAACCAATTGGCTGTTGTATCTCACAGTCCTCGATAGGCAATGGCAGAACATAAACGTTGTATAATGGGCAGTGACTGTGGTCGACTAAAATATGTAAAACGTAGGCAATATGAAGAGCACAATTGATTTTGGAGCGCCTTCACGTTGGTGTAATTCATTTGTTGACACTACACATTCTGTTTGTAGAGTAGACGCACTCAAGGAGTGGGCACGGTTACCATTGTTTGCGCGCGCTGCATAAAGTTTCCAAAAACCTTCAATTGTGGATGCATTTTCATTCAACACGTTCACTTTCAAATTAATTTCAGTTAGATAACTGATTTTAAGAAAGTAATTACTTATATGAAATAATTGAACATTGCAACAACCAACAGTGTTTTTCTAAAGATGTGTTGTCTTGTAATCCTATAACTAAATCCTAGAGCATTAGGGAAAGTGTTTTGCAGTTTATCACTGTAGGGCAAGCTATGCTAAAAATGAAGACAATGAGTTTATTATAGATTACATTTTCATAACCCAGGTATCATAATAATGCATTAAAAACAATTGCCACCTAGTCAGTCACCATAATTTCAGGTAAAATATTGATATAGGACAAGTAGCTTAATTATGTTGGCCTTTTGCATTTTGGTAGGCTGTAATTGTAAATAAGAATTTGTTGTTAATAACTGACTTGCCTAGTTAAGATAAAGGTTATATAAAAAAAATATTAAATAAATATGCTTGCTCCACTCTACAACAATTTATGAATGGTTTAATATATGTGTAATATATACAGCCACAGAGATCTCATAAAGACATGGTGCTAACTTTTTTTTTTTTTAACTACATAAATTGCCTAACAACCTACTACAGATGTAGGATCATAAGTTGATCACCCTGTTGCGGGATAACTTTTCTTGTAGTGTATTTGAGGTTTAAAAACGCTTCTGAAGTTTGCAATTTCCACTTTGAAATTTCAGATTTAATTTTCCCTTACAAAAATGTATCAACCTCTACAAAGAGTTATATGAATTATAATCCACATATTTCTAATTTCCTGTTGCTGCAGGATTATGTTCCTGCTGTAGCAAACTGGCTCAAATTAAGATCCTACAACTGTATGCAATTGTCTGTATTTTTTAAAATGATTGTTACAAGGTAATAACACTCATATAGTGACCTCATAGTTGGTGAGTTGAATAGAAAATGTTCTATACAGTAGCAAGTCAGATGCGAGGACGTCAATGGAGCCAATGTAATCAAAGAACTGAGTCAGCTGTATAAAATCAGCTTTAACATTCTCAAAGCTGTGAGTCAGCAACGAACCGATAGAGCAAGCCTGCTAAGTAAACTAAAAACGATATAATACATTACCAAAAAATGAGAAAATCTCCATTCATGCACTGAAGATGATATTGACACAAATTATTTTCCTGCAATTAACAACAGATTTAAAACTTTGGCATGACAAGGTTTCATCAATAACTCCATAAACCAATCAAAAGGGACATATTCAACCCCACTTGGTTTCCTGATAAGTTAAAAACAACTTCCTGTTCAGCGAGAAAGCAGTCATACTAATAACAAATGAGTATGTAGAATTATTTTAGTTTTGCACTGTATATTTTAATTCTCGATATTAAATAATAATTATTATTATTAGCAGCTAGCGGGCCGCGGCTAGCAGGCTAGCAGATGGGCATTCAGGGGACGTCGCGATGTAGGGGCCAGTTGAGTACCTCCTCGAGCAGATTACGTCGTAATCCAGTCGTGAAGGATCGGCGGGGTTCCGTGCCCCGTACCGTCAGTAAAAGGGGTCCGGGTATTGTAGCCCAGGAGTGGCTGATGGGCCTCTTCAGCTAGCTGGGAGAATGGGCCTAACATGGGCTAGCTCCAGACTAATTGGTGCTTGCTTCGGGACAGACATTAGCCAAGAGTAGTCACTCGGGTAGCAGCAACATTATTACCTTGCACACCATTTTTTAAGGTTCAGGGTTCAAGTTTTAGTCTACTATGTGCACTATTTCGACTGTGACGGCCATACATTATAAAGTGGTTCATGAGCGGCATGTCATCTTGATCAATGGCAGGACTTTGACAAGTCCTCACGTTTATGTGATTACTGGCAAAAACATATTCCCCATGATTTGGAAGCAAAGTCTCATGATTACTCTGTCTGACCATACAGTCTCTCTAAAAACAACAAATGCTGCTCAGATTAAAAACATACTTGAATGTCACTAGTCACTAGTCAGGTCAGTCAGTTTCTGCTTTTTACTTGTGAGGATGAGATGCTATTCTGGCATTATCCTTTGTGTTCTGGGTTGAAAAGCATGGCTTCTAGAGACCTTGTTTTATATGACATTCAATTACATATTTTATCCATTCTGTTTCTATGACTTTTATTTAATTTAACCTTTATTTTAGCTATAGATATAGTTGTAATTTTTTTGTCACTCAAACACCACATGAAATGTATAGAATTGCAAGAAAACTAGCTTTAAAACAGCAACATTTTATTTTTACCCCATGACAAAATGTGTAGAATTGCAGGAAAGAAGCTAAACAGCTGCAAAATTCAGTGCTTATTCCCATAGAAATAGGTGGGGGGGGGGGGGGGGGGGGGGGATATATCACATAGACATCAATTGTCAACATACAGTACAGATGTAGGGGGAGACGCGGAATGTTCCCCAATGCTGGAAGGGGGCCCTGAATGAAAAAGCTTGGGAACACCTGATCTAAGTGACAACTACATAACCCATATGTACAGTATGATGTTTTGGTCGCAAACTTCATGTTGGTATATCACATAGAGATCAATTGTCAACATCAATTGCTGCAGGAAAATTACCATGCTGCAGGAAAATAATCCTGCAGCAACAGGAAATGTTGATTATTATGCAGATTATAAATAATGGACATTTTTGTAGGGGTTGATACATTTTTCTTGCTCAGGGGCAGAACAACAGACATTTTACCTTGTCAACTCTGGGATTTGATCCAGCAACCTTTCAGTTACTGGCCCAACACTTTAACCACTAGGCTACCTCTAGGCTACTTGCCACACTACAGTACATCAGCAGATGGTGAGTATGTTACTCTAATGTTTCCCTATCAGGACTCTGATTCTGGATCTGCTAATATTAATGGATAAATTATTTCTAAACAATTTCACGGAGAGGCTGGCTTCTGTCGTGCATTATCTGAGATCAGCTGTCACGCTCTGGTTTAGAGAGTGATACCTACTAAAGCACTCACAGGAGGAGGACCGGTGCCTACCAGCTGACAGTGATTAAAGACTCCTACACTGTAATGAAGTTTGCAATGAAGACCTGTAGGTCTGATCTAGGGAACCATTTGTGGATAGGAGTCAGGTGACACCAGAGCAGACACGGCATGGGTGCCGCTATTCCCTTTGAAATAAGTATTTTCCCTTTTGTATATTTAACCGTGATATCAAGCATTTCTGATAACATACTAGTTAAATATGTATTGCCAGTAACAGTGTGCTATATCAATAATTCACCATGTTTTTACAAGTTCTGCTTTATGATAAAGGAGGTATAAACAGTATTTGGGGTGGGTATGATATTACAAGAAACAGCCTGTTTAAAAGGGGAGGATGATATAGCAGAATGATGACTTCTATGTGGGATTGAGTAAAGGTACCTTATGGTAAAATCACGGGCACACATGGTGCACACACTCCTCAGGTTCCTGCGTCAGAGTGGCTGAGGCGTTGGGTATTTCACAGAGGAGGGAAACATGGCTTGCAGAGGTGGCTGACCCAGTTAGCTGAAATAGACTGGCTTTAGATTTGGGGAGGGGACACAGATAGGGGTTTGGGGGGGTGCGGGGGTACAGGGGCCAGGAGTGACAGGTGTGACTGGGGTCACAGTCCCCAGAGTAACCTCATACTAGTATAATGCTCACGCCACCTTCCCATACTCAATTATCCTACTCAAAACAAAGCTTTCAAAACGAGACCCTCCCCACTCCCTATGCCACCCCCCAAAAACCTCTCAATAATTGTTTCTCGTGATGTATTGGAAATTGCCATTGAATTTCCCTTGTAGTAATAATGGTGAATTGGATTTAAATACTATTTTAGCAGGTGTTCATAAACCTTTAGGTGGGGGGGGGGGACTTAGTAAAGACTTGGAATAAAAACTGGTATGGTCTATAAAGGTACAATGATCTGTGCAGTGTGACCCTTTTTTACATTTTAGTAGACACTCTTATTCAGAGAGACTTACAGGAGCAATTAGGGTTAAGTGCCTTGCTCAAGGGCACATTGACAGATTTCACCTTGTCAGCTTGGGGATTTGAAACCAGCAACATTTTGGTACTGGCCCAACCTCTTAACCACTAGGCTACCACCCAACCCAGAATTAGTGCAACCTGTAATAGTAGAATGGTAATTTGGACTATTGTAAGATGTCTGATTTAGTGAGTTCTAACAACACCTTAAAGTGATAGTTCTCTCTTTTTACATTTTAGCTTCTTTTTTACTTCCCTGGGACGTTATCATTTCCTCCAACATGTTTTTAAATTCGTTAGCTTGTTATTTAGCAATGAAAAAAATCTCCTGGCTAGCATTTTTGGAGAATGCCATTTTTGGAGAATGCCATTTTGTTGCTACATTGTTTAATCTACTTATAGCCAGACATTTTGCCAGATAAACAATAGGAAACCATCTGTATTATGGAAAGATTACATCACCTTTTTATACCAACAAATCCCTAATTTGCTCTTGGGGATAAAGCAACCAATTTATAGTAAAATAAAATAAAAGCTTATCCTGGTCTTTCTCTGTGAAAGCTGAATGGTTTTCAACATAGCATGTATTGATCAGATATGGGTGAGTCTTTAGCTTGCAGGTATAGCTCTATAAATACCAAGAGAGTCTATGCAACAAATACTGCATGTTTTGATCTGTTAGCCAAATGGGAGTCACTCTATTGAAACAGGTCTAGTGTTTATACAAGTTCTGATGTTATTTTAGCCATGACTGTGCCCATCTGTCTTTAAAAGAAATAAAATGTTATTAGTCACATACACGTATTTAGCAGATGTTATTGTGGGTCTAGCAAAATGCTTGTGTCTCTAGCACCAACAGTGCAGTAGTATCTAACAATTCACAACAATACACAAATCTAAAAGTAAAATAATTGAGTTAAGAAATGTATAAATATTAGGACGAGCAATGTCGGAGTGGCATTGACTAAATGCAGTAGAATAGAATTAAGCAATAAGGCCCAAGGGGGTGTGGTATATGGCCAATATATCACGGCTAAGGGCTGTTCTTACGCACGACGCATTGCGGAGTGCCTGGACACCGCCCTTAGCCGTGGTATATTGGCCATATACCACAAACCCCCAAGATGCCTTATTGCTATTATAAACTGGTTACCAATGTAATTAGAGCAGGAAAACAAATGTTTTGTCATACCTGTGTTATACGGTCTGATATACCACTGCTGTCAGACAATCAGCATGCAGGGTTCAAATCACTCAGTTTATAATACAGTATATACATATGAGAGGATAAAGCAGTATGTAAACATTATTAAAATGACTAGTGTTCCACTAGCCGGCTAGTGATGGCTATTTAACAGTCTGATGGCCTTGAGATAGAAGCTGTTTTACAGTCTCTCTGTCCCATCATTGATGCACATGTACTGACCTCGCCTTCTGGTTGACAGTGAGGTGAACATGCCATGGCTCAGGTGGTTGATGTCCTTGATTATCCTTAGAGCCTTCCTGTGACATCAGGTGCTGTAGGTGTCCTCGAAGGCAGGCAGTGTGTCCCCGGTGATGCGTTGGGCAGACCGTACCACCCTCTGGAGAGCCCTGCGGTTGCGGGTGGTGCAGTTGCCATACCAAGCGATGATACATCCCGACAGGATGCTCTCAATTGTGCATCTGTAAAAGTTTCTTAGGGTCTTAGGGGCCAAGCCAAATTTATTCAGCCCCCTGAGTTTTAAAGGTGCAATATGCAGAAATGTCTTTGCCATTTCCTGGTTGCTAATTTCAGTTTATGTGACAAAACAAACAAGAAAGTATAGAGCCTTCAAACTCAACTCTGGACCTCGAAGCCAGCTCCACTTCATTTTTTAATTGTTCCTCTTTAATAAGGGACTGATTTAGGTGCAATTAATTATCAAGTAGAACAGAAAACCAGCAGGCTTCGGACCTCGTAGGGTAAGAGTTGAATACCCCTGGTGTAGAGAATCGTTGTACCATCTAAACCGCTGTGAAATATATTTTCAATAACCAAAAATATTGTATTTTCAGCTGTTTGAAGCTGGTGTACAAAACCGAAAGTAAAAGACAAAAACTCAACTTTAGAATGAGAAGCATAGAAATACTGCACACAGAACAGATCTACCACTTGCTTACAATGAGAATGACAGATCTATAACTTTCTATGTGAATTTGTTTGGGTCACCCAAAAAGTTGCATATTGCAGCTTTAAATAGTGGGTAGGTATGGTGTCCATTTCAGTAGAGTGATTTTTGCTCAACCCCAATACCTGTCAGTCAAATAGAAAGCAGATGGGAAATGGGGTCACTGAGCCAAATAGGGTTTAGCCAGTAGCAACTGACAAAAAGTCCAAGTATATATCCAGATTTTCAATGTATTTTCATGATCTGACACGGTCAAGTTACAGTAGACATGGGACCAAGTCCCAATTATTTCAAGTTCGGAGTAACATCAAATCAGCCATGTTTTTTGGACGGCTGTGAGACGCAACTGGTACAACTCCACAGATGTCAGTGTTGCCTGCTGCATCAGTTCTGTAAGCTGCATGTTAGTGCAGCAGCAACACATGCAAGCAGACTTACATCCCTGTTGTGTGTACCTCCGTATCAAGTCTATTATCAAGTCAAGTCATAAATACAGAGTGTCTTACACTTCAGACTCAGACAAGTTATGTCTCTGAGATTGCCTGAGGTTGTAGAAGTTTGTGTTAAACTGAACTTGGTAGAATACTCACCGTATGCTAACCCAATACCTCTGCTGTAGTTAATCACAGTTAGTATTGACCTTCAAGTCTCAAGAAGGTTCCAAGTTAAGAGCGTCAAGTCTCAAGAAGTCGTCCTGTGAACATAGTGAAAGTGGGAAGGGTATTTGTATCAAAAAGGTGTTGAAATGGTATAACTCATCTGTTCAGTCATTAGTTTTAGTCTTACTCAAGACCCTTTCGGTCTTAGTGTAAGGTTTGCCGTAAGTTGCTCAGTCATAAAAATTGGAGTCTTAAGTCATGAAAGACTTGGTAAGTCTGGGTGGAGTGTCATGTCATATTTTTTTCTACTTTGAGTCAAGCCTACAACTCTGTTGTGTAGAATACATTAGGCTGTATGGTCAATATGGTCAATAATCAGGATGGAAAATTAACATGCATTATGTAAAGTCAGGCTTCAGATGGATGTGTTGAGTCAAATATAGGAAGACCAAGCGTTTTCGAACAGCAGACACCAGCTGTTCTTGTAGAATAATAAACAACTGTATTTTATTGGCTCTCAACATGACGTGGACTTGAATTGTTAGAGGGACAAACAGTACTCAAGAGTGAATGTGAAAATGTGTCTATTTTTGCATGAGAGAACATCTGTGTACTCAGTTCATCTCACAGACAGACACAGAGGAAGTTCCCCAACCAACTGAAAAATAGAAGGCCCCCTATGGCTCCCTGTCCCTGTTCCTAGCTGTTTACTCAGGTGGGTAGGGGCCATTCAGTCACAGCTCTGGGATCAGTGTTTAAGACAGGGCTCAGCAGAGCAATTTGTTCACAGGCATTGTCACTTACGATGGCCCCTTTAAATCCAAACATGCATAACAGGGGCACTGACAAAAAGCCATCGTTATGAATGGTTAGAAGATCCCTAATTACACGAACATCGACACATCTGAGTGGTATCATTTCCATTACATCATTTCGCACTTCAGCAAACGTCTTTTGCAAAGTACTTGCCTAAATTCCGATTAGACTCTTGATCAGAACAATGGTTACTGTCTCCTCAACTCAGATTTGGGTGTACTTCTTGTCATTATGTCTGGGTAATATTTGTACTCTTCATCCATGCATGCAAGCTCATTCATGCACACCAGGTTTTGATCAATGGTATAGCAATGGCTCCACAGTCTTGGTCATAAATTAAATTATACAGTAATAGGTGCCTCAGTTCAGTCCCTCTCTGTGACCATATTTTTATTTTGGGGACTCTGGCTTGACATCAGACCAATTATCAAATTCCAGTCTCCTGTTTTCAATTTGTACATTAATTCACATTTTTAACTATGGAAACTACTAAAGAGCTACTCCATAAACCATAGGAAGTTGTATTTATTTATACATTTTATCTGAATAAATATAGAATTGTCGATTTCCATCGGAAATTGATTACCGGTAAGACAAATTAGTTCAAATAGGTAAAACATAATAATAACACAAAGCACTATGATTCCTGTCAGGAATTCTGACTGGAATTCAAAAGTTGCCAAAGGGGTTTCTGCATTACACTTTCAGAAGTGTGTTTGATTCATACAGCATTTTATCCAACATGGAGGAAATTGACACCATTAGGGCATTTAGCCACCATTAGGGTTACCATTTGCCACCATTAGGGTTGCCATTTAGGCCCTATTAGGGCATTTAGGCCCCATTAGGGCATTTAGCCACCATTAGGCTTACCATTTAGCCACCATTAGGGTTACCATTTAGCCACCATTAGGGTTACCATTTAGTCACCATTAGGGTTACCATTTAGCCACCATTAGGGTTACCATTTAGTCACCATTAGGGTTACCATTTAGTCACCATTAGGGTTACCATTTAGTCACCATTAGGGTTACCATTTAGTCACTATTAGGGTTACCATTTAGTCTCCATTAGGGTTACCATTTAGTCTCCATTCGGGCATTTAGCCACTATTACGGTTAACATTTAGCCAACATTAGGGTTACCATTTAGCCACTATTAGGGTTACCATTTAGCCATGTCCTCTCAGTCTTTTAAGTGTTGTGTATTATCCTTCCAAGTTGTGTGTGTCACATCTGTCTTCAACACAGTTGTGACTGACTAACAGATGACTTTCTGCTTATTCTGGTGTACTGTTGTGTACATCATCTGACCCCAGAATGACCTCTGACTTCACGAGACAATCCAGTTCAAGATTGTTTGTCGTAAAATGTATGTATCACAGCCCATTGTTTTTGTACCCTAATCATTAAAAATGTTAATGGTTCTGGAAGTTTCGAAACGTGTTCATCTGTAAGATCAAGCACACAAAACCTACCAGAGGTATAAAGCAGTCATTTTTGTGTCTTACTCTTTTGGCAACAGGATTGAATAAATGCTTGTTGTATGTTGATATGCCCTATGGTTAGAGCAGGTTGTGGTTTAGGTCAGCATCTGGACAAAAGTAAACAAATAGTCTCTTCAGCTAACCCTATAAGTTCAGCTGTGAGGCTACAATATTTGTCCATTTATTTTCTCATCAAAACGATGAGCTAAGAGTATCTGCTGGGTGGGATATTTCTCCAATAGTCATCCTCAGCTAATTCTCCTTGGACGGTAGACAATCGGCAGAATATTTTGCCCTAACGGAAGATAGGATGAACGGAACCCCCAACAATATCCTCCCTCTTCTTTATTTCTGGGTAATAATTATCTTTCATGGAGGGAAAAATGCTATCTGTTCTACGTACATTGAGCCAGGATGACACTTTAAAACATCCCACGTCTGTAATGTGGTGTATAGAATATTAAATTCAACAGCTAGCTGTCTCTGGGTCAGAATTAGGACACATACATATCTGTCCTCTAGCTGTTTCTAAGTCCATTGGGGATGTATTGTATGTTTACGGTCTAACCATGACGGGGGGGCAACAGTAAGTGTCAGTAGTCTGGAGGTCATGACTAGTTTGGGGTCATGTACTCTGAAAATACCACAGGTGTGTTTACTGTTTTTCAGAAGTGGCAAATCTTGTCACAACATAAGGGCACCATAGAAACGTATAAATATAGTTGTTTGTCAAATGACCCTTGGACTAGTTTTCACCATGTCACTATTCACAACACTTTGTACCTTTAGGTACAAAATGGCCATTCAGGTGGAATAGGCCTAACTGTCAATACAGAGTTGTGTTGAGAGTGAAAATCATAATCCCCATTATCCAATTAGATAAGGCATATATAGCTGTTGTTATGACTGCATTTAGGCACACTGTACCATTCTCATTAGAGACTAACCCTTCGGAGGCCCGTGCTGTGCCTCAAAGACCAGTCTGGGCGCTCAATGCCAAGGTCAACTGCATAATTTCCAAATTCTTCCGCTCCTCTACCCTCTATTGTTGAGGTCGTTATGTAAAACCCATTATGTAATCTATTTTTCAGACGGTTATTTTCCTGGCCCCTGTTCTCTAATGGGGAAGGGGTTAGGGGGTCGCATCCCTCTGTTGACGTTCACATAGCCATGATAAGAGCCCAGCTCATCTCCTGCTGTTGTGCTTCATTCACAAGGCACCCAAACACGCAAACGAATGGTCAGGTCAGATTGGAGGAGCGCTGCAAAAATACACACGTGTCCAACGGAACTGTCCACAACATGCAGCAACACGTGCCAGTCCACCCTCCACGTCATGACCGCCAGTAACATGCCGATCCACAGTGAAACCAACCGACGCATGAAACTGTAGATGTTTCTGCTGAAACCAGACCCGGCTCACTTTCTTACTATTTATTTGTTGTTATGAAGGACATAACAGGTGTCTCATCATTCCATAAGAGGCTACATTTGTTTTGAGGCTTTATAAACGTATATTAAAGAGTCTAATATTATGTAGAGCATTATAACCCTCTATGTCATGCTCATAAAGGCTTTATGAATGCTACATTATCACCACTCAGAGGTGAAGTTCACTACACCGCTGGATCACAGTCAATACATGCCTCATGGACTAGAACGTGACGGTTGGCCTTTCCACATGGTCATACAGTGAGTATAGAAAACATTAAGGACACCTGCTCTTTCCATGACATAGAATGACCAGATGAATCCAGGTGAAAGCTATGATCCCTTATTGATGCCACTTGTTAAATCCACTTCAATCAGTGTAGATGAAGGCGAAGAGACAGGTTAAAGAAGGATTTTTAAGCCTTGTGACAATTGAGACATGGATTGTGTCTGCCATTCAAAGGGTGAATGGGCAAAATGTAAGTGCCAAGCGCACTGGTTTGTGTCAAGAACTGCAACGCTGCAGGGTTTTTCACACTCAACAGTTTCCCGTGTGTGTCAAGAATGGTCCACCACCCAAAGAACATCCAGCCCACTTGACACAACTCTGGGAAGCATTGGAGTCAACATGGGCCAGCATCCCTGTGGAACGCTTTCGACACCTTGTAGAGTCCATGCCCTGACTAATTGTTCTGAGGGCAAAAGGGAGGGAAGGGTGGAGGGGCAACTCAATATTAGTAAGGTGCTCTTAATGTTTGGTATACTATATACCACCCTGCATACCACTGCTGGCTTGCTTCTGAAGCTAAGCAGGGTTGGTCCTGGTCAGTTCCTGGATGGGAGACCAGATGCTGATGGAAGTGGTGTTGGAGGGCCAGTAGGAGGCACTCTTTCCTCTGGTCTAAAAAATATCCCAATGCCCCAGGGCAGTGATTGGGGACACTGCCCTGTGTAGGGTGCCGTCTTTCAGATGGGAAGTTAAACGGGTGTCCTGATTCTGAGGTCATTAAAGATCCCATGGCACCTATCGTAAGAGTAGGGGTGTTAACCCCGGTGTCCTGGCTAAATTCCCAATCTGGCCCTCAAACCATCACGGTCACCTAATAATCTCCAGTTTACAATTGGCTCAATAATCCCCCTCTTCTCCCCCGTAACTATTCCCCAGGTCGTTGCTGAAAATAAGAATGTGTTCTCAGTCAACTTACCTGGTAAAATAACGGATAAATAAATATACTCTGAACTTCTGTCTGGCCAGACAGGAGAGGATGAACCCCCCCTCCAGTGTTAATTTTTCATTGTCACCGTCACTTCATCTCACGGGATCTCACACTATCAAATGGTCACCATTCAAAATGTGACAAACCACTACAAAAACAAGTGCGAAGGTGACAATCCCCAAAATGAGATTAATGTGTAGGTCTACCGGCTTCACACAACCTACTGGCCTATCGGCTTCACACAACCTACTGGCCTACCGGCTTCACACTACTTACTGGCCTATCGGCTTCACACAACCTACTGGCCTACCGGCTTCACACTACTTACTGGCCTACCGGCTTCACACAACCTACTGGCCTACCGGCTTCACACTACTTACTGGCCTACCGGCTTCACACTACTTACTGGCCTACCGGCCTACCGGCTTCACACTACTTACTGGCCTACCGGCTTCACACTACTTACTGGCCTACCGGCTTCACACAACCTACTGGCCTACCGGCTTCACACTACTTACTGGCCTACCGGCTTCACACTACTTACTGGCCTACCGGCTTCACACAACCTACTGGCCTACCGGCTTCACACTACTTACTGGCCTACCGGCTTCACACAACCTACTGGCCTACCGGCTTCACACTACTTACTGGCCTATCGACTTCACACAACCTACTGGCCTATCGACTTCACACTACTTACTGGCCTATCGGCTTCACACTACTTACTGGCCTACCGGCTTCACACAACCTACTGGCCTATCGACTTCACACTACTTACTGGCCTACCGGCTTCACACAACCTACTGGCCTATCGACTTCACACTACTTACTGGCCTACCGGCTTCACACTACTTACTGGCCTACCGGCTTCACACTACTTACTGGCCTACCGGCTTCACACAACCTACTGGCCTATCGACTTCACACTACTTACTGGCCTATCGGCTTCACACTACTTACTGGCCTATCGGCTTCACACTACTTACTGGCCTACCGGCTTCACACTACTTACTGGCCTACCGGCTTCACACTACTTACTGGCCTACCGGCTTCACACTACTTACTAGCCTATCGGCTTCACACTACTTACTGGCCTACCGGCTTCACACTACTTACTGGCCTACCGGCTTCACACAACCTACTGGCCTATCGGCTTCACACTACTTACTGGCCTACCGGCTTCACACAACCTACTGGCCTATCGACTTCACACTACTTACTGGCCTACCGGCTTCACACTACTTACTGGCCTACCGGCTTCACACTACTTACTGGCCTACCGGCTTCACACAACCTACTGGCCTATCGACTTCACACTACTTACTGGCCTATCGGCTTCACACTACTTACTGGCCTATCGGCTTCACACTACTTACTGGCCTACCGGCTTCACACTACTTACTGGCCTACCGGCTTCACACTACTTACTGGCCTACCGGCTTCACACTACTTACTGGCCTACCGGCTTCACACTACTTACTGGCCTATCGGCTTAACACTACTTACTGGCCTATCGGCTTCACACAACCTACTGGCCTACCGGCTTCACACTACTTACTGGCCTATCGGCTTCACACTACTTACTGGCCTATCGGCTTCACACTACTTACTGGCCTACCGGCTTCACACTACTTACTGGCCTACCGGCTTCACACAACCTACTGGCCTACCGGCTTCACACTACTTACTGGCCTACCGGCTTCACACAACCTACTGGCCTACCGGCTTCACACTACTTACTGGCCTATCGACTTCACACAACCTACTGGCCTATCGACTTCACACTACTTACTGGCCTATCGGCTTCACACTACTTACTGGCCTACCGGCTTCACACAACCTACTGGCCTATCGACTTCACACTACTTACTGGCCTACCGGCTTCACACAACCTACTGGCCTATCGACTTCACACTACTTACTGGCCTACCGGCTTCACACTACTTACTGGCCTACCGGCTTCACACTACTTACTGGCCTACCGGCTTCACACAACCTACTGGCCTATCGACTTCACACTACTTACTGGCCTATCGGCTTCACACTACTTACTGGCCTATCGGCTTCACACTACTTACTGGCCTACCGGCTTCACACTACTTACTGGCCTACCGGCTTCACACTACTTACTGGCCTACCGGCTTCACACTACTTACTGGCCTACCGGCTTCACACTACTTACTAGCCTATCGGCTTCACACTACTTACTGGCCTACCGGCTTCACACTACTTACTGGCCTACCGGCTTCACACAACCTACTGGCCTATCGGCTTCACACTACTTACTGGCCTACCGGCTTCACACAACCTACTGGCCTATCGACTTCACACTACTTACTGGCCTACCGGCTTCACACTACTTACTGGCCTACCGGCTTCACACTACTTACTGGCCTACCGGCTTCACACAACCTACTGGCCTATCGACTTCACACTACTTACTGGCCTATCGGCTTCACACTACTTACTGGCCTATCGGCTTCACACTACTTACTGGCCTACCGGCTTCACACTACTTACTGGCCTACCGGCTTCACACTACTTACTGGCCTACCGGCTTCACACTACTTACTGGCCTACCGGCTTCACACTACTTACTGGCCTATCGGCTTAACACTACTTACTGGCCTATCGGCTTCACACAACCTACTGGCCTACCGGCTTCACACTACTTACTGGCCTATCGGCTTCACACTACTTACTGGCCTATCGGCTTCACACTACTTACTGGCCTATCGGCTTCACACTACTTACTGGCCTATCGGCTTCACACTACTTACTGGCATGTGAGTCTCTCACAGAAATGCTACTGACACAATCATGCGACTGTTACAAGTGTGTTATTATGTACCACCAGTGTAGAGGGGAGGATTTGATGCATGTGCACCCTTCTTGATCTGCAGCAAAATAGTCACTACTTCATGAACTAGCACACCTGATTGAATTGACCAATGGCGTGTTACTTTAACCAGGTGTACTAGATCAGGAATAGATCAAAACAGTGACATTCACCACGGGTACTTGAGAAGAGGTTTGGGAAAAGACTGCTAAATCTAACTCCTAGAAGAGGCCTTTGGCATGGGCTACAGTGGCTGTGTGAGCGTGCAGGCACTAAATGGCTTTCACAAAACTGAATGAACAGCTGTCCAACACTTCCCTACCTAACTTAATAACTTGTTAGGGATAGGGTCTAGTTTCCTGAATTTCTGCCTGACTGACGTGCCCAAAGTGGATATTTTGGGGATATTTGGAGAGAGTTCCTCAGTGTGATAAGAGGTATTCCGTTCTGGGAGTTTTTATGCTGTGTCACTGAGCAATTCAAGGCTGCCCCTCGTGAGGTGCTCGCACAAACAAGGACTTTGTGTAATGAGCATCATGCGCCTGTTGTTTTCATAAATTCAATTGCGCTAATTTAACAAACAGCACTGGAGATTGGGAGGCTTCAGTGGTAGTTGTAGTGGGTTGACACTGGGTGAACGTAGCCCTATACTTCCATGAAGCAGTTGAAAAAGCGGACGCCTGTCTAGCATCACAGCACCATCATGCTCTTTTTGAGAGCTGTATTCTGCTCTTTCATCCCACTCCTCCAAGTGAGGGGAGGGGGCAAGGGAAGCGACTCAGTGTGAGGTTGTTATTGTTTTCTGTGTGTTGGACTGAGTGGAGCCATGGACTGTAGATTACATGCTTTTAGCTGCATCTGTGTTCAGCTCATTGTAAGGATGGGCGACCACCTGTACCCTCCATGTCCATTAGCTTCCCGTCAACATTATATTTTTGGACTTGAACCCGTGACCCCCAAGCAACAGGAGCCATTCCCCAAGCCCCTGCGCCTTTGGTTCAAAAAGCAAGCCACCAACATGTCTGGGTTTAATAATAATAAAATAAAAAAACGAAGCCAGAATCTTAGCAATTACATTCCATTCTAGTTTACAAACTGTCTCTGGTAGCGAACGTTCATACAAACTTTCAAGCTATTTAACGTCAGACTCTAATTCAAGGACCCCAGCAGTATGTTCTACCTGGAATGCAAACCCAGTGATCTTCCCTCTGATGAACAGGTTGTATTATTTACCTCTGTGTAAATACAGGATACAGGACGGGTATTTTCTGTCCCAATGGGTTCAAAGTCATGATGTCGGGTGCAGACAAAAATGTAGGCAGTTGCCTGTTTGTCCACTTTTAAACTATAGGAGTCACACACACCTCTACATACAGTAATAACACTAAACTGACATGGCCCACAGGAACGCACAAGTGCGCACGCACGCACACACATGCACACACACACACTCAGAAATACATACAAATACTAGAAACCAGTTCCATTAACAGTGAGATTGTTATTAAAATGAAGAACTATCAAATACTTTGAATTTGCCTATAGTTCTTTGCTAGAATGGTGTATCTTCTCCCTTGCAAAGATCCATACTGCAAATGGTACTTAATTAAGTAGCCTTGCACAAACCTTGGCTTGTGTGAGCCAGAACGGCTAATAGAGGCAGGAGTCTATCTCCTGTTTCTGTAGTGTGAGGCATCTTGATGTAGAAGTACACCCCTGGAAGGGACGCTAGGCTATTGCAGGGCCTTACCCTCAATCTCCTCAATCTCCTTAATGCTTAGTGCCAAGCAGGTCCCACTTTTACAGTCTTTAGTATAACTCGGCCGGGGATCAAACTCCCAATCGTCCTTAATTACCTTCCAGGGCAGCAGGTAGCCTAGCGGTTAAGAGTGTTAGGCCAGTAACTGAAAGGCTGCTGGTTCAAGTCCTGACTAAGTGAAAAATCTCTGCGATGTGCCCTTGAGCAAGGCACTTAACCCTAGTTGCTCTGGATAAGAGTGTCTGATAAAATGTAAATCTCAGGGCTGACACTAACCACAATGCCACAGAGTTGGTAGACAGAATGGACTCATTATGTATCTGTCTCAATACTCAGACTGTGAAAACATTGTATGATTATACTAGTGTTATGGACATCTTTTATGTTTCCTTTAACAACTTTGTCCAGCTGTGTTTGTCATGTAGATAGCAACAGACAACATGGGTAAAAAGTTACATCGCATGGAATTACATGGAGAAACCAGAAACAAAAAAAATTATAGAACATGTTACAAGTAGCAGGACTTTGGATGTGTGCTGATTTTGTGTTTGGCGGTAAAGTTTACGATCAATAATTTGAGACTAACGACTATTTTCCTTCGGTTATGGTGAACGATTTGGGTCCTTTGATGGCAATCATTAGCAACCATGAACAAAGATTATCACAGTTACAGACTATGTCTTGTGATACTGCAACTGGCTTGCATCTCAGTAGGTACAACCTCTTCTTGGTCACAAAATAGCAATCTGTAATAGTGTTACTAATGTAGCACTGAATTGGTAAGGCATCTGACTTCTTGTAAATGCTTGTTTATGTCTCTGGCTTACAGTCGGCTACATTAATATTTGGAATGGTGACTCAAATAACCTTTTTTTAACCTGATTAACGGTGCTAGGCTGGACCATTTACTGGAAGCGTGCATGTCACAGGTGAGTGAAGTTGCAGGTCAGACAGCTTGTCATTCATTCTTGATTGTACAGTACAGAGTATAAAAGCTTGCTCCCATTCAAAGTAGTGTACACACATCCAACCAGGTACACAGGTGCAGAGTACAAAACAAGACCGTGGAAAATATGCTTGACATTTAGGTTGTGAGAATTCGAAAGCTACTTCTGGAGAAAAAGAAAATGGCTTCTTAGGCCTTGCTAAGCAAACGACCTTCTGAGAGAGACAGGGAACCTGTTAAGAAAGGTCAAAATGCCATGAAAATCACGTTGGAGAAAAAAAATCATGCGTTGATACAATGTGAGCCATTTTCTAAGAATGCTCATGTTCTCAATGTCAACACATTTGTCATCATAATGATTTATATGCCTAATGAATAAACAAAATCAATGAATATTAAATGATCACTGACGTATGGGAACTATGTCACCGTCACAGCCTGCGCTTGAACTGCACATACAACACTGAGATCTACTGTAGCAAACCCCTGATTTCTACAATGTGCAGAGTGAGATAGTAGGGATAGGATGTTTACTAGTTCCATCCAGTGGCTACTCACAACCGTTACACAGAGGGCCCTATTCTAATGAAGCTGCTGCACTGCCTATCTTGTGTTATGATAATGGTCATTTAGTATCAAATCATTATGTTTTGATGTTGAAATAAAACTGATGATTTCTTTTTTTTAAACACATTCTCTTTCTGCACAGAATGTGGTTTAAGTGCACACAGTAAATGTCAAAATACCAATTGTGATCAAATAGGGCATCAAATGGTAGGATGACAAACTATTACCATCTCATCCATTTAAATTAGGAATTATAACTTGTCCTGAAATCTATTTTATTTTACCTTCTGGCCTGGACTGAATGGACTTGAAATAGAATACTCATAAAGTTTGTATACAAATATATTTACAGTACATATGGTTTAATATTGCCATTACCCAATTTCTATTCATTATTACCCAATAACAGCAGTAACTCAAACCCTAATGTTGTTGTGGTTTGTAGTCTACTGTTTAGCGTGAATGTAGCGTTTACATGTTCTAAGGAATAAGCCTAACGGTACATCTCTGTCAGAACATGTGGCACCCTCAGTCAAAGCACGAGGGCGCCACTTCTCTACGCATGCCACCAATAGGTTTAAAGTACCAGAAAATACCCAATGTTACCACATTATTTCCTATCAAATACCAGGTAAATACCAGTCAAAACAGCAGTGGTGGATAAAGTACCCAATTGTCATACCTGAGTAAAAGTCAAGATACCTTAATAGAAATGACTCACGTAAAAGTGAAAGTCACCCAGTACAATACTACTTGAGTAAAAGTCTAAAAGTATTTGGTTTTAAACTATACTTAAGTATCAAAAGCAAATATAATTGCTATAATATACTTAATATACTTAAGTATTAATAATTTCAAAATCATTATATTAAGCAAACCAGACTGCACCATTTTTAAAAATGTTTATGTACTTACTGAAAGCCAGGGGCACACTTCAACACTCAGACATCATTTACAAACAAAGCATGTGTGTTTAGTGAGTCCGCCAGAGGCAGAAGGATGACCAGGGATGTTCTCTTGATAAGTGCGTGAATTGGACCATTTTCCTGTTCTGCTAAACATTCAAAATGTAACAAGTACGTTTGGGTTTCAGGGAAAATGTATTAAGTATAAAGTGAAAGTAGTCAAAAATATAAATAGTAAAGTACAGATACCCCCCAAAACTACTAAAGTAGAACTTTACATCACTGCAAAACAGTACTGCTCATTTTTTTGTGCTACAGATAAAATATGCCTACTCTACACATACAGAAGGTAGAATCATTGAGATATGACGCACTCATTACTCAAGCGCTAATAATTCATTGATATCAACAGGAAATGTGTCATTTCATATTTGCATATCTCAAGTTGGGATTGAATAGTACACGAAATAGTGTGACATGACAGAGTTACACAGGAGTGTAAAACCTTCCCAGTATGAACAAAACAGAGAGGGAGAGAGCAAACCACCCACAGGGCATACACTGGTTGAATCAACGTTGTTTCCACATAATTTCTATGAAATTTGGTTGAACCAACGTGGAATAGACGTTGAATTGATGTAAAGGACAAACTTTCATGTAGTAAACATCAAGAAAACCCAGTTCTGTCAAGGGGAGCTCAGGTAGGTCACATCACAGATATGCATTAGCTGAAAAGAGAGAAAGGGGGAGTGTTCTATGATATGGAATGCACTGGATATATGGAAGTGTTTTCGGTTCACTCTATTGTAGTGCTTTAATAGAATGGAAATTTAATGGTAGCTATTTTCAGGGGCGCAACTTTGGTTTTAGAAGTGGGGGGACATACCTTTTTTATCCAATCGGACAAACACTCCAAACAGCCTACCCGACCACTCGCAGGTGTCCGCATCTTTCTAAAGCACACCATTGCCTCGTTTTGTATCACATTCCAATCATAAAATTGGGGGGGGGACAAAAATGACATTTCAGAATGTGGGGGAAACATGTCCCCCCCCTCCTGTCCCCAGTGAAAGTTGCGCCCCTGGATATTTTGAATGATAAAACATTTAATTGCCTTGAAATGAAATGTAGGTATTCTGGAATAACTACCTTCTCTGTTATAAGGATCCTGATGCATTTGGGCTCCAGATCCACTAAGACTCAAGTAAGCTTTATGCAGAAACAGCACTATGAAGTTATTTTCAGTTTATGTGAATGGAAATTGCATCACTTGTAATTCTCAGAAATGCACCCCTAATATATTTAGATGACATCAGTGTTTTCCCAGGAAGATTGCATCAAATGGGCTTCCAACAACTATTTCAATGATTCAATGATTTTTTATTTAACCTTTACTTAACTAGGCAAGTCAGTTAATTAAGAGCAAATTCGTACATTTACAATGATGGCTCCCGAATGGCGCAGCGGTCTAAGGCACTGCAACTCAGTGCTGGAGGCGTCACCACCGACCCTGGTTTGATTCCAGGCTGTATCACAACTGGCCGTGATTGGGAGTCCTATAGGGCGGTGCACAATTGGCCCAGCCTCGTCCGGGTTAGGGTTTGCCCGGGGTAGGCTGTCATTGTAAATAAGCATTTGTTTTTTAACTGGCTTGCTTAGTTAGTTATTACATATTAACACTTACCTGTCAACATGCCAATTTAACACACATGTACGTGTTATAACCTGTGTATGTATTTAACAAAACTAGGGATCAGATACTGTAGCTACTAGCTGGAGGTGACAAAATACCCAGGACATGACTAAAGGGGAGGACTGAGTCTTGGGAAATTTTAGTTTTACGTTCCATTTTACAAACATTCTATACCAAATGAAATACAATGAGTAGACTGAAAGCAGCTCCAAGTCCCTCGTTGTTTACAGATCCCATGAAACCGGATAGGTGTAAACAATATGGCAGAAGCTCCCCAAAGCCCATTGAAAAGGCTAGATGGTGCCATCACCATTATTGCTTACATTTATACGGCTCCTTCAGATCTGTTAACACAGAAGGGATGGGGGCTAGGGGTTCAGGTCAAACATGTATGTCCCATACATACAACTTTTATGAGGGCCTGATTACATAATTGAGTTAGAGTTCTCTGCACTAGACAACACAGCCTTAAAAATGGTCACAGATTTTAGTCCATCAGATTCCTTCTTCAGATACTTCAAATCACTAGGTTCCATCCTGATACTACATGTCTGTACAAGTCACATTTAGCTGTGGTATTACATTATACTGTGATCATGTAATACTCACAACACAGTTTGTAAAAAAACAACAACAACCATAAAAACATTGAACTCTGGCCTTTGTCTATAAACATGTAGGTTTGGTACAGTGACCATTCAATTTGACATGCTAAGTTACATCTGGATGCCAGTTACCTTGTCGTCAGTGGGAGTGGGAACCTACTGTAGTTAAATATGTCCCCTAGAGAACTGTCAGTGGGGTTGGGAACCTACTGTAGTTAAATATGTCCCCTAGAGAACTGTCAGTGGGGGTGGGAGAGGGAACCTACTGTAGTTAAATATGTCCCCTAGAGAACTGTCAGTGAGGGTGGGAGTGGGAACCTACTGTAGTTAAATATGTCCCCTAGAGAACTGTCAGTGGGGGTGGGAACCTACTGTAGTTAAATATGTCCCCTAGAGAACTGTCAGTGGGGGTGGGAGAGGGAACCTACTGTAGTTAAATATGTCCCCTAGAGAACTGTCAGTGAGGGTGGGAGTGGGAACCTACTGTAGTTAAATATGTCCCCTAGAGAACTGTCAGTGAGGGTGGGAGTGGGAACCTACTGTAGTTAAATATGTCCCCTAGGGGTGGGAGTGGGAACCTACTGTAGTTAAATATGTCCCCTAGAGAACTGTCATTGGTGGGAATGGGAACCTACTGTAGTTAAATATGTCCCCTAGAGAACTGTCAGTGGGAGTGGGAACCTACTGTAGTTAAATATGTCCCCTAGAGAACTGTCAGTGGGGGTGGGAGTGGGAACCTACTGTAGTTAAATATGTCCCCTAGAGAACTGTCAGTGAGGGTGGGAACCTACTGTAGTTAAATATGTCCCCTAGAGAACTGTCAGTGGGGGTGGGAGTGGGAACCTACTGTAGTTAAATATGTCCCCTAGAGAACTGTCAGTGAGGGTGGGAACCTACTGTAGTTAAATATGTCCCCTAGAGAACTGTCAGTGGGAGTGGGAACCTACTGTAGTTAAATATGTCCCCTAGAGAACTGTCAGTGGGGGTGGGAGTGGGAACCTACTGTAGTTAAATATGTCCCCTAGAGAACTGTCAGTGGGGGTGGGAGTGGGAACCTACTGTAGTTAAATATGTCCCCTAGAGAACTGTCAGTGGGGGTGGGAGTGGGAACCTACTGTAGTTAAATATGTCCCCTAGAGAACTGTCAGTGAGGGTGGGAGTGGGAACCTACTGTAGTTAAATATGTCCCCTAGAGAACTGTCAGTGGGGGTGGGAGTGGGAACCTACTGTAGTTAAATATGTCCCCTAGAGAACTGTCAGTGAGGGTGGGAGTGGGAACCTACTGTAGTTATATATGTCCCCTAGAGAACTGTCAGTGAGGGTGGGAACCTACTGTAGTTAAATATGTCCCCTAGAGAACTGTCAGTGGGGGTGGGAGTGGGAACCTACTGTAGTTAAATATGTCCCCTAGAGAACTGTCAGTGAGGGTGGGAGTGGGAACCTACTGTAGTTAAATATGTCCCCTAGAGAACTGTCAGTGGGGGTGGGAGTGGGAACCTACTGTAGTTAAATATGTCCCCTAGAGAACTGTCAGTGAGGGTGGGAGTGGGAACCTACTGTAGTTAAATATGTCCCCTAGAGAACTGTCAGTGGGGGTAGGAGTGGGAACCTACTGTAGTTAAATATGTCCCCTAGAGAACTGTCAGTGAGGGTGGGAACCTACTGTAGTTAAATATGTCCCCTAGAGAACTGTCAGTGGGAGTGGGAACCTACTGTAGTTAAATATGTCCCCTAGAGAACTGTCAGTGGGGGTGGGAGTGGGAACCTACTGTAGTTAAATATGTCCCCTAGAGAACTGTCAGTGAGGGTGGGAACCTACTGTAGTTAAATATGTCCCCTAGAGAACTGTCAGTGGGAGTGGGAACCTACTGTAGTTAAATATGTCCCCTAGAGAACTGTCAGTGGGGGTGGGAGTGGGAACCTACTGTAGTTAAATATGTCCCCTAGAGAACTGTCAGTGGGGGTGGGAGTGGGAACCTACTGTAGTTAAATATGTCCCCTAGAGAACTGTCAGTGAGGGGGGATCTCGGCAATCAATTCCTGTCCACTCCATCACCTCAAAGGACGTGAACACGCTTTTTAAAGCTTTATTCCATTACAGCCTAACGCTAAGATAAAATTAAGTGTTTTCTTTCTAAAAATGGTGTCTGCAAGATATAGCAGGTCTCTTGCACTGTTTCGAGATCATTGATGGATAAAAAAGCCTACTCATCTGAAATGCATATATACTTAAATGAACATACAACATCAAGACAATGAAATGTAGGTCTTCTAAATGAATGTCAATATCCAAGTTAGTTCAATATATTAATACCAGCAGTAACATATCAGTCCCTTCCTTACCTTGAAAAACTCTATTCACAGTCACACCTGCAAAAATAACCGAGAACAACAATAGTATATAGGTCATGGGAGGCTTGGGGCTAGAGCTGGCTAGTCCCCAGACACTGATCAGGGTCGACTTTGGCATCTTTGTCTGAATGCATCCATTCAACCTGCATATAATACATTAAGAATACACGTACAGTCAGTGTTCGCCCTGTTATGATCATTCATAATAGCGCATGGCACCTTATGACAGACTAGGAGCCTGCAAGTAAGCATTTGGATGGACAGTGTATACCATGTGTATCCTGTAATAACATTATAGACCCATGAATGCCTACATAAAGCATTTCACACAGGTGTTCCACAGAATGTATTTTGTTTGGAACTATTTCTTTATCTGCAAGTTCATATGTATAAAACTTTGACATAAAGACACCAACTACTGTTTCCATATCTATCCACACAGTAGGTATAACATTAAAAAGCAGTCTGATCACTGTTGTGAAATAACAGGTGTTAAAACTACTTTCATGTATGGATTCTCAATGCGAGGTTTCAATATTTGGCATTTTGAGAACCATGTTACAAACAGTCCATTTTGCATGGTGTAGTCTAGTCCAGTGAAAGCCTGGTGGGGCTTGAAGGACACACCCTGAATGCTACGCAACGTGTTCTTCGAGGACCTGCTCCAAGGCCCTGCTTCCATTCTTCAAAATGCCCTCTATGGCTGCAGCGTCCATTACTGGGTGCTTGGCCCTGCATTTGTGGGGGTGCTCGCCCCCCGTTTCGAGGAAGGCCACCCTCTTTCCACCGGTGACCCTTCTGTCTGCGAGCTCCGCCTCTCTGGGGTCTGCACAGAGGAGCATGGCTCGCCCGCCGCACCCACCAACGCCCCCGGCCTTTCCACCATGGCAACGGCAGGGAGTGAGGTACAGGTAGAGGAGCACCAGGACGATGCTGACCACACAGGACGCCAGCGTGGTAAATGCCGTGTTAAAATGCTCCCCGCCGCTGCTACGTTCCTCCCCGCTCTTGCCCAGTCCGCTGGGGTTACCTACGGAGACGGTGACCTCCAAAGTCTCGTTGGAGCTCCGGTGTCGACCGCGGACTGCCACGCATGAGTAAGTCCCTGAATCCTCACGGAGAGCCCCTCGGATCTCCAGGGTACCGTTGGTGAGGACCGTGAGGCGGCTGCTCTGACCGTCTGTTACGCCCAGTGCCGGGGATCCATCGCCCGGGGTCACCCAGAACACCATCAACCCTTCCCGGAGGGGGAGCGAAACGCCAGGGCACGGCACCATGAGCCAATCACCAGGCTCTGCCTGGTAAGACACTTCTACAGTTCCATGGAACCCACCCTGAGGGCTAGCAGAACAATTCAGCCACTCCTCCTGACCCAGGCTGCATGGATACTCCTCCCTGAAGTCTAGTAGGGGACGGTACTGCCTCCTCTCCCAGTACTCCAGCATGGCTCGCAGGGCACAGTCGCACACCAACGGGTTCCCCTGCAAATAGATGCCACTCTGCTGCCAGGTGGCCAGAGAGAGTAGGCTCTGCACGGGCACCTGCCTCACCATGTTCATCGACAAATCCAGGAAACGCAGACATGGCAGATCCCCATCTCGCTGGTAGAGCTCCAGGGGGAAGGCAGTCAGTCTGTTCCCGCCCAGATACAGCCTTTCCAGGCTGCTCAGACCCTGGAAGGCACCCGCCATGGTCTGACTGATGTGGTTTCCAAACAGAAGCAGCACTTCCAGTTCCCCGAGCCCATGGAAGGCAGATGCGTTGAGCCGAGACAGCCCATTGGACGAGAGGTCCAGGTGGCGAAGGTGAGGGGTGGGGGCGAAGGTGTCCGGTGCCAGATGGGTAATGGCGTTTTGACTGAGGACCAGCGTGGTCAGCCTGTCCAGACACCGGTCTGGCCAATCCAAGAGCAGAGCAGTGAGGACATTGTGACTGAGGTCCAATCGGGTGACATAGCCAGGGAGGTCAGGGGGAACGGTTGACAGATTGAGACCACTGCAGGAGACGATGTCGCTGGCACACAGGCAGGGTGGTGGGCAGGCGGCCGTGAACGTCATACGGGACAGACACATGGACAGGAGGAATGCCAAGGTAACCCTAAAGCCATGTAAATGCCCGTCAATGGACACACCCAGCGGTTGTGGCACAACGGGACACATTCTACTGTTTGATGGCTGAGTCTCAGCTTGTTGGTGAAGAAGTTGCAAACATCTTATGAGCCACTCTTAAGCGTCCCATTCAAAAAGAGAGCGAGAGAGAGCGAGAGACACACAGAGAGGGAGAGATGGGTATTAGCATCCGATAATGTCATATGACAGTGATTAACTTGTTTTCTCTGCAAAATAACCTTAATGCTAGAGTCCTTAATTAAAACAATAAAAAGCGGCCATCCCACCTCTGTTTTGGTAAAAAACTGAGGGATGGACATGGAGAAATGTAACCACTCTCAAATCATAGACAGAGCTGTGGATGTAAGGACTGATGATCCATTATATCAGAATTATAGTTTTAACCACGTTTTGAGGCTTTACAGTGTTTGTTTACATTGTTTACAAACATTGGAGTAAAATATGCTTACATTTTGGGTTCTGATGAGGTTATACAGTTGAACTAAACTCATGAGTAATTAGCTATTAAATTTGATAACCATCTGGTTTATGCTCGTTTAGAAGGCAATTTACAGTGGAATTAGCTCGAACCATCATGTAGTTTGTACTAGTGAAACTGTTATTTTACCAGCTGAAAATTAGGCTATAAGGGAATAGATTGAGTCTCATAGAAAATACTCCCAGAGAGCTGCAGAACAAAAGAAAAGGTCCAAGCAATAGAAAGTTGAACATAACCACTTACATTTCCAAACGATGAAGATCCTCACAATAATGCGACATCGTTTCTTCGTATTGTGACCAAAACCAATGAACGTATTTCGCTCTCTGGAACTGTTTTCATCTCATACAAGATGCCTAGGCTATATTCCGTTATAAAAAAAAATGGAACCAATACTTCATACAATAAAATACACTTTCTAGTGTATTGTCATCTCCAAACAGACTCCAAAAGCGTCAAAATGAAAGCAGGGCTTGCGGTTGCTCACGAAATAAATATGGCACATCGATAGTAGGCTAAGGCTATTAAACCAATTAGTCGACTTGTTTCGTCGCGTCCCCGACAAATTAAACCGTTGCTTGGATGCCACGGTGTGCCTGGGTAGGTTACGTTATTGCGCAGCATCAGTTGGTCTACAACCCTGAATTGATTTTATATATATATACAACGTGTAAACACAGACTTTGCAAATAAACATGTTTCATTTACAAATAAAACAATGGATACTGTCGGCTGATAGATGGACCTATTATTGATAATCAGGCTGCAACAATTGCATTATAATATTGGCATTAGCGTTATTGACTGAAATATATAAACATATAAACGCCACATGTAAAGTGTTGGTTACATTTATCATTAGCTGAAATAAAAGATCCCAAACATGTTCCATAATGTACAAAAAGCTTATTTCTTTCAAATTTTGCGCAACAATTTGTTTACATCCCTGAAAGTGAGCCTTTCTCATTTGCCAAGATAATCCATCCACCTGACAGGTGTGGCATATCAAGAAGCTGATTAAACAGCATGATCATTAAACAGGTGCACCTTGTGCTGGGGACAGTAAAAGGCCACTAAAATGTTTTGTCACACAACACAATGCCACAGATGTCTCAAGTTGAGGGAGCATGCAATTGGCATGCTGACTGTAGGAATGTCCAACAGAGCTGTTGCCAGAGAATTAGACGTTCATTTCTCTACCATAAGACGCCGCCATCATTTTAGAGAATTTGGCAGTACATCCAACCGGCCTCACAACTGCAGACCACGTGTAACCACGCCACTTACACATCCAGCTTCTTCACCTGTAGGATTGTCTGAGGGGAGGGGATTGGTGCTGAGGAGTATTTCTGTCTGTAATTATAGGGGGCTACTACTACCATATTTACAATTTTTGTTGCTAAAGGCTAATCAAATGTAATTTGTAATATACAAGTCTAATCAAGAAATGTAGGCTATGAAAGCAAAGAGATCATTACAGATATTGATCAAATCCATAATCAGTAAGTGCAATCAAAGGTTTTTTCTTGAATTATGTAGGCTACATCCCACTGGGCACAGATGTCAGTTCAACATCTAGTTTTGATTTATATTTGGTTGAGTTGTCAACTAAAGTGAATTCAACAACAACAACAAATTCACCATGTCATTGGATTTAGGTTAAAAGTTGGGCGAAAACCCCCCGATATACCCTTATGTTGATGACTTTTGGAAAATCCAATCAGTATTCCACTCAACCAGTTTTTGCCCTGTGGGATGTTTCTTTGGCCAAACATGTTATTGCATGTTGTTCATTGAAAGGATCCTGTGTTGACACAATTAGGTGGCCTATCCCATATCTCTCAAGTCTCCACTTTTTAAACCTTTGTTTAACTAGGCAAGTCAGTTAAGAACAAATTCTTATTTACAATGACAGCCTGGGAACAGTGGGTTAACTACCTTGTTCAGGGGCAGAACGACAGATTTTGACCTTGTCAGCTCAGGGGATTCGATTTAGCAACCTTTTGATTACTTGCCAAACTCTCTTAACCCCTAGGCTACCTGCCGCCCCACTTATAGGGCCAATCCTCTGTTGAAACAATAACAAAGCATCAACCCTGCCTCTGTTTTGGTAAAAAGCCAAGGGTTGAGCCTGGAGAAATTTAAACATTCAAATTCATAGACAGACATATACGTTACATCAAAGGTGTTGTTTTAACCATTAATACCATGTTTTAACTAGGTTTTGAGGCTATACAGTGCTGAGGCAATACATTTACAATGTTTACAATCATTGTAGTAAAACCAGCTTATATTTTGGGTTCAGATGGGGTGTGACAGTTGAACTGAGCTCATGAGGCATTAAGTTATATTCTTCAATAATGTGTATATATAATTCATTTATAAGTCCAAAAATGGATGCAGCAACTGCAGTTTGCCCCTCGTTCTACCCCTGAGCAAGGCAGTTAACCCAGTGTTCCTGGGCGACGATGACGTGGATGTCGATTAAGGCAGCTCCCCGCACCTCTCTGATTCAGAGGTTAGGCTAAATGCGGAAGACACATTTCAGTTGAATGCATTCAGTTGTACAACTGACTAGTCATCCCCCTTTCCCTTTAAGTCATACGAAGACAGTGGCCTATTTCAATCGGAATAGAGAGTAGCATGGTTATAGCAATCACCATATGTCTTCTACCACAGTCTTTAGTGGAGAAGAACTTCAACAGACATCCACTGTAACAAACTGGTGCATTGAACTGTATTTGGCACCTGAAAATAGAACAATAGATTGATTGTATAAGAAAATAATTACAGGTCTACAGTATATATTAATACCAAATAATCAACACTTGTCTACTTTGGATAAAACATAATATATTTCATAACTGAATATGAGGTACTCTTACTGTCACAACAAAGGACATACTGTATGCCATGTCTATTGAACTGCAGTTATTATGCCTCTCTGGCAACATTTCAAGTCTTTTGGGACAATCTAAAGACCATGGAGCTTTAATTTCAGCCCATACCCCTGACTCATGTGCCTCATTTCCTGTGACTGTGTGCTTTCGAAAAGGTCCCGCTGACATGACCAATGCCTGGTGGTGTTATATTGATGTTATATGCCTCCCACGGGGTAGTATTACCCACATATCCTATTAGGAATAACATTATATTAACAAATTCAGTGCATGGTATAAATCTAACTTTGAAGGGTTTGATCAGCATAACCAATATGAAACACCTCACCCACCTAACAGCTTTTAGCATTGAATATAAAATATCTGATTAGGTAGAATGATACAACCCATCCTACACAGATTCCCTCCCTAAATATGACATGCTGTGCAGTGGTGTAGTGGTTCCTGGAGAAGTAGATATACTCTGTGAAAGAAAAAGAAATCCAAATGGCCCACCCGGCAACGAAAAGGCGCCCTGTGTGAAAACTTCTATGAGAAACAGTGACATACACTCTGAATGAACTAAAATTATAAAAAAATAAAAAAGAATTGGAGGTTCTAAGTCACATTTGTCAAACTCATTCCATGTAGGGCTGAGTGTCTGTGGGTTTTCGCTCCACCCTTGTACTGATTAATTAAGGTCACTAATTATAATAGTAAGGAACTTCCCTCACCTGGTTGTCTAGGTCTTAATTGAAAGGAAAAAAACTAAAACCTGCAGACACTTGGCCCTCCTTGGAATGAGTTTGAACCTCCTCTTCTAAGTCCACAACAACAATGCTTAAACCACATCAGGAGACCACCTTTGAGGTCTGAGAAAAATCAAAGAAATAGTTTTTTGATTGTAGTTACCCTTTTATTCAAGTGTGCAAGCACATAGCACTGTTGTTTGGTTAGCGGTGCTTCTATAGCACATGAGATGGAGTTTTCAAAACAAATAGCCACTGGATTGATGCAAATACTCATGATATCATTCAGCCAGGTAGGCTACTTTGTAGCCGGTTAACATTTAATTGAGAAGGTTTTGGGAAAGCCTTTCCATATACCAGAAGGCGGTTAGTCCCATCAATTGGTAGCATTTACTTTCTAAAGACTTCCTCATATGCATACTCCTGTTCTGTTGGTTTTCTTTAAACTTTATTTCATTGTCTTGCAACCAAATGCATAATCCTAGTCATATTAGCAACCCATTATGTTGCATCTTTAGATCTCCCCTCTTTTAAAATGTCTAACGGATATTTAGATCTCTGTCCATGAAACTGCTCACATGTGCGATGGGCATTTCAGAATAAGGTTTTCCCGCAAATTGCATTTTGGAACATTTGCAAGTAGGCCTACCCCCATGTAGCCTCTGCGGACTCCCAACAACCAGATGTTCAGTTTTGAGGGAAATAGAGCCTGGGATGCGACTTTTGGATGTTAACAAGGTGACGCTCCAGCTTAACTCCTCCTCCGCGTGAACTGGATTGGTTGAACAGTGCAGAAGAGAACCTCTCCCAACAGATGTTTTCCTTCTCGTCAAGACCAGTATCTAGGGGATCTAGTTTCAGGCATTTCTTTTACGCCTGATACATTAGGTTAAACTCCGTGTGCACATTGGTGCTTAAAATGTGAAGAAATAATAGTTTATCAACATTTTAAGATAAAATGGTCTGTTCCATCAGCCTTATTAATACAGCGTACGCTGTACCTCCACTACACTAGTCCTACTTTGATATGCATCGTGGGGATTCAAAAGTGAGTATACGTAATGCCCACTGAAAAATAAGTGGGTATACGGGGTATACATGCGTATACCCTCCACTACACCACTGACTGTAGGTTGATTTTTACCGTAACAGCCAAGACAAAATCTCCCTATGTGAAGTTATATCATATAGTTTTGTTTAATCCATCACATAGCCTTTAAATGTCAATTAACTTTGTAGCTTTCATTGCTTTCCATAATGATTGTCTTAACTTTTCAGAGGTTTTGGACAATGTTACAAAGAGTTAAGGGTGAACTCCTTGCCCGCTGTAAACTTGAATGCAGCCTACATCCAAATTGCTGCTAGCTTGCCGGGCAATCAGATCAGATATTAATTTAGATCAATAGCAAAACAGGTCCTACTATATAGGTAAACTGGGAGACAATATTTTTGAAAGCAGGCCTCCATTTTGGATAAAGACAAGTTTAGTCACGACACCCATTGCATGTGCACCGGCGCACCTGACACCGTTGTAGTGTCACAAGTGATGCTTTAGGAAGCAGTGACAATAGTACCTGATAAAACTACAGAGCAGCTTGAGTCCATTTAATTCCCGCACCCAAAGTGAAGTCAATTCCATTAGCCATATGGGAATTGAATGGGAGGCCTACAGGGTAATCCAGACTTGCTCTATAATCACTATGCACTTGTAATTATGAGCTTCCCATCCCGGACACCATGACAGACACACTCTGCCTTAGGGACGGTTGTCATGGAAATCATCATCAAAGGGGATGGTCTCGAGAGCTCTGCAAAATGTCCAACCACCACGACACATCGAGGATTGAATGACAGAAATGGGATGATTTACCCCAGACACCTGCTGCATTTATAGTCTGGTCACACCGAGGGGTGTCTCGATGATCTGAACCTGTATAACTTATCTTTTGTCAGATATAACAGCTTTTTGGAAGCCTTGTTATTTCAGGTGAAGTTTTATCTTCTGTTTTTCAAAACTTTGGTGATGCTGACTGTACAAATATGATTGAATTTCAGGGAAATCCTCATTTTTGACTGGACAGGACCTGATTCAAGAAATCTGTTTCTCAGTTGCCCAAAGAAAAATAATTATTGCTGCCAAGCGGCATTCACCTCACTCACTATCTTAGCAACAATGAGTACTTGGGTTCATATACCTGTTATTACAAATGTCAACAAACTAAACAAAAGTCTTGGCAGATGGACTCACCGACTCTGATGACTAAACTCTTATGGATGAATCCTCAGGTTGGGTGAGCTCTGTGCTCTGGCTGCAGTAGTGGGCCTTTAAAAACAAGCAACAATGGCATATGCAATGTTCTTCCTTCAGCAAATCCACAGAGTACGTACATGTACATGGAAAAGTCAATGAAGTGGAATTAGTTGTGAGGAGTACCTCCAAAGGAACCGTACTAGCTACAGTAAAACATGGGTTTTCAAATTCCTTGGTGTCCACGTCACTAAGGATCGATCATGGTCCACATTCATGAAGAGGGCACGACAACGCCTCTTCCCTCTCAAGAGGCTGAAAAGATTTGGCATGGGTCCGCAGATCCTCAATATGTTCTACAGCTGCATCCCCAAGCCATAAGAATGCTAAATAGTTAGCTATATAGTTAGCCAAATAGCTATCTATATATATTGACCCTTTTTGCAATAACTTTGACTCATTACATAAGCTGCTGCTAATGTTTGTTATCTGTCACTTATTTCTAGTTATACTATATGTACATATCTACCTCAAATGACCTCGTACCCCTGTACATTGACTTGGTACTGGTGCCCTGTGTATATAGCCCAAGTTAGTTACTCACTGTGCATTTATTATTATTAAGTGTTTTACTTTACAATTATTTCTCTCATTTTCTTTCTCTCTGCATTGTTGGGTAAGTAAGCATTTCACTGTTAGTTTACAAAGGATGTGGTGAATAAAAATGTATTTAGTTTATGCTGCTAACCCTTCCGATGCTTATGGTCTCCCAAGTTGTCCCTCTTTAAACACTTGACCACTTTCTCACCTGGCTCCCCTTCTTCTTCCTGTGTAACACTTTTTATCGTCCATGCCAAAGAAACCAAAAACGTCAATCAAGCCCGATTGATTGCACCTGCTGCTCATTCCTGGTACAGAGTGATTCAAGTTAGTAAGGAGCTAGGTTTCCATCCAATACATTTCCCACCAAACTGAATTGTTGTGGATAAAAATCCGAGTGTGATGATGAAGTGCACAGAAAATGTACTTTTTCCTCTTAGGTTTTCATGTACCAAATAAAAATCTAATGTCCAATGTATTCCATCACATTTTCAACTTTACCAATAGTTTTGTCACAAAAGGTTAAATAAACAATGAGCCTACTCTGGTCTTGGCACGTGCGCTCTAGCCAACAGCTGTCACGCCCTGACCTTATTTATCTACGTTTTATGTATTATTTTGGTCAGGTCAGGGTGTGACGAGGGTGGGTATGTGTGTTTTTGTCCTGTCTAGGGTTTTGTATGTCTAGGTAATGTAAGTCTATGGTGGCCTGAATTGGTTGTTTATCGTTGTCTCTGATTGGGGATCCTATTTTGGTTGCCATTTTTCCATTTTGGTTTTGTGGGTTATTGTCTATGTGTAGTTGCCTGTCAGCACTCGTGTCTTATTAGCTTCACTGTTGTTGTTGTGTTTGTTTAGTGTTCTTTGTGTAATAAAAGAAGAATGTATTATCACACCTTGGTCTCCTCGTTATGACGAACGTGACAACAGCTGTCAGATTCTGTGCGGGTAGGATCTGCGGGTATGTTAGTCTGCAATACATGAGATTATTATGGATAAGAGCGAGAATATTTGTATTTGTCAAACAGCAGTCAAGCATTGATTGGAAACGCGGTTACTGTTATGAATTGCAAGACTGTCATCTTTTTCCATATAACGCTGCATACTGCACCTTTGGGCTCCCGAGTGGCGCAGCGGTCCAAGGCACTCCATCTCAGTGCTAGAGGCGTCACTACAGACCCTGGTTTGTTTCCAGGCTGTTTCACAACCGGCTGTGATTGGGAGTCCCATAGGTTAGCGCACAATTGGCCCAGCGTCGTTAGTTTGGCCGGGCTGTCATTGTAAATAACAATTTGTTCTTAACTGACTTGCCTAGTTAAATAAAATACAAATAAAATACAAAAAAACAACTTTACATGGGTGAATTATCATAGTGAAACATATGGAAGATTTTGAAAACACAGAAATACTGGCAGATTATGATAAACACCTGACTGCACGTGTACAAACCCCTAAGGTAGATGCTGGGCTAAGTGCCTGTGTGTGTGCACTTCTGTGCGTGTGTATTTGTATGTGTTAGTGTTCGTAATACATTGGGTCTGGTAAGTAGTGTCTTCTGCAGGTCACGGCTGTAAGGGGATGTGCTACTGGGTTATCTTACATCCCCTCATCCCCTGCAGGTCAGGGGTCACCAAGGCAATGACATTAGAGGTGTAACTTTAGCCCACCCTTCAAAGTTCCCACCTAACTTTGTTTACGACCTATGGGGAGACAGTGAGAGGAGAGACTGTGACATATGTACAATGCACTTGACATGGGACAGGACTTATTTGTGGAGGAACGTAGCTGTTTTTCTGGTTGATTTGTGATATTTTATTGGTGCTTCCCATTACTGTATTTTTTGTATTTTAATGTGTGTGTATAATGTGTATATTTATGTTGTATTATACAGGGCACATCTTCCCTGTTAAAATAAAGGTAAAATAATTAAAAAAAAAACATTCAGCGAGAAGGAGATGTACGTTCGGAAAGTAAACAAGTAAATTAACAGGTTAGTTTAGCAGGAGATTGTGAAACCGTTGTAGACAAATACATTAGAGTTATGATGGGTCTGCGTTTGCAAATTTAGCCAGATCTATAATTTTATATTTATTCACTTAGATTTCTTACATGCCTCCTCTGAAAGCATTCACATTTGACATTTGACCATAATCTCTAAATGACATTCAGTTACATGTGCGAGAAAGGTCAGACATGATTGGCTATGAAACTATTAAGCAGCATTTCAAAATGTTTGACTGAGAGAGACGCAGCACACACTATATTATTGTTGATTTATTAAATATGGAACTAATTTCATAATTCGTTTTTTTGCATCAATTTTTAACAGTACCATGTGTTCTTTCAGAATGAATGAATTTGTACGGTCGGTGGACCTGTAAAAGTGAGGGGAATAAGACTCTTGTTGTGACACTATTTCCTAGAACAGGACTGGTGCCATAACATTTCATATAAACAGAAATGGGTTCCATGGACAAGTCAATAAATAGAATGTGGTACCTTTGACCCAGTTTCTTGTGTGGGGAAGGTGAAAAGTGGTGCACTATTGACCTAATTGCCACTTTCACAGGGACAAGCGCCGACAGATTCACTCTTAAAAATGGTCCCTTTCAACGTATTGGGTGCACGCAGCAGGTCACGGTTTGGACAGGATGAGAGTAGCTTTCCACATCATCAACCGTGTTATTGGACTACATTATTATCTATCTGCTGTTACAAGGGTTGTAGGCGCACTTAAGTGTGTGTGTGTGAGATGGAACAGGCTGCTGTGTCGCTCCAGGCAACCAGTGAGTGGTTATTTCTCTCCCTGTAGCAGGGACAGAGGAAGACAGTCATACATCTAATCTGTTTGTGCAAACAGCCTGCGAGGAGGGCTCTTTATCAGCAACGTTAGGGCCGACAGCTGGGGCCCTGACATTCAAGGACATGCACCATTTCACTGTCGCCACGGGAGTGCTGAAATCATTTATGACATATGATAAAAATACAAGACCATGTTAGAAACCAACACACATCAGTTGTGTGTTGGTGCTTTCTGTTGCTCAAAGGGCCTATGCATTATTCTGGCAAAGTTCTCACTGGGGTTGGGAAATGCCTGAGGGACCATCACTGTGATTCAGGTGTGCTAGAGCTTTTTCACCCTCACATTGAAGTTCTGGATCCTGACAAAATAGTTTTTACCTGTGAGTCTTGATCTTGGGGGATACAAATTTGACCAGTATCAAACCTAAGTTGTCTGTGGTAGCCCACCAAGCTAAAGCCTTCGAATTAGCTCTAGGAGCTGACATGGGTTTTCAGGTATCAGGCATGGTTGATTGATAGGCAAGCAAAATTCAAGGAACCACACAAAGCAGGGGGTCTCTTCAATTAAAATCTGAAAGTCTATATTTGAGAACTTCTATTAAATGTTATTGAACACCAATAAGTCTGGGTATAACATTATGAGACATTGTGTTTGATGTCTGAATCGTGGCTGAGACAGACTGGAGAGGCAGACAGAGTAGTCCTGCGTGAAAAAGTATTAGAAAATGAGTTTGAATGGATTGATTAAAAAGACTAGAGAAGGATACACATTTGAAGAAAAGAAACCCCAGACGGGTCAAGGAACACTGGTCACCGGTCTGAACCAAATGGATGAAAATTAAAATGAAGTTTTACATCCCCATCAGACAGTAGCCTGGACATAGAAATAGAATCTATTCATTCATTCTATTTGACATAGCTGCCAAAATACAGGATACGAGGCCATGGCTGATATGATCGCAGATTCCCAGGATAGCCTTACGCAACTCAAAGCCGGTGTCAGGGATAATCCTCTTAAAGGAGAAAATTTGCCTTAATAGAAAACAAACCCGCCATGTTTCCCCTCTCCTGTTTTTAATCATCAAAATGGAGAGTTTACGTGTGGATGTGCACCCTGCGCTAACTCCTCCACCACACCACAGTAACCAACCTGAAGGACATGGCACTGGACTACATAGAATTTATAGCCTCCAATTTGTAGTGATGTGCATCATGTACAAGCATTTAGTTTTTACATCTGCACAGCAGATTACAAGCATTTTGCAAGGGTCAGGAGGATTAAGCATTTTGAATATAGAAAATGGAATAATATGGAAAAGTTATAAAGCTAAAAACAATGTAGAAAGACACCCTTCTGGAAACGGTGGTTATTAGATGATTAGTACATCCATGTATTATTAAGTAAGCTACATCTCTGACTCAGGTGCTGATGTGATTTCCAACAGCTTCCAGCTCCACATGTATCAGTTCCAGTCAAGGTCAGACAGTTAGACTAAGAAGGGATACTTTATGTAACCTCAGAATGGCTTTATAATGCTCACACAATATGACCATAGACAACATACTGTAAAACATACATAACATACAGAATGGTTTGGAACTTCCCAGTGGCATTACAAAGCCCTTTTCTCAGGCTTCCAGGGTCAAGACAGTTGCAAGATGGGTGTGATTCCATTGTCAAGACAATCAACTTCCAACCAAAATGCTGTCTCTCTTCAATGACATTCAGCCAAGACATTTCCCCCCAACATTTATCGTGTATTTTGTGCTCAAACAGGAACGTGCGATTTCTGCTTGAATCTAGCCCTGTGGTTGCTGCTGAAAAAGGCCTTTCAGTGTGCTCTGGTTGCCAACACGACCTTGACTGGCCACTTCAGCCATCTTCTTGTTTTGTCTTATTAGACCCCTCAACCTCAATCATGAATAAATTACATCTTATCCTCAATTATCCTCAGTTAAATTACATCTTATCCTCAATGTAAGTGTTACCTATCACAGAAAGGGATAACAAGCTAGTTCACCTTGATAGGCTGTTGTATTTGTTTATTCCATGTGTAACTCTGTGTTGTTGTATGTGTCGAATTGCTATGCTTTATCTTGGCCAGGTCGCAGTTGCAAATTAGAACTTGTTCTCAACTAGCCTACCTGGTTAAATAAAGGTGAATACAAAATAAAAAAAATCCTACGGATATGAAAGAAAGTGGTTGATATTGAGGCGGTGCTTGGGGAACCAACTGTTGCCCTTGGCAAAATGTGTATTAATATTATATAAATGTACAGGAGAAAGCTGCCAAGCTTTAAGTATTTTACAGATATTTTATACCAATAATGGTGTAAACCAAACAAGAATTCCACCAGGAGCACAAAAACACTCTACAATGTCACCGTCATCATTGTATTTCCCCTAAAATAAACATAAATGAAGATACTTCTCAGCTTCAAAGTATCAGAACATGACTGTGTTTATCTTTGGACACCTGACAAAAAAAATTTGAGAACTAACTGTACACCTATTCCCCCCTCTCTCTCTCTCTCTCTCGCTCTCTCTCTCTCATTGTTTTGAGGCCTGTGGCTGCATCAGAAGATAGGTGTATTGGCACCCCTTGGTGGCCAAGTAGGGAACTGTAGAGGGGAATCAGGTGTTACCACACTAGACACTAGAGGCAGACAGTGGCTGCAGTTACAGTTACTTGGTAGGGCAGCCTCTAAACGAGCTGGAGGAGACATCAGTGTTAGTGATGCATACTGTGTTCTGACAACCTGACCTACCCGCTAAGGATGTGCTAACCTCCATGGAGATTCTCGTAGTGGCACATTCTGTCAGATGGAAACATGTTGAGATGGTTTTAAAATGACATCAAAGTGCACATGGGACAATTACAAAACCGGTTTGTAATAAATATGAATTTTTATTAGTCTTGTTGTTAGTATCCATTGTAAAGGAAGGCATTGGATGTTTGAGCAGTCTGTGTCCACTAACACAGATCTGATGGAACATCGTTTCAAAATAACATCTTATTGCAGCACACAATGTAAGCAGAGAACATGGCTGAAGGTTCACAACCTTGTGAAAGCAATTGATCATGATTTCTCATGAGTTTTGTCCTCAAAATAAAAAGGCTAGGATTGTAAACAGGGTTTGTCATTCAACCGCACGGATGACAGAATATTTTTTTTAAGTTGTGACAATAGAACTGCAAAAGATTGTTTTTGTGTTTCTTTGAAATCTACATTCAGGTTTTGAAGAAATGTATAGTTGTGAGTCCAAAGTAGAAGGAGCAATCTGGAAAAAAAGTAGTAAACCCATTGTAAAATGTTCCAATGTATGTCCTCTTTTTTCCCCCTCACCCACTGGCCTCTCGGATTCAGAATGACGTACAGTACGTTTGAACACCATGGCGAGGAGCATGCTGACGGTCCTCTTGGGGGCGCTCACCTGGTCCAGTGGGAGACGCAGACAGGCAGGACAGTCCCTGGCGTGCATGCAGCCAATTCTCTGTCATTCCCACTCACAACACCACCGAGCAAAAATGGACCCCAGTATGACCTGTGGAGTCATAGAGAGAGTGTCAGTAGATAATCACAACAGTAGTGGAACCTCTAGACAACAGGAACAAAAGGGACATTACTTATTTCACTTCCTTGCCCAACCTGGTCCCTTGTCGTCCCGTGCTTCAATTGGCAAATCTTACTTCGATAGCTGATGTGTGTTGAGCATAAAATGACAGCTGTGCTTCACCCAGATGAGTGGTGCAACACATTGGTCATGCAGGCGAGTTATCCTTCCTATATACAGTATAAATGTAATTCCTATGCGCCACACTCTGCAGCCAACAAACTGTTATAGATTGTCTGTCTGTATTCCGTGCTGGTCCCTTCAGTGCAGTGTAGTTATTTATCACCTGCTTGTGTATTCAGGGCAATGCGTTATGATGGGCCCTGTAATTCTTCTTCTTCTCGTTCTTCTCCTTCTGCAGTCTCTCTAGCTCGGCCTCGTACATCATCTCCTGGATCAGGTACTTCTCCCTCCGCATGCGGTCACGCAGGTCCTTGGGCAGGTCTGGGATCAGGTAGGCGATCAGGTTCTTGATGGTGAAAACCATGTGCTACAAAAGAACACAACACCAATAGTACAGTAATTACAGAAACATCTCGGCTGAATATTGTGTTACGGTTTTGTTGAATGGAATGAATTGTACAAACTAACCTCGAAGACTATGATGAAGGCCAGCCGTGCGGCCAGGACATGCCAGAACTGTAGCGTGTAGGAGTATGGTTCACCGGGCGAGTCCGGGGGCTCTCTGTAGTCACGGTACCTGGGGGGTCAAACACAGGGTCGAAAGGTCAAAGGCTATAACTTTTGTGTTCAAACAAGCACAACCATACCAAGACTCTCTTTGGTCACCAAACCTACCTGCAGTACTTCACTGCTTCTCCAAACATATCCGATCCATCTGTCCTGGGCACCGAAGTGTTCTCAAAATCAGACACTCTGAACATCGATAGACTGGCATTTACATATCCCATCATGCACCTGGAAACAATAAACAGGAAATAATGAAATGTCAGTGCTTTGACATTGTGATGCAGGACAATGCCGCTGCCCTCTATTACTAGCCATAATAATGTCAAAAGTAGATACTTTGCCTGTGTGGTCACTGTGGTCAGGCTCGCTCACCTCTCCCCGGCCCGGCCCTGCCCGGCACACGGGCCGTACTTGTATGCGTAGACAAGGCGTGGGATGAAGTCGGAGGTGACGGCGATGACAAAGGCGTTGGTGATGACGGACAAGATACCGATGCCCTCCAGGATGCCGTACCAGATCCCTGGAGAGAAAATAAAATGATGTTCTTGCTCCGATGCAAATTATTTATTACAGTTCACCAGCAAGCAGCCTGTCAGGACTTCTTCAAAGAATACTTATAAAGGGGTTTGAGAATGATTCCAAAAGTATAAAGCATAACAGACTGGTCGGCTAAAATCGTCTGTCTGTGCTGAAACTAATGAAATAGGGTTCCATTGAGTGAAAATAGTTGAGGCACGGTGTTGGTTGTTGGCGTAGAACAATTACGTCTATTTGGCATGTTTTGCGTTCCTTTGAAAATGGCCCTGGTGATTGTCAGACCAGAAGTTGAGCCTAACCTATGTCTTTGGCTTGAGAGGGCAGGGGTCTCCGCCACTGGGTGACAAACTTGTAGGCGTCCAGGCGGATCTCGATGATGTTGTTGAGGAGGGCCAGGAGCGGGGCCAGGGGGAAAGCTGCCACAAATATGGTGGTGAAGCCAAACTGTAAGACTGAAACACACAGACACAGGGAGTAAAGCGTCAACAGTAGTCTATTGAAAACCCCATTCAAAAACCTCATTACATTTTGTACAGATGGCCACCCCAAAGCCATATTCACTCAGAAAGGCCAATATGATTTGAGGTTATACCATTCAATGTCACAATTGTTACTGTATGTCAGTGCGTGGGGGCATTGCACAGGACAAAGTTAGCCATTAGATTTTGTGCTTCGTGAAGAGCCTCGCCAAGGAAGTCACAGATGGTAGTACATCGAGCGTAACTACAAATGAGCATTCAAAAAGCCTACAGAGACACCACATAATGGAGCTATGCAGCATGATGGGTTCAAATAAACAGTGACACATGCATGTGGACATAGCTGCATGCTGTGTGAAACCACGGAATCCTAGCCTAAGCGTTGCACTGATCTGTCACTGTCATAAATGTCACGGTCATCTGACATTGTCACACATAAATCTGTCTACACCAAACACATGTAGGAGAAATGCTTCAACGAACCATTGTGTGATTAATACATGGCATGTGTCTGCTTTATGTACCTCACATAATCATACTTAAAGGACAACTCCACCCCAAAAACTATCTTTTGGAATTTGTTAAATTAGTCCATTGTTGACATAGTTCCAAACGGTTTTGCTTGTCAGCACTCAAGTTTTCAAGATATGTAACTTTCAAAACACAGAAATCATCCCCGTATGATGCAAAACGCAGCATCATTTAATGCAAAATGCATCATACGGGGATGATTTCTGTATTTTGAAAGTTACGTATCTTGAAAACTTGAGTGCTGACAAGCAAAACATTTTGGGACTATGTCAACAATGGACTAATTAAACAAATACCAAAAGATAGTTTTGGGGCAGACTTTTCCTTCAATATGCATGTGGAAAATCTATGTAGACATTAATGATTCACATTGCTGGTAAATAAATGTAAACATGATATATACAGTACATGGCATGTATATAATGGTTTACATGAGCAAACACAGTACGAATGCTAGTTTATGGTTGACCTTCGACCTCCAGCTCCCCAGGGGGGCAAAGAGGATAAATCAGTCATGTAGATCAACTTATTCTGGAATGTAACAACAGCAGGTTAGAGTCCTTACTGTCTAAACAAGTTCCGGTTTTTATTCAACAGTTCTTAAATATTAGACTGTATTAGAGGATTATAAAATAGTGAAATATTGAAATTGACGTTTCAATAATGATCTCTCCTAGTTAGTGAAGTTGGCAGAGGCTGCATGCCGTTTTAGAGGATGTCATTCCTGTAAAGGTGATGAGCTTACAGATTGATATGGATATTTCACATGGAGAATTGCATAGCATTATACTTCAGTTATAACCACTCATTCTTACACCAGTCTTTACTTGGTAAATTACATTCTCGAGTCATTTGTAATACTGGTATATATTGTTAGAAATTCTGTATTCTTATGACCGTTGTTTTCAGCCTTATGTGGGTCCTGTGACGTTTAATCTATGAACTGGCCACTTATTCAAGTAGGCTGTATTTCAGTCTGGAATCTCTCAGACAGAAAGGTCATTTCCACCACCCAGAAACTATCTAGGTTAATCAACACCATCTGAGGTGATCTATAGTCATCAATAGACTGTTGTCAGGTGTGTTATTGTCTTGGCAGCCTGGAGAAAAAGTTGCCACTAACACCATCCCTTTGCCCACTGCAGAACCACCCACAGCCCCTCATAGGACACTGTTTTGCCCAGTGGAAATCTTTTTTCTATAGAAGTAATTAGGTCCTAAGCTAATATTCATGGCCTCTCTCCTCTCCATGTGCAGTTTGCCTGGCAAAGCAGAATATGATGGCAAGGAGCGCAATAAACATATTTGGCACATGCATTCATGACCTAACTAGTAAACAACATTTTTTTCTACAGTACCTTTCATGTTCACTGCAAGCAATCAGGCAATCAGGGAAAAATGACAACGGAGTTGGTGTCCCACATCTGACCAATAGGTTCTCTCAACTTATTAACAATTTACATTACACTACTCTTATTACTGTTTAATTACTTTTGTAAGCAGTGCAAAAATAATTGTAATTAGTCATTGCTACACTGTACTTACTGTTAGCGTAACTAATGGTTACGTCTAGGTGCTGCTAGGGTTAGTTGTGCTGCTGTAAGTTGGAGTGTAACAATCAGTAATTCAAATACTTGTAACACTAACACTGTACTCACAGGAATAATTACACTGTACTCACAGGAATAATTACACTGTACGCACAGGAATAATTACACTGTACTCACAGGAATAACTACACTGTACTCACAGGAATAACTACACTGTACTCACAGGAACAATTACACTGTACTCACAGGAACAATTACACTGTGCTCACAGGAACAATTACACTGTACTCACAGGAATAATTACACTGTACTCACAGGAATAATTACACTGTACTCACAGGAATAATTACACTGTGCTCACAGGAACAATTACACTGTACTCACAGGAACAATTACACTGTACTCACAGGAATAATTACACTGTACTCACAGGAATAATTACACAGTAATACGAACCCCATGTAAAGTGTTACCCAAATTGTTTAAGGAAATGGTTCAGCCAATTTACACATTGTATTCCTTACGCTGTAAGAAGTCTGGAGAAAAGGTTAGACATCAATCCATCCTTTGGTTTTATATACCTGGCCAGTGGCCACAATTTCCAAATGCTAACATTGTAGTATTTTTGTCCAAAAACCAATGTAACTCAATATCCCCAATATTGGCATGTTTAGTATTTCATGTCCAAATCATTCCAAAGTGTCTACAATTGAGCCATTTCTAGTCAAAGCGTGTGAACATAACAAACAGAACAGTGTAAGCACCACTGATGGGAATGGGACAAACAGAAAGGGGATCTATCGATGACAACACCAACACATTTTTACACCCATCTTACACAGAGGAGTTAGCTATGTTTTCTGCATTTATGTATTAACTGTGTACAAGGTAATGTCGGCAATGATTCTCAGTGCTCTCAATGCAGAGCAGTGGCTTACTTGGTTGCTCACTCAGGTCTCACACAGGTCTATATGGCTCGGGCCACACTGGTTTCTTCTGATTGGTCAATTGATTGATAGTGAGATAGAAATTATTTGCGGTTTAAAGTAACTGTCCAGTGTTCCAGATTTCTATGGAATATAACTTATAATTAATTACAATATGAGAAAATATTTTTCCTTCCAGAAAATGAAAATTAAGTTAAAAAGCAGCCTTTCCGTATTGGAACGGTGTAGCCCAACAACAGAAAGGTGTGGGTGTACACTGGTAAAAAAAAAAGTTTTATATGAGTAAACCACTGATTCGCCAGCTCCTCCTTCTCAGGAGGATGACATCATCCTCTATGTGGAAATAGCAAGCATTTTCTAAACAGTCTATTTGAGGTGTTTTTTTTTTCTCATTTTCTCAATGTATGCTTTGGCCACAAATACAAGTATAGGATGAATCAACAACATTATTAGGGTATGAGTTAACATAATATTACGTTTTAAAAGTGAGATTTCCATTGGACAGTTGCTTTAAACGTGGCCTCAGGGTCAAAGGGCACATACTCATCTCCAAGTATTCGTCAAACAGTCCGTAGGCATTCATGGGCTGCAGGTTGTAGTCCCTCTCCCACTGCGGGAAGCTGGCCTTGGCGTTGGGGCCGTGCTCCTGCCTCAGCCTTCGCCGTGTCCACCAGTTCTGGATCAGCCTGACAAACAACCAATTATAAAGAGTCACGGGGGGTGACTGGTGGAGATGACACACTAGGCACTAGTTGCGTCTAATTGGCTAAGCCAGGCCATACTCACGGGTAGCCCAGCTCCATGAAGTTGTTCCAGGTCTGCTTGAGCACCATGATGATACCCATCTGCATGCAGAGATCTATCAAACAACCACTGGGATGGCACTACACAGAAAGGGGAAACAGCACCGACACTTTATTCAATCATAACTCCTCAACTAACTATCCAGTAACCCTAGTTTTCTGGTTCATAACACAGAGGTTAGAGTGAGAATACAGTGTTCCAAGCTACGTTCCACTTAATCTGGGACACCCAGAACTAAAATGTTGGGTATTTGCTGCATAGACTCAATTCAGTTCTGGGTGGAGACGTGTTAGGAAATATACTAAAGAGACTACTGAAGTCTCCACCCCTCTAAACTGAAACTCTCAGACAGTTTCTGGCAAGTCTACGGGACAAAATGTCCCCTCCACTTCCTAGATTTGCACCTGCGAAATTGTGATGTGATCAGCGATGAGAAATCTACGTACTGGAACAAAGTTCCTAATTCGTTGTGGCATCCCACAGTCGGTCGACAGATGCTACATCCATTTATGTTACGTGCATCTGTCCACGAGAGTACTTTTCACTAGAAATGTTCCACGTTCAACACATTTGAAAAGCCTCATGAAAGTTCACTCACCTCTTCCAATTTCCAGCGGTTAATGAGGCGGATATAGGCTCCTGGCCGGCCAGTGAACCTGACAAAGGTGGTCACATCATTTTACTAACTAATCTCTATGAAATATAGTGTGAGATATAGCCGGGAATTATGATTTAAACCATGAAGTAGAGACGTTTCCTCACCTGCCCAGAAAAAAAGCTATGTAGAAGGTAGAGCTGTTGAGATTGACAAACTGAAACAGGAACATCTTCAGGGTGAAGCTGTTCTCCCACTCAGACTCAGTCCTCGGCTGCTCTGTGGATACAGAGCCAGAGGGAGAGACAGAGAAACAGAAAGAGAGAGAAAATAGAGAATAAGAGAGAAAGAAGAATAAAGAGAGGGCGACAGAAAGAGAGAGGATGTGTATAAAACGACAGCCCCTGCATTATATTGACTGTAATCACCTCTGAGGATGGCATGTTACAGCATGAGGACAGTTGTAGCTTACCTAAATTGGTGAGCAGAAGGGCAACTTTTTCATATAACTGAAAAAAACAAGGTTACCAGTTAATAGGGTTTGTTTTCCATGATTCTCTTGATTCTCATGCTGTTGTACCTAAAACGCGATACGCCATGGCATTGAAGGGCGTTAGGATTCATTTTTAGCAACATTTTGAGCGCAACTGTATTTAACTATATCAAAAAGCGCCACATGACATTAGGGTTTCACAACTGATAAGACATTAATATACATTGAGTGTACAAAACATTAAGAACACCTTCCTAATATTGAGTTGCACCCCCCTATGCCCTCAGAACAGCCTCAATTCATTGGGTCATGGACAAGGTGTCGAAAGCATTCCACAGGAATGCTGGCTCATGTTGACTCCAATCAATCAATCAATCAAATTTATTTTATATAGCCCTTCGTACATCAGCTGATATCTCAAAGTGCTGTACAGAAACCCAGCCTAAAACCCCAAACAGCAAGCAATGCAGGTGAAGAAGCACGGTGGCTAGGAAAAACTCCCTAGAAAGGCCAAAACCTAGGAAGAAACCTAGAGAGGAACCAGGCTATGTGGGGTGGCCAGTCCTCTTCTGGCTGTGCCGGGTGGAGATTATAACAAAACATGGTCAAGATGTTCAAATGTTCATAAATGACCAGCATGGTCGAATAATAATAAGGCAGAATAGTTGAAACTGGAGCAGCAGCACAGTCAGGTGGACTGGGGACAGCAAGGAGTCATCATGTCAGGTATTCCTGGGGCATGGTCCTAGGGCTCAGGTCCTCCGAGAGAGAGAAAGAAAGAGAGAATTAGAGAGAGCATATGTGGGATGGCCAGACTCCAATGATTCCCCCATGAATTGTTGGTAGTGGATCTCTACTCCAAATAGCTTGTTCCATCTCATCCCACATATGCTCAATTGGATTGAGATCTGGTGACTGGGCAGGCCACTGCAGTAAGCTGAATTCATTCATGTTCGTGGAACCATTTCTGGACAATCCTAGCCTTGTGTCATGGGGCATTATCCTGCTGTTAAAAATCTATTCACAGAAAGATACACTGCTGCCATGAAGGGATGCACCTGATTGGTCAATGATGTTCAGATATCCTTTGGCATTCAAATGTTGCTCCACTTCTATCAAGGGGCCTAATGTGTGCCATGAAAACACACCCCACACCATCACACCACCACACATCAGTGTGAAACAGCAGGAACCAGGATTCATCAGACCAGGCAATGCTTTTCCAATTCTCCAGTGTCTTCGTTGCTTAGCCCACTGCAACCACAGATTCTTGTTTTTAATGAAAGAAGTGGAACTCTGTAAGGTTGTCGGCTGCCATACCCTATTCGTGTCAAGGTACGATGAGTGCATTCTTTTATGGGTTTTTGGGCACCAATGTTGTACTGGACTGCCAGTTGACTAACTGTAGCCCGTCTGTTGCTCTGCACAATTCTTTGTCCCCTTTCATCAATGACCCGTTTTAACCGCTGGCCTGCTGGTGGCTGGATGTCCTTTGGGTGGAGCAGGTGTTTCTAATGTTGTGTACACTCAGTGTGTGTGTATATTTATACATTTGAAGTCGGAAGTTTACATACACTAAGGTTGGAGTCATTTAAACTTGTTTTTCACCCACTCCACACATTTCTTGTTAACAAACTATAGTTTTGGCAAGTCGGTTAGGACATCTACTGTGTGCATGATACAAGTAATTTTTCCAACAATTGTTTACAAATAGATTATTTGACTTATAATTCACTGTATCACAAATCCAGTGGGTCAGAAGTTTACATACACTAAGTTGACTGTGTCTTTAAACAGCTTGGAAAATTCCCAAAAATTATGCCATGGCTTTAAAGCTTCTGATAGGCTAATTTACATCATTTGAGTCAATTGGAGGTGTACCTGGGGATGTCTTTCAAGGCCTACCTTCACACTCAGTGCCTCTTGACATCATGGGAAAATCAAAAGAAATCAGCCAAGACCTCAGGAAAAAAATTGTAGACCTCCACAAGTCTGGTTCATCCTTGGGAGCAATTTCCAAAGGTACCACGTTCATCTGTACAAACAATAGTACGCAAGTATAAACACCATGGGACCACGCAGCCGTCATACCGCTCAGGAAGGAGACGTGTTCTGTCTCCTAGAGATGAACGTACTTTGGTGCGAAAAGTGCAAATCAATCCCAGAACAACAGAAGATGCTGGAGGGAACAGGTACAAAAGTATCTATATCCACAGTAAAACGAGTCCTATATCGACATAACCTGAAAGGCCTCTCAGCAAGGAAGAAGCCCCTGCTCCAAAACCGCCATAAAAAGCCAGACTACGGTTTGAAACTGCACATGGGGACAAAGATCATACTTTTTGGAGAAATGTCCTCTGGTCTGATGAAACAAAAATGGAACTGTTTGGCCATAATGACCAGTCTTATGTTTGGAGGAAAAAGGGGGAGGCTTGCAAGCCGAAGAAAACCATCCCAACCGTGAAGCACGGGGGTGGCAACATCATTGTGGGGGTGCATTGCTGCAGGAGGGACTGGTGCACTTCACAAAATAGATGTTATCACGAGGGAGGAAAATTATGTGGATATATTGAAGCAACTTCTTAAGACATCAGTCAGGAAGTTAAAGCTTGGTTGCAAATGGGTCTTCCAAATGGACAATGACCCCAAGCATATTTCCAAAGTTGTGGCAAAATGGCTTAAGGACAACAAAGTCAAGGTATTGGAGTGGCCATCACAAAGCCCTGACCTCAATCCCATAGAACATTTGTGGGCAGAACTGAAAAAGAGTGTGCGAGCAAGGAGGCCTACAAACCTGACTCAGTTAAACCAGCTCTGTCAAGAGGAATGGGCCAAAATTCCCCCAACTTATTGTGGGATGCTTGTGGAAGGCTACCGTTTGACCCAAGTTAATCAATTTAAAGGCAATGCTACCAAATACTAATTGAGTGTATGTAAACTTCTGATCCACTGGGAATGTGATGAAAGAAATAAAAGCTGAAATAAATCACTCTCTACTATTATTCTGACATTTCACACTCTTAAAATAAAGTGGTGATCCTAACTGACCTAAGACAGGGAAGTTTTTACTAGGATTAAATGTCATGAATTTTTGAGTTTAAATGTATTTGGCTAAGGTGTATGTAAACTTCCGACTTCAACCCTATATATGCCACTTTTTTTATCTCATAATCCTAAATGCATTTCTAAACAAAGCCCTTACCACATTGAGGAGCATGATGATGCAGAAGTTGATGCACACGGCTGTGCCGGTGGTGGCCACCTGAGAGTTATTCCTGATGAGAGCCCAGCCGAAGGCGGCAAAAGTGCTGACTGTGATCACGCGGTAAATCACGATGCCGAAGACGGCAGCGATCACCACCAGGATCTGTGGTCAATAAAACATTCTGGTCAGACACACTGATAGCAACAAGGCAAATCTGATTGATAGCTCACTGGCTTGAGTTGGCTTTCTTGCAATATCACAGTTATGGGTTTGATTCCTGCATGGGCCACTTACTGAAGATTTGAATAAATTCAAACAAAAACCAGTGGGAAACTGGTTTGACAAGCAGCAATCATGAGGCAACATGCAAACCATTTTAATGAATCTGTCCCTACTCAAATTAATTTATTATGAAATATTCACTATACCTACTCCAGGGACTTACCATAAAGAAGATTCCAGAAGCTGAGACGATGAGTCGGCTGTACTTGTCTGTAAAGGCCTGGTACGGCTCAGGCTTTCCAGATATGGGGTTCATCCTCTCCTTTTTTGAATATTTGGCCTCAAACTGGGGACGGATTTCCTCCTGCAGCACACAGAAAGCTGGCTGAGCCACAAACGCTCCCAGAATGTTCTGCAAACGTCTGCAAAATGTTCTAGGAACGTGATCATGACACATCTCCTTGGCTTTCTTGAAACAGCTGTAGAACACATAACTGTGGGTATTTCAAGAACACAGCACGGTGTCCATAACCAAGGTTGAATATATTCCTGGTATTTTACAAATGTTCCATCCCAAGAATAAAACCACTTTTCTCCCGGGTAACCCGGTATTTCATGCCAAAACTGGAAGTGTCGTTCTAAAGTGTTTCATTTTTGGAGTGTGGACTGTGTCACTGTTTTATATGGACATTGCTCAAACCATGAAGCTGGGAGAGAAGCTGTTATGCTGGTGCAGGTCATGCGGCCTACAAAGCTACAATTATAGGCAAGTGAATTTGATAATTTTTTTATGTAGTAAGGCCTATTTTACATGAATTAGTAGACTTACTTACACCTATGTATACACCTTTCATAATATTTCCCGTAATGTTGTGCGACATGTGTATTAGCGTATCTCCTCGCTTGGGTAAGATTTAGATATGTGCAAAACAAACACATTTGGAAGGAAAATAAGTGGGCAGAATGTATATATTATTGTTAATCAATTAAAGCCCACATTTTAGAAAGGGGGTGTTTATAAAAAAAATATGATATCAACGTACCTCAACATTAAAAATAAATACAAAAATACAAAGTTCTGTGCTCCATACTGAGACGGGCTGTCTGTCCCCAACGTGAGCGTTGTTGATTGATCGTGCAGATATGCGATAGCATAGAGAAGATTTAGACATGGCATATCATAAACCGAATGGGAATCATAAACCGAATGGGAATCATAAACCGAATGGGAATCATAAACCGAATGGGAATCATAAACCGAATGGGAATCGTAACCCGAATGGGAATCTCAAGGCAATGCTTCCTTTTGTAATATGGCAAAGTGGAATGTCCCTAGGACCTTCATGGCATGATTGTTAAAATCTTTTAAGAAATGTATATATATTTTTTTATCTGAAAAGATCTTCTTGCAACACAAACACATGTTATGCCTGGGAGATTATTTCTAATTTGATGATGCTGATCATAATGAAAGTATATTTACCTCCTCTTCCTCCCAGTCAATTAGGTCCCAGTCATATGCAAGGACCGCTCGCCGCCTCTTCCAGAACTCGAGAAACACGGTTGCTAAAATACACAACCAGTTTAGTGTTTGAGGGTTGTTATGGCTTGGTGAGTATGTGTCATATTGAATGTGGGACAAATATGTACACTTGTGTTCAAGCTATAAAACAATGTTGGCAATGTGTTACAAACAGAATAATTGAAATTCAACCATCTCTTGCATTGCTGCCAAAAACAGGAACCATTTAAATTCAACCATCGCTTTTTTAGTTGAAGGAAGGTTGTTTTGCATGACTCAAAATGATTCAATTATCACTTCAAGTAGTTCTCCACATTCAGATTGTAAGGTTCTGTATTTATTTTCTTAGTCAACCTTGTGTTCTGTTTTGTTGTGTTCTTGAACGTAGCCCTGTCTTTCATTTTTGTTCATTGATTTCACCTGTGTTAGTTACTCACCTGGTCTCATCAGCTCCTTATTTAGTTCAGTTCACTCTGTTTGTGCCTTTGTGAGGTATTGTTTGTTTTGACTCTACTAAGCCTTTCCCTAGGTCGTTTGTGAGAACTAGTTATAGCCTTCAGTCCTAGTTTTGATTTACTTGCCTGTTTGCCTTTACCTGTGTGTGACCATGATTCCTGCCTTCTGCAAAGGTGAAATAAACACCTACCGCACTCCGAGTAAATCTACACCTTTTTCTCCCTGAGTATTCACTACACAGATAATACAATTATTTTGCAGCACAGTTGTTGGGTGCCAGGATTCATACTGTTACAGTTGTCTAAAATAATTCACTATTTTAGCTATTTAGGACAGACACTGTGCAATAGGTCATTTCACCAACAAGCCTCTGCTGCCTTTAAAGCACTGGAGAGAGAGGGTAGGTTCTCCTGAACAAAGTCCTTGGCAATGGGTAACCCATCCAAATCTGTTTACCAGTGTGTCACTTGACAATCAGAGCAGAGGCTGGACTAAGATCAGTTTAACTAGTAGCGCTGAATGGAAAGGCACGTTTTAGTAGTTCCAGACAGTTCCATGAGGCCGGCCAGTGACTAGCGGGCTCTTTTGGTGGAAAGGCATGTTTCTGCAGAGATAGCAGCAGGGGAGCACACTTCAGGGGAGCACACTTCAGAGGAATGTTAATGAAGTGATTTCAATGGGTATTCTACTGTAGGTGAATGCCAAGAAATAGTCAGTGTTGGACAACAGCAAGGCCCTGCAGCAAGATCCCCTGCTCTCCAGACAAACCCAGGTAGGTTGAGTTGTATACTTATTTACTGGCAGTCCAACGATACTGTATTGCAGGATTCCTCAACTAGATTCAGCCTTGGGCCAATTTTTTTCTTTAGTGGTTCGTCAGGGGATCAGAACATAATTAGAAATAAATTGTAGACTGCAAAAAGACAGTCCAAACAGATGTTTGACTAAAACATAATAATTTAAAACCTTGCTTGCATTAGTATATGATCAAGTCGTGTCTCTCTATAATGCGTGGGAATACTTGGGAACAGATTCCTTAAATGTAAAAAAACTTATAGCTGATTAACTTTTTTTTACAGTCTTTTCTGTCCAACAAAATCGCCCCCAACATTGTTTTGCTCAGAACTTTGCGGGCCAAATAAATCCACCCGCGGGTCAAATTTGGTACACAGGCCACCAGTTGGGGAACTATGCAGTAGTAAGTATCTTAGGACCTATGCAGTTATTTAGCCTCGATTAATCCCAAATGTATTTTAAATGTTTTGCTTTATTGTCATAATTTTATAGCTGTGGTTCCACTGGTATGCACCTACATGATTATCAGTGTGTCTGGATAGTGTCAGATAAAATACTCAAATGTAAACGTGAATGTAATTGCACTACAGAAAATTCTTCGAATCTACCAGTTTAATGAGCACTGAATGCAGTTAGGTTGTTTATCACTTGTAGATTTTCCATAATTTGCTCTAGCAACAACTGTTTAACATTTTCAGCTGATCTACTTTGTTGTATGCATTTGAGTGAAGCACAGTTCACGCAATAAATTTGACCTTTGAAGTACTGTACCTTTGTAGCAAGGAGATAACATTGCCAATTTGTGACTGATTAAAGGCAGGGTTAGATAAAACAAATACTTTTAGTAGACATTGCACTCAAGAGAATGATTTGTGGAGATTTAGTGTAACAATGGCCTGCATTTGACCACATTAACCTATACATGAGCCTCGCTAACACATTAGATAACAAGTTAGATAACACATTAGGGAAGTGATCCGCGATAGGTGAAACGGCATCACTGGACACCCCACCCGCATTTGTTATTGTTTTGAGGAAATGAGCATCCAGCATCGTGGTAAAAGTACATCGTAGTACATACTCTGCAGTTCTCTGGCGTGTGCAATGATATCCGAGGGAAAAACAATTAGTTGTTTGAAGTAACGTCTTTGTTGTAATATCGCAAACGGATGTGGCAGTTTCACCGCTGGAGTCCAGCTTTAAGTACACATGAAGCCTACGTAAAGCCATCACCAACGACCACATGAAGCCTACGTAAAGCCATCACCAACGACCACATGAAGCCTACGTAAAGCCATCACCAACGACCACATGAAGCCTACGTAAAGCCATCACCAACGACCACATGAAGCCTACGTAAAGCCATCACCAACGACCACATGAAGCCTACGTAAAGCCATCACCAACGACCACATGAAGCCTACGTAAAGCCATCACCAACGACCACATGAAGCCTACGTAAAGCCATCACCAACGACCACATGAAGCCTACGTAAAGCCATCACCAACGACCACATGAAGCCTACGTAAAGCCATCACCAACGACCACATGAAGCCTACGTAAAGCCATCACAAACGACCACTGATCAACACGTGACGATTTTAAACAGTATGACAAAATCATGACTCATGAAGAAGTATGCAATCAGTAACCATAGGTACTAACTTACACTGAAGAAACATGCATACCCTACTGTCACAAACTCTTATGAAAGAATTATGACAGCCTCTGTCAAGTCCTAAATGTTATCTAAAGCAATCTGTGGTTAACACTACATGCTAATGTCTCCATCTTGTCTAGATAGGCCCTGGTCCTGTGTAAAGGAGGTGATCAATGGGCCATCCCCAGAATGACAGCTTCTCTCTGGACCTTTCCCAGCCAGACGTCTGGGTCTGGGACAATGAACCTAAGCCAATGGCGGGTGAGTGAATCACATTCGTTGTGGTGACACACTCATATAAATCAAGTGCTATATTTCCACGTGGAAATGGCCTAGAATGCACCTTGGACTATTGCTCCATTGTGTGTGTTGGTTAATTCATTCTTCTTGGTTAAACTGAATCTAAATAGTTGACTTACAGTACAGTATTATATGTAGTGTTTAATGAATACCCGATCCAATGTATGTTGAAGTTAAATCCCTCTATACCATAAATTGCTCACCATAAAAGATGAACGACAGGGACATTTATTAGAGTGGTTTCCATTAGCCCTGAAGACAATGTCTGAATTTGCAGTGCAATCAATAATTGAAAAACTAAGAACTACAGCTATTTTAATGAGTCACAGTCTGGCAGCGCTCACCGCCTGAGATTTGGAAGTTACCAAGCTCTCTGAGAAGAATAGAAGACACATGTATTTCTCATTTGAACTATCTGGAAAATAGAGAGGACTGGTAATATGGATTAGTGTTTGGGCAGTTTACAGTCCGGTATCTACAGTGTATTAAAGCCATAGTTCATGCCTATTGTTCAATTGTGTACATTTCTGGAATACAGATGGAAGAGGACTGGTGTGGAAGAGTAAATTACATTTGTAATCTTATATGACCTGTTAGACACAGGTCATCCTGTTCTTCGTCTTGTCTTTAAGGTTGTTCTGTTCCCTGATATGTAATATAACCAGTCTGTTTTAGAACTGTTTCTAAACTTCCCTGTTCTAATTTCATGTCAATATTTCATGGTTCTTGTTATCCAAGGATGTATGGGGGAGTGGATATGTCCTTGATATGATTGGTCTTTCTCAAGGTCTACTATCAGTGGTGATAAGTAGAAGTACCGGACTCATTTGAAGTGCATGTGAAACACCCCGCCCATCCTTGGTCTGTATAAAATGTCTGTGGAGAACAAATAGCGAGTCAAATTGGTTTTCCCTTGCATGCATGCTCGTAATAAAGCTTTTTATATTGAGATCGGACTGCCTTTTTCCACCACACTGGTTACAGTCTACAACTTCTGTATGGTTACTATGCTATACGTTGCAAAGGGCTTGGCCCTGGCCATTAAGAGCACTTGTCCAGAGGTGCTTGGTCTAATCTGGGTCCATTTCCCCAGGGACATTTTGGATAAACTGTAGACATTTGATCATCCCTTCCTCCATGTCAGTCTACCAGCTTTGCTCTCTTCCTTTATCTCACTCACTCTTTCTCTCCCTAACTCTTTTTCCCCACCTGTCTTCTCACACAGCCGCCCAGGTCTTCATTTGGCTGGCGCTTCTGTTGGCCTTTGGCCTGCAGTTCTACCTAGCTGTGTTCTGCCTGCTGAAGTGCTGGAGTTTTGACACGAGGCTAAAGCAGGCTCTTAAAAACCTGCCCTCTACGGGGAAGCTCCTCACAACAGGTAGGTCTATTCCAGGGATGTTGCCTTGACAGTGCAGTGATCAATGAACTGACCAAGGCAAATATGTAGTTTGACAAAAACTTTCATTTATCTTTTATCAAAACCACTGAGCACTTTCGATCTCACTACATTCCGAAATCAAAAGTTAAGCAGGTTGAAATGCGACCTTTCATTCGACTAAACAGGAGGCAATGTTAATAACACCTGTATTCCATATGTTTCAGTCCCTTCCTCCATCATTCAACTTCCAGAGGACTTGAAGAGTGTGAAACCACCGGCTTACTGTCGTTATGACGTAGAAGTGGCTGAATCCTCCCTGCCTAGACCCTGCTGCTATGACGATGAGGAGGCCGGGCCCTGCACTAACTCTCCCTATACACCCTTTCCCTGGGATCTTGTGCAATGCTGAGGAGGACCCTGTAACACTTCACTGTAAATACTGACACTTCAATATAGTGAGCATGGAATCCTGACCCATTAAACTGTTAAGTGAGTTAATTCTTAAACTTTATTTTACAATAAAATTAGATGTTTTAAATTGAACCTATAATATTTCTACTAAATGATAAAAACTCACCCCACACAGCCATGAATACAGCAAAGAAAACTGTTGCTCCGTTGTCAAAAAGATGGGTGACCTAAAGCCAAGAAACAGATCAATAGCAATTGCTTAGAGAAATGATTTCTGAAAACATGAATTCAGTACAAACATACAGTAGTCACATTTGTATATAAAGATTACAAAGGAGGGCTGCTCGTTAGACATATTCCAGAGCAAGCTCACAAAGTAGTCCCGTGTAGCTCAGTTGGTAGAGCATGACGTTTGAAACGCCAGGGTTGTGGGTTCAATTCCCATGAGGGACCAGTATGAAAATGTATGCATTCACTACTGCAAGTCGCTCTGGATAAGAGCGTCTGCTAAATGACAAAAATGTGAAGTAAAACGGTTACCTTGCTAAATGTGTTAAACTTATGTTACTGTGGCATAGCTCTGGAGTAAATGTTTGTCAAAAAATGCAATATTTTTCTAAAAAGTATGACAAAATCACTGTTCCTGGAGAGCTGCAGTGTATGCAGGCTTTTGTTTCAGCCCAGCTCTAACGCAAAATAATTGTGGTCTAAATTTATGACCATTATTAGTTAATCATTTGAATCACACCCAGTGGCTCTCCAGGATCGGAATTAGCCACAACTGCCCTGATGTTTGTCAGCAGTGCTCAGTCTGGGGCAAACGTTTAACATGGTAGTACGGAAGTCACCTTGGCATAGATGCAGCTGTCTGAGAGTCTCAGGTAGGGGCAGTACTCGTCACATATGGGGCACATGATGATGTCAGTGGCCTGGCAGATTTCTTTACTGGAGAATCACAGACAACCTTTAGCCTGGTTCCATACACTCATCAATTCTTAATGCATTTATCAGCCTGTGTCAGTGCTGCCACACGACTAAGGCATTGATAGCATTGGTAATAGACTTCTACCAGACTAAGGCCAAATTTACACCAGTGTAAAGCATGCGTCCGTTTGGTATTTTTTCTAGTGGAAGAACACAAGACCAAACATAGTGAAGGATAAAATATGTATAAAATACTAAGATAAAACAATGAGGGAAAACCTAATTAAAGAAGACCAATGAGTATTAGGTGAGCTCACATTACCTGACCTGGCAGTGGTCTAGGGTGAACCAGCCGTAGAGAAAAACCATGAGCCCAACCAGCGCCGCAGGGAACAGCATCCCAGTGTACCAACCCAGCCAGGCAAAATAGAGACCAATTTTCTCCCCGAAGTATCGCCTGACAACACCGCCAGGAGACAAACATCAACAAACAGGTCATTATGTACCACCATTGCAATGATGTTGTGGCTTCATACGTTTTTAATGATCTAGTAAATTCACTCCTTTGTTGATTAATTCATGTGGCTTTAATACATGTGGCTGGTGAAGTTGTATTGCTTGCAGGATCTAGGGACAACCTGCAAGGTGCAGATAATACATTGTATTAGACCCGTGATGTCCTTCTAGAGCAGGAGTGTTAACACTGTTGTACCTTATGAGGTCCAGTGGCTGGTACTTGTACCACACACCCCACCAGGCCCAGCATTCATACAGCAAGTGTCTGTGGTTCTCTGCCCCATGTGTCCGGATGGAGTTCTTACTTCTGTAGCTCCCCTGTTAAAACACACACACACACACACACACACACACACACACACACACACACACACACGTAATGTACCATCATAACTACAGATGTAGGATCTTAATTTGATCGCTCTTTGTTGCTGACAGGAAATGCAAACTTGTAGTGTATTTGAGTTTTAAAAATGCTTCTAAAGTTTATCATTTCCACTTTGAAATATCAGACTTGATTTACCCTAACGAAAAATGTATCAACCCCTACAAAAATGTCAATTAATTATAAACCACATAATTCACATTCCCGGTTGCCGCAGGATCATTTTCCTGCTATAGCGAACTGGCTCAAATGAAGACCCTACACGTGATATTTCTCTGCCAAGCCAATGTGTGAAGTGTCAGTGCATTACCTCATGAAGGGGAAAAGCTGCTTCGTATGAACTATTGCTCAAAAGACGATTCAGCCCTGGAGCATGAACAAGAACATGAAGACACCGTCAATAACTTTACACACCAGAGACATGCTGTATCTCAAACGTGGGACACATCTAGCAGTGAACTTCTACTACTTGGAGAGGTGCCAGGTAGCCTAGCGGTTAGGATTGTTGGTCCAGTAATTGAAAGGTTGCTGATTCGAATCCCTGAGCCGACTAGGTGAAAAATCTGTCAATGTAACCTTGAGCAAGGCACTTAACCCTAATTGCTCCTGCAAGTCTCTCTGGATAAGAGCGTCTGCTAAATGACTACAATGTAAATGTATTAACCAGAGGCCATTTGTAACTGTTAGATGATGATGATGACAATCTCACCCATTTTGTCTTTGCCCTCCTCATATTTGACCCTTTGCAAGATATGATGGACGATGCGACTCCTGGTGGCGTTGTTGAAGAACGTGTCTTTGTTGTGAATGGTGAAACTGGAACATAATATAGATACAGAAAAGGTTCCTAGATCATATTTCTTCTAGATCGTTCCATTGATTGAGCTTTTGAAAAGCACACCATTTTGGCCTGATGTCATCTCAGTGCATTCTATATAATTTTGCCTCGAAGGGCGCTTGTGAGCCCCCCCATAAAGGGCCCTAAAATTAGACCTCACCCACAAGGAAATTTAGTTCATTTGTTTACATTGCAAAAATGTGGTACCCTAAAACTAAGAATTGTGGTTTAAAGATGGAAGACATTGATTCATCTTCACCTTTTGTGTTAGTAAGGAAAAAACATATACCAGACTGGTGGTGCACACGCACACACACACACACACACACACACACACACACACACACACACACACACACACACACACACACACACACACACTCACTGATGTATTCTGGAGCGACTGAAGGGGGCGGTAAAGCTCTCGTTCTCCTCCAGGTCAGGGAGGGTGTTGTTGTCAAACTTCATGGGTTTGCGAGGCAGCCATCCTCGAAATCTGTTGATTCTCTTCTCCATCCTGGATGGTGACAGAAAGACCTCCAAAAATCACACATCACACACAGCCGGAGAGCATTAACATTAGTGTTGTGCCCCAAAATGCAATCAATAAATCAATTAGCACTCACCTACTCATGAACTTGTACCGTCGATGCATGTAATAGATTTTCCTCCTAAAAACCCCCACAACATGATCAACTATTAAACTATAAAAAATCTCAGTGCATTAATGCATTGCAGTGGCCTGGGCGGTCTAGCAGTCTAGGTCACTTATGCCTCGTGTTAGAATCTGACCCCTCTAGAGGCCTCACCATTCTACCTAATAAAAGTGCATTGCAAATAACTGTAGATTAATAGTATGAGAGAGAGACAGAGATTGAGAGAGAGAGAGACAGATCGAGAGAGAATCAGTGAGAGAGAGAGAGAGAGAGAGAGAGAGAGAGAGAGAGAGAGAGAGAGAGAGAGAGAGAGAGAGAGAGAGAGAGAGAGAGAGAGAGGCAGGCAATGTGTGTGTGGTGGGAACCTGTCTGTCGATGTGATTTATGTGTGTGAGTGTCCGGAACTACAGAGGCTGTGTGTTCGTCTCCCCACCTGAACGGCATCCGAATGTTCATAAGCTCTGCGTAGCGACACAGCACCTCCCAGGGAGCATGCAGCTTCAGGAAGATCACATCACTGTTGCACACAGACAACTGTTTAAGGGGAAAAGACCCAGCATTAGAAGTATTATGTCCTGTTGATACTATTTCTTAGAAGAGTTTCTTAGCACATAAAAACATTTGAATAATATAAAATCGAATGTTTTAAATAAAAATGTTTCTATTCTAAATCATGTTGCCACACATGTATCCAGCTTCAGTAGAGAGGTTTATGGACTTCATAATTGGACGTAAAGAGGAAAGGGACAGTTGAAATATTGATTTTCTTTTCTCTCTCATCATTTCCTGTGACATCAATTTCCTGTGACTGATCTCAGAACAGTTAACAGACATTCGCTGTCATGGCCGCGGAATAGTTTTTACTAGGATCTTTAAAAGATACCAAACTATGTGAGTTTGATTTCTTCAAAATCCCAGTAGCACAGTTATATAGTCAGTACTGCATTCTCTGATAATTTCCAGAAGAATTCTACCTTGCATCTTGCTGTCATCCTAAGCAGTCTGACTATACAGTAGGTAAAAGAAAAAGCTACCCTCGCAGGACCTAAAAATAACAAAGCATCTCCGTGCAGGAGAAAAGCAAACAATGATGTTAAAAGAGAGAAGAAGAGGCATAGTCTCTTTGAATGCTCCACATGATGACCTTGATGTTACTGCGTCAGCACACTAGGCGTCAGCCACTCAGACACATGCAAAAGCACACACACACGCACACACTCAGCACAATTGCTTCCCTGCTCCTTCTAAACAGGATTGAGGGTGAAACTTGCCATCAGCACATTTGTGTTGGTTTATGAGTGACAGGCAGAGCTTCAGTAATACTGTCATACTATAATATGGTGTTCCTGTAATACTATGTTACTGTAATACTATAATATACTGTAATACTCAGTAGTACTCGCCTCCTTCTCCATCTGCAAGCCCTCGGCCCGGATGTTGCGCTCAAATATTTCCCTCTTCTCCGACTGTGGACCAGACTTCCTGTAAACCAGGATGTAGTCAATGTGGCACTTGCCATCGCTGAAGCACAAGCCACTGGACCTACTTCTCCCTACCTGGGGAGAGAAACAGAGGGAGGGAGTAACCACTATAAGGTTGTTTGACCCAAAGTGACTTTAATATATTTTACCATTAGCACTGCTTAACATTTACAGAGGCGGTTGAGCTAAAGTGCTTTGCACATAAGCACAAGATCTAAATATGCTTTTCCAAGGGTTATATATCACACTACCGTAGTAAGAAACCAATGAACTCACCCTAAGAAGACTAAACGTCTTTACAGATCCCCCAAGGAGGATAAGAATAACACTGACAGCAGCCAGCTCCAACCCACAATGACCATACGTGCTTTATGGACAAACCTGTAATTGACCTCTCACCTCTGGTGCCGGGTCAGTCCTGGTGTTGTCGTCCAGGATGCTACTGGTCTCGGGGTCAAGCAGGGTTGAGTCGCCATCTTTGGACGGAGTGCTCAGCCCCTCCAAACTCTCCATTAACAACTTCACATCCTTCAAAACTGGATAGAATATCAGCAGAAAACCCAGTGTCACTTATCAAACCCACAATATGTTGTTGATTCTGTGAACACCTAGATTACTTCCTAACTCACTTAATCTAACAAAAACATTTACTGAAGTGCATGACTACCACTCAGAATTCAACTTCACAAAAGTTTTTTTGTCTCATAAAAGTTGCTTTTTAAAAAGATGCTGCACAACAGTTACATTATGGTAATGTTATTTGGTTGAGGTACCCCTAACTAAGGAGGTGCCAAATGGCTTACCGTGGGGTGGCACGTTGTCCTGTGTGCTGGGGGAATCAGGAGCCCCAGCCAAGGACACCTCCATTCTGACTGGTGACCTGTTGGGGGGGAAGGAGAAATCCGCAGCCTCAACCCCAGGGGCCGGGGCCCGCAGAACTCTGCGTCTGTGGGGGCTCTGCCACTGGAGCTCAGCCCCATGTAGAGAGATACTCACACCTGGGACATAGAGAGAGAGAGAGAGAGAGACCGAGTGAGAGAGAAAAAGAGACCGTGAGAGCGAGACAGTGAGAGAGAGAGAGACAGAGACAGTCGGAGAAAGACAGTGAGAGACAGAGAGGAGAGGGAGAGAATTCATCATATAATCAACCATCAGTAAAGTCTGAGGCCCCACATTTAGTGAAAAACAGAGATGACAGAAAAGAGGGTGAAAGGTATTATTATCAGAGCTCAGGAAATAAAGTCAAATAAAACCCACATAGTTAAATAAAGGTTCTTTAAATTAAAAATAACCTAACAGTAAGGGAGCTGGAACATTTACGTTGTAACGTTTGAGACCTTATCAAACCTTCAGGAGACATCTTCTGTTGGTTAGGAAATGGGAGATAGGTGAATTCAGAGCCTTATATAGTAGTGCTTGGGAAATGCCAGGGAGTTCACGATACGATGTTATCATCTCGATACTTAGGTTCCGACATTATAATGTATGGTGAATCTCACGATTCTATATGTATGGTGATTCTATGTGCAATTCGATACTGTGATTTGATTGTGATTCGATGTTTCAAACATATTGCTCATGTCCGCTGCAGAGAGACGAGCGCCAGCCATGACAAAACTAGTCTTCATCAGTCAGGGAAATAAAAGTGCTGAAACCATGTTGGCTTACTATTTAAAAAGAAGACGGAGAACAAGATATAGGATGTAAATACCTGAGTTTTGGCGCCACAGCCGATAGCGCTAGCTAACGCTACCTATAGTAGCAACATTTAAAAAAAAACGTTTTGTCAAATATTGATATAATATTGTCCCAAAATAATGCAGACATGCAAATCATGAGTAAGCTTTACAGTGGCCACAAACAAGATGTAGAGATATATCTATGGCTATGCAGTCGTGTCTGAGATGATTGACACCCTTAATAAAGATGAGCGAAAAATACTGTATAAAATAAACAATACAAACACTGAGGTGTATTGTTTGCGAATTTTTGTTGTTGATACTAATGCAATTGATTAGACAAATAAATTGTGTTCCCTGAAGTGATCCTGTGCGCCCGCTGAGGAGCCATTATCTAACATGGCCTAGTGAGTAGGCTAACAACAACCCCTCTGAAGAGGTCTGCGACCCACTCTTCCATCTGACGAGCCTGGGCTCTGGGGAAGGTCGTCGCTGGTCTGAACGCTGAATTTCCCTTTGTGACAGCTCCGCGACTCAGCAGAATTTCTGCTGAGCCCCAGACATACAGAGAAGGAGTGCGAGGGAGAACGCTCAACGCTCACGCCCTTCCCGCAGTGGCTGAGGTATTGAAATAACAGCAGGTAATAAAACCACCACAAACTCTTTCTTCCTGGATGAAATCGATGGGCGGGTTCCCTCAATGACTTCAGTTGTAATAAACGTTTCACTCAGCCATCAGCTGCTAGGAGGTATTTTATAGTGTGAGTAGAGGTTACTGCAGCCCCAGAGGAGATGTGAGTGATAAAAGCTAGGGCACTATAGAAATCGAATGATTCCATCACATTTGAAAGAGTTGTCTAACGCAGCTCTGCCTGTCTGAATTCACACATCAAAGCATATCATTTGCACACTTTAAAATTCCATCTGTGCCAATCAAAATCCAAATGACCTGCTACTTCCAAACACAAGGTCTATATCGTGCTGTTACCACGCCTACCACAGTACCCTCTAAATTCAAGATTAAGCATAAATCACAACATTGAGAAAACCACTTTACATTTAAGATATACTTTACATGATTTATATTAACTAGTCAGTAGATTAGACCCTGGAAAATTATAAATATTGAACATGACAAGATGACTGGCCTACTAATAGACCATTAGGTTGATTTATGTTGGATGATAAGATATGATATAAGCATAGAAGCCTAGGTGTCCATAGAGAAACATAAAGCCAATCAATAATTAACAACAGTGTTTTTGTTGCCTCTGAGTGACCACTGGGCAGCAGCACACACACATTTTAGTCATTTAGTAGATGCTCTTATCCAGAAAAACATACAGTAGTTAGAGCATATATTTTCATACTTTTCCAATACTGGTCCCCCCTGGGAATCAAAACCACAACCCTGGCGTTGCAAGCGCCAAGCTCCACCAAGTGAGCCACACGCACGCACACATGCACACACAACTTGTTTAGAGACACTGAATGCACAAAACCCAAACTGATTTACACAGAGTCAGACAGTCACAGAGCAGAGTCAATGAGCATATCTGCTGCATAAATGATGTAATATGCCAGGGCGATATGTATACTGTAGCTAAGAATGTAATACTAAGTGTATGTTGTGTAGTAAGCTGTTAGTAGCCCATGTGCCTCAGCCTAATCACTTGGTTAATTTTCACCAACGTGGCATTGTAAACACATCATTTGTGGCAGGTGTGTGGTTACTTGCTAACTTTTTTTGAACAGTTTTGACAGTGCTACTGATAGTAGTGGTGGCGCTTGGCTTGCACATGCAAATTCAGGACAGACAACATTCTGTAATGGAATTGTGTTATTTAACGTGTCAAATTAAAAGCTTATTTATTGCGTCAAATAGTGTTATATGACGTGTATATTTTTTGACACGCAAATACCCAAACAACGTTCACCCTAATAATTTGGTCTATTTTCACCTCTTAATTTTGCCTACTGTTCTAACTTGGTGGTGCACAGGTAGCCTATAACCTGTTTTAGAGAAATGTAATAATTGAATATTGTAAGAGCTTTCATTGTCTGTTTATGTGCCCCCTTTATTTATCCTACGGTTCTGACTTGTTGTACAGGGAGTACACTGTAAGAACGGCCCATGTTCTGAATTCTGTCGCTGTACATTTCAAAAGTGCTGAACAAATAGTTATATTGACTACGTCTGTCGTTGCTCGCTCATTAATGTCTTAATCGAAATTACGGATTGCCTCTTATCTGCTTGTCGTCCTCTTATGCCATCGTTTGTACATCTCAATTGTCAGTAGCAACCACATTTGTTTAAGCAAGTCATCCATATCAGCTATGTTTTTTTAAATGGCAGTAAATGAGGCTGAGTTAACTTTCTTCGCTGCCAGACAAGGCTCAGCTGACAGCCAGGTGTAGCAGTGGTAAGGTGTTGGGACAGCTTTAACCCTAACAGTTTGTGGGCACCGTTTGTCACCGTTATAGTGCAATTAATGTATTATTTAGCGTTGTGTTGTGTAGTGGCATTGCTGGCTGCATCCCACATTTTGTTTGTTTGCCCCACCGAGATTTACATGCTAAAATCGCCACTGTTTAGCTAACATGATTTAGCATGGCTCACAATTCACAGCAAATTGTATTGGTCACCTACACATATTTAGCAGGTGTTATTTTGGGTGTAGCGAAATGCTTGTGTTCCTGGCTCCAACTGTGCAGTAATATCTAACAATTCACAACAATAGTGTTTCCTACAAAATAATAATGCTGTCAAGAGTCAAATAATTTTTCCCTCATTCACATAAATGTCACCTTTTACAAGATGAAAAAGAGATTGTTAGTATTGATTCAGAATATTTCTTTCACATTGATTCTGTATGTAATTCTATGGCTTAAACAGTCGGCACTCATTAGATCTGTATCATTATAAGACTCTCTGTCACACCTGCATTTGAGTGATTCCATACGAAACCAGGACAAAATGCAATAAATATGCCAACTCTAATGAATTATTTCTCAATTACACTTTGATACAAATGTCAAATATGTCAACAATGCCCCCCTCCCAAAAATTAAATGAATAAAATGGTGAAAATCCCCCCAAAATCATGGCATTTCTTTGTCCTGGTTTCATATGGAATCGGCACTCATTTGTAACATAAGCTACTGGTGAGGTCACCTCAGCCTTGGCAGCAGAGGAAAACAGACAGAGCACCGAGATATTTTGGGATGGACGCCCAATTTTGGATCTGAATGTCTGGAAATGGTGAACTCGTATAAAACTAGACCACCTACACAATATATTCATCATGGAATCTACAAGCAATCTAAAACTGTTGAACAGGACAGACAACAGCAAATGTTGCATGATACCCAGTCAGACACACCGATTAACCAACAATCTAGGCGACATGAGAATATTTAAAATCAGAAGTAGGGTTCAAGTCAATAGTCAAAGTTAGAAGCAATGTAGTTTCAGTTGCCTTTCAAATAGCTAGTTAGTGGAAATAGTTATTGGGTACAATAAAACTTTTGTTGAATATTAAGATGTTTTGCAACAAAGTGCATGAACTGCTAGTTATGCTGCGAAAATTACTTTTGAATTGAATGAAAAATTCTACAGTATAACAGTATTGCTAGTTGATTTGTAACCCTGAATCTCAACCACTGATGATTGTCAGTGCGAAAAATGATTCTCCAATGAGATCGCTAGCGCCTCCTCAGTTCATATGACATAACCTTGCCTTAGCATGACAGCTCACAGTAGGCTAGCTGGTTGGGTAAGTGAGCGGAAAATAAAAAGGGGGGAGGAGTTGCCCTCGGGACCAGGTATCAGGAAGACAGAGGAGGGTTCTGGACCACTACACCAGCACAGTCAGGGGACAACAGACCTCCAGCTCCGTCAGGCCCCGGGGCAACACAATGGCTGTTTCACGCCTGCCAGATGGGCAACAGAGCTCTGACCCACATCTCCTTCCCTGAACCATGCATAATGGAGGAGTGTTACACCTAGGACACACAGCTCATTCACAACCCTCGGAGTGAAACTGTGTGGGAGGGAGGGCGATACGGGAGAGAGAGAGGGAGAAAGAGAGAGAAGGGGGGAACGGGAGCTAAGGAGAGATGGGAGAAAGAGGGAGAGAGTGTGTGAGTGTATGCGCGTGTGAAGGTCAAATGACTGTACGGTTCAGGAACACAACAGTGTGAAAAGAGAACAGAGTTGATAGACAGTAAAAGAAGAGTACATGTGGGTCATAGCATATGAGTGAGGGACAGAGAAATAGAGAGATCGAAACAGAGGGGGGGGGGGGGGGGGGGGGCGAGAGCGACAGAGAGAGAGAGAGAGAGATTACTGCAGCAAAACCACTACAGAGGGGGGGGGGGGGACACTGCTGTGGGTCTAAAACAAGTTGCCTGCAGCACTCACCATGCGAGGTGGAGAGGGAGAGAGCTTCAACCTCTCAAAGGGTAACAGGAGGAGAGGACGACACAGCTCGGGGGCCGACCCAGTGGAGGCTCCGCAAGCGCTACACTAGCTAAACTTGGCTCCCCTACTCCCCGCAGGGGGAAATGGAAAAGGACCTTCTGCAGAGGCAATCAGCTGCATTCCCCATGTTTACCTCCACTCCCGAGCACCGCGGTGCTCTGCTCTAGCTTCTGAGCTCCCTCACATACAGACACAAACACTCTGCTCATCCCCAAAACATCCTTCAGATTATATAAACCTCTGTCCAGCCGGCACGAGGCACAGCTCAGGAAGAAACAGATGCAGACCAGCTTAGATCCTCTCTCAGGGAAAAATACAAGCAGAATGTTTATGCAGAGGGAGGGAGAGAGCGAGGGTGAGAGCAAGAGCGCTGCAGACAATCCGTATTCTTAATCAGTTATCCCCATCAGCCAATCCGTGGGAGAGGAGCTTTGAGGGTAGCCAATCGGAGCAGGGCTGGCTCTATCAGTGTGGTTGTTGACCAAAGGAATGACAGTTGCTGCTGCTCTGGGTGTTAATGTGTTTTTTAAAGCCAGCACCTCACACACATGCACGCACACACACACACACACAAATACATAATTGTTGTGTAGTGTGTATATTTTAAAGGAGCAATCCCTTAGAAAATTCTACCATTAGTTACCCTACTTGCATGCAACACTCAGAGCTAGTGTCACGCTACTGCAAATGAAACAAACCCTACATATATAATAGCTGGCTGCTTTCCAAAAGTGTGTTTTCAAGTCTGTTGTACGCTTTACCATGTTAGTAACACTATTTTAACTATTTGTTTTCAGGCAGGATCCAACTGGAACACAGTCTGCTAATCAGTGGAGTAAAGTACTTAATTAAAAATACTTTAAAGTTCTACTTAAGACTTTTTTTGGGGTATCTGCAATTTACTATTTATTTTTTGTCAACTTCTACTTTTACTTCACTACATTCCTAATGAAAATAATGTACTTTTTACTCCATACATTTTCCCTGATACCCAAAGTACTCGTTACATTTTGAATGCTTAGCAGGACAGGAAAATTGTCAAATTCACACACTTATCAAGAGAACATGAGGTCATCCCTACTGCCTGGCAGACTCAATAAACACAAAGTGCATAATTTGTAAGTAATGTCTGTGTTGGAGGGTGCCCCCGGCTATCTGTACATTTGTAAAACAAAATGGTGCTGTCTGGTTTGCTTAATATAAGGAATTTGAAGAGATTTATACGTTTACTTTTGATACTTAAGCATATTTTAGCAATTACATTTACTTGTGATATAAAGACTTCTTAGGGCTGCAATCCCGTCAACGGGATTGATATGACAACAGCCAGTGAAAGTGCAGGGCGCCAAATTCAAACAACAGAAATCTCATAATTAAAATTCCTCAAACATACATGTATCTTATACCATTTTAAAGGTAATCTTGCTGTTAATACCACCAAAGTGTCCGATTTCAAATAGGCTTTACAGCGAAAGCAGCACAAACGATTATGTTAGGTCAGAGCCAAGCCACAGAAAAACACAGCCATTTTCCAGCCAAAGAGAGGAGTCACAAAAAGCACAAATAGAGATACAATTAATCACTAACCTTTGATGATCTTCATCAGATGACAGTCTTAGGTCTTCATGTTACACAATACATGTATGTTTTGTTCGATAAAGTGCATATCAAAAAATCTCAGTATATATTTGCGCGTTATGTTCACTAATTCCAAAAACATCCGGTGATATTGCATAGAGCCACATCATTTTACAGAAATACTCATTATAAATGTTGATGAAAATATAATTGTTAGAGATGGAAATATAGATACACTTCTCCTTAATGCAACCACTGTGTCAGATTTCAAAAAAGCTTTACGGAAAAAGCAAACCATGCAATAATCTGAGAACGGCGCTCAGAAAACAAATAGAGATATCCGCCATGTTGGAGTCAACATAAATCAGAAATAACATTATAAATATTCACTTACCTTTGATGATCTTCATCAGAATGCACTCCTAGGAATCCCAGTTCCACATTAAATGTTTGATTTGTTCGATAATGTCCATCATTTTTGTCCAAAGAGCTACTTTTGTTAGCACGTTTGGTAAACAAATCCAAAGTCATGAAGCCTGTTCCCTAGTTGCAGACGAAATGTCAAGAAGTTCCGTTACTGTTCGTAGAAACATCGTAGAATCAATCTTTAGGATGTTTTTAACATAAAACTTCAATAATATTCCAACCGGAGAATTTCTTTGTCTTCAGAAAAGCAAAGGAACGCAGCTACCTCATGTGAAATGCGTGTGACCAGCGCGTGACTGCTGGCAGACCTCTGACTCATTCCTCTCTCATTCGGTCCCACCTCACAGTAGAATCCTCAAACAAGTTTCTAAAGATGGTTGACATCTAGTGGAAGCCTTAGGAAGTGCAACATAACCATTATCACACTGTTTATTCAATAGGGGCTGGGTTGAAAATCGACCAACCTCAGATTTCCCACTTCCTGTTTGGATTTCTTCTCAGGTTTTTGCCTGCCCTATGAGTTCTGTTAGACTCACAGATATAATTCAAACAGTTTTAGAAACTTCCGAGTGTTTCTATCCAATACAAATAACAATATGCATATATTAGCAACTGGGACTGATGAGCAGGCAGTTTACTCTGGTCACCTTTGATCCAAACTACTCAATACTGCCCCTGCAGCCATAAGAAGTTAAGTATTTTTAGAATTAAATATTCTTTGACTTTTACTCAAGTAGTATTTTACTGGGTGACTAACCTATACTCGAGTAACTTCCTATTAAGGTATCTATACTTTTATTTAAGTATCACAATTGGGTACTTTTTCCACCACTGGTGCTAACCAGAAATACACTGTGTATGTGTTTGGTTAGGTTTTGTGATGTACAGTATGGTATGGTATTTCAAATATTGCATTCACAGTCAACCAATAAGGTGGAAAGCATCCACATATTATTTCAAAAGGTCAGTGGTTGGTTGTTCCACCTCAAAAAGCACAAGAAAGAGGATTTACACCCACCATCTCAGATTGTTCTGAAATCCTTTCTGTTGTTAGAAACACAAAATTAGCATTCCTGCAACATTATTTTGTTGATATATTAAGCTAATTGATTTCACCCAAATTGGCCATTTTAAATGTATAGGATTCATATAATATTCAATAAATATAGTGCCAAACATCCAATTTGGACCAAACATTTTTCTAACAATGAGTTAGACATGAGGGATCCAGAGAAATTGTCAAAAGCCACTCACGGACCACCAACACCCCACGCCAATTTATTTGAGTATTATATGAATCCTATGAATTAAAAATGGCCAATTTGGGTGCAATCAATTAGCTTAATTTCTCAGAGATCAAATTCTATTTCAACAAAGTATATTTCAACAAAATAATGTTGCAGGACATTTTATCTGTTTCTAACTACAGAAATAATTTCAGAACAATCTGAGATAGTGGGTGTCATGGCTTGCTGAAATGACATGGAACGATCCAGGTGTGTTCATACTATAATGTGATTCCAGGATACTCTCTTCTGTGAATCTCAGAACCAACAGAATGACTCGATATAACTCATCACCATTGGCACTGATAAACACTGTACTGGCCTAACTCCAAAAAGCACAGACACTACTCTCGCATTATCACTTGAATCAGCACATCTATCCTGAACAAATATATAAACATAACATGTCAAGTGTTGATCCGATGTTTCATGAGCTGAAATAAAAGATACCCGGAATTTTCCATACACACAAAAATATTATTTCTCTCAAATGTTGTGCACAAATTTGTTTACATCCCTATTAGTGAGCATTTCTCCTTTGCCAAGATAATTAATCCAAGTGACAGGTGTGGCATATCAAGAAGCTGATTAAACAGCATGATCATTACACAGGTTCACCTTGTGCTGGGAAATAAAAGGCCACTCTAAAATGTGCAGTTTTGTCTCACAACAGAATGCCACAGATGTCTCAAGGTTTGAGGGAGCGTGCAATTGGCATGCTGACAGCAGGAATGTGCACCAAAGCTGTTCAGTTCTCTACCATAAACCGCCTCCAACATTGCTGAGAATATGGCAGTACGTCCAACTGGCCTCTCAACCGCAGACCACGTGTAACCACACTAGCCCAGGACCTCCACATCCGGCTTCTTCACCTGCGGGATCATCAAACCAGCCACCTGGACAGCTGATGAAACTGAGGAGTATTTCTGTCTATAATATAGCCCTTTTGTGGGGAAAAAACAAATTCTGATTGGCTGGACCTCGCTCCCCAGTGGGTGGGCCTATGCCCTCCCAGGCCCAACCATGGCTGCACCCCTGCCCAGTCATGTGAAATCCATAGATTAGGGCCTAATGAATTGATTTCAAATTAATAACTCAATAAAATCATTGAAATTGTTGCATTTATATTTTTGTTCAGTATACATCTCCTGATGGCTCACACTACTGCCATCTACACCGATTACAGTCACGCCAAAGGTTCTGAGCTTGGGCAGGATAAGCCGTTTCTAGACGGGATTTTTTTGTGACCAAACCACAGAGCTGAGATTAGAATGAAGTCAGGGTTCAAAGTTGAAAGGTGAAACCTTACTTGTGCTGCTATCGCTGATGGTCTCCTGGCTGGCGCTGCAGTGGGATGATATAGGGTTGATTGACAGGGAGGCAGGACAGGACACTGGCTCTTGGTACTCAGGGAGTTGCGGGGCTGCGGCAGCGGAGGCCTCGGAGCGAACCCCATCAGGACTGTCACACAGGGGGTGACCTCTGGGAGGGAATGGGCTGTTCCAATGAGAGATACCAATGGCCACTTGGCCCCCGAGATCAAACCCTGTAGGGAATATTAATATCTCAGACTGAAAGAGTTTCTCAAAACATAGACTCCCTTCCTATAACACATAACCCTGGAAAGCATATGAATGTGAACACTTGTCATTGCAACTTGCATACTTAGTCTATTTGTCTTACAGCAATGTCATGGTTCTTTGAAAATCCTTGATATTGAATAGATCCCAGAAAGGCAGACATTGCAGAAAAATCCCATTCCTTGAAAAGGGAAATTAGTGATATTATTCAAATAATTTCCTGTTTCATAATGAAACTAAGGTTGTTGCTCTCTGGAGGATTGAGTTTCCACTTACGATTACATTTCCCATGTCTCAGAAATTCAGGGTTCCGCTTCCCTAGTTGAACCAATTTAGCAAAATGCTGACATATTTTGCTCTCCCAGATCAAAATAAAAAATGTGGGTGCTATGTCCATAACAATGCTGCTCTCTAGTGGTTGATGTTGCTCCATGACTGTCCTTTCCCTTGTTTGATGAGTCCATCTTTGTTTCTCGTTTGTCAGTGGTCTACTTACACATACATCTTGGGAAGTATCATAACTAAGTATGAGGAGGCTCCTTATGACAAAAAGTATGTTTTGACAGTTGACAACTAAATCTTTATTAAAAAGGTATGTTGTGAAACATTTCCACCTGCAAGCACCTTTGTGGAAGTCTGTCAATTCTATAGAATTAAATAAGAAAAATATGGTAACATTGATAGCATGCTGCATAGTGTACATTTAACTTGAATTGATTTAACAGAGTTTACTTTATGCATTTGACTTTCCTTTTGAAGCATGCCACATGAAAGTTGCCAACAATCCTAAAGGCATTGTATGAACTCAAATGTCTCTGTCCACGCTCAACGGGCATCACACCAAAGAGCAAAGAGAGCCTTCTTTAGCTTTTCTGGAAACACAACCCTAGCGCATTATAATATACACTTCAAATGAATGGATTTGGCTATTTCAGCCACAACCGTTGCTGGCAATCTCCATAGACAAACATTGACAGTAGAATGGCCCATACTGAAGAGCTAGTAGCCTTCTTATTAATGCTGTGTAAAGCATCAGTAGGCAGTAATGCATAATTCATTGCATTTTTTATTAGGCTATACATTACACTGAAGCAAGCACTAAAATGAAATTAAGAATGTAGGAAAAAAATGTATTGCCTCTTCGGGTGGCAACTATATTACTACTATTTATTCATTAACATAAATCTTTATTCCTATCATTGCAAATGTAGTGGATCCCTGGGAAATGTCAACCTCCATTGCAACTGTATGCTACTTGAAATGCTATAGCATACAAGGTAATCCACACCTGTGTGTGCTTCAGGGTGCCCTCTAAAACCATCCATGCAATGAGCTGTTTGAATGATACAGTGTGTTCTAAGCAACATCTCTGTCGCAGTCATCATAAAAAGAAATGCCCTGCCTAGCTCTCTGAGGAACGTCAGGCCCAGATCACCACTGCTAGCACTTCCTGCCTCTTAGAGGGACCAAGGTACACTACAATGCAGGTGCCTAGAATTGGGCTAGATTTGTATTATGTTGTATTTATTAAGGATCCCCACTAGGCAGCAGCTACTCTTTCTGGAGTCCAGCAACAATAAATCAAATCAAATTTTATTGGCATCATAAACATATTTAGCAGATGTTATTGCGGGTGTAGCGAAATGCAAGTGTTCCTAGCTCCAATAGTGCAGTAGTATCTAACAATTCACAACAATACACAAATCTCAAAGTATAAAAATAAGTTGCATTAAGGCAACATATACATGACATTACATTTCATAACACTTTTCACAACACAAGTATGTTACCTCAGGCTCTACTCTACTCTACTTCCACAAATCTACAATACAGAATCCATGTGTGTGTAGAGTGGGTGTATTATCATGTGTAGGCGTGTGTGTGTGTGTCTCTTCACAATCCCCGCTGTTCCATAAGGTGTATTACTGTCTGTTTTTTAAATCATCAGTTACAGTGCATTCGGAAAGTATTCAGACCCCTTCCCTTTTTATACATTTTGTTATTCTGAAATTGATTAAATTTAATGTTTTCCTCATCAATCTACACATTGTAGCCCAATATGCCTCTCCTGAGTCCGTACTGGAGTAGCAGCGATGGGACAAGACTGTAACTACCAATTGGATATCATGAAATTGGGGAGAAAAAGGGGTAAAAAGTACTAACAACTTAAATATAAATATATATATATATATCACACAAAAAAAATAGCAGAAATACTCAGACCCTTTGCTATGAGAGTCAAAATTGAGCTCAGGTGCATCATGTTTCCATTGATCATCCTTGAGATGTTTCTACAACTTGATTGGAGTCCACCTGTGGTCAATTCAATTGATTGGACATCATTTGGAAAGGCACACACCTGTCTATATAAGATCCCACAGTTGACAGTGCATGTCAGAGCAAAAAGCAAGTTAAGAGGTGGAAGGAATTATCCATGGAGCTCCCAGACAGGATTGTGTTGAAGCACAGATCTGGGGAAGGGTAACAAAACATTGAAGGTCCCCAAGAAAATAAAATAAATCCAATTTGTATTTGTCACATGCACCGAATACAACCTTACAATGAAATACTTACTTACAAGCCCTTAACCAACCATGCAGTTTTAAGAAAATACCCCAAAAAGTAAGAGATAAGAATAACAAATGATTAAAGAGCAGCAGTAAACAACAAAAGCGGGGTTATATACAGGGGGTACCCGTACAGAGTTAATGTGCGGGGGCACCGGTGTCGAGTTAATTGAGGTAATATGCATGTGCGTAGAGTTATTAAAATGACTATGCATAGATAATAACAGAGTAGCAGCATTGTTCCAGAGGGAGGGGGGAGTAAATAGTCTGGGAATCCATTTGATTTGCTGTTCAGGAGTCTTATGGCTTGGGGGCAGAAGCTATTTAGGAGCCTCTTGGACCTAAACCTAAAAACAGTTTTTCCTTTGTCATTATGGGGTAATTTGTGTAAATTGATAGGGGGGAAAACTATTTAATCCATTTCAGAATAAGGCTGTAATTTAACAAAATGTGGAAAAAGTCAAGGGGTCTGAATACTTTCCGAATGCACTGTACCTGATGTGGAATAGAGTTCCATGTAGCCATGGCTCTACATAGTACTGTGCACCTCCCATAGTCTGTTCTTGACTTGGGGACTGTGAAGAGTCCTCTGGTGGCATGTATTTTGGGGTATGCATGGGTGTCTGAGCTGTGTGCTAGTAGTTTAAACAGACACCTCGGTGCATTCAGCATGTCATGGATATTATTATTGTTAGCTCTCTGTGTACATTTAAGGGCCCTGTTCTGAGCCAATTGTAATTTTCTGACGTCCCTCTTTGTGGCAACTGACCACACGACTGAACAGCAGTGCAAGAGCGACATAATTAGGGCCTGTAGGACCTACCTTGTTGATAGTGTTGTTAAAAAGGCAGAGCAGCGCTTTATTATGGACAGACTTATCCCCATCTTAGCTACTGTTGTATCTACATGTTTTGACCATGACAGTTTACAATCCAGGGCTACTCCAAGCAGTTTAGTCACCTCAACTGCATATCAGTAGCAAAGATTGAAAAAGAAGGGGCCTAGACAGCTGCCCTGGGAATTATGTTGGAGATGAAGCATCTGTGTTCTGTTAGACAGGTAACTCTTTATCCACAATATAGCAGGGGGTGTAAAGCCATTACACATACGTTTTTCCGGAAGCAGACTATGATAGATAATGTCAAACGCAGCACTGAAGTCTAACAAAACAGCTCCCACAATCTTTTTATTATCAATTTCTCTCAGCCAATCGTCAGTCATTTGTGCAAGTGCTTGTTGAACGTCCTTCCCTATAAGCAGGCTGAAAGTCTTGTCAATTTGTTTACAGTAAAATAGATTCATCATGGGCTGTGATCAGCTGGCCTGGTCAATAAGTGAATTCAAACAATGGTGAGTGCAGCAGTCAGTATGTTTGACCAGGCGAATATTCTGCATCAATTAATCAATTCAATACATTTGATTAGATGTAACTCATCACTTTAGAACACCATTTGCTTGTAATCCAGGAATTGTCCATGGCTATAATACGCGTATTCATTTCCAATAATCAACAGCCCTTACTAGAGTAAAGACTACAACGAACCAATAAAGTTGAATTAAGGGGGAACTGATTGTCGATTAGCACTTTAGGGGACCCATAGTGATGCAGAGTACCCTATCCTGGCCAAACAATGGGGAAAGATTTTAAAATCACACTCATCCAGGGGGTATATTGACTCCTCTGAAGGCAGCTTATTGAGAAAGGCTATTGATTTGTCATTTTCTGAAGACTAGAGGAGGCTCAAGGTAAAGCATGTGGGCTACATTTAGAATGATCAATCTGTGGATGACTTGTGCCTGGTCAAAAACTAATCCATGCATCCATTAAACATTAGCTTTTTATCTAGGCTACTCTATATCAATTTCATTTGTCAAGAACTCCACATACAGCACCTGAGGAATTGATAATGTGCAGGTGTGAAAGATACATGATATTGGATCTGGTCTACTTCTACCTGAAAGGATAGACATATTTTTTTTAAAGTCTGATTTCTTGGTGTGGTCAGTGTTTTCACACAGGGTTTATTTTCCAAACATTTCTGAAAGTTTCAGCGTGACTTTTTCCTGCCAAACCAAATCTGGCCTCCCCTTGCGCTCTCTTTTGGATATAGAGTAAGACATTCTGTAAAGTACAATTACCGATGGTGATCTGACTGACGCAGCTGTAAAAGGTTCCCGTTCCAGTGGAGACGTTGTAACTGCCACTGCTTGGTTCACGGTCTGGAAAGACAACATCATCATTGGTTGCCCTTGATCAGAGCCACTCTCACATCACACTCAACCTTCAAGAACATGTTTATTTTCCCCAGATAACCTGGATTTATCCCATGCAAGGTCACACACAGTAGTCGATTTACTGCTTTGGACTTTCTTGGAGAACATTTTTGTGTTTTAGAACAGAAGACAAAAACGCCCCCATTGGTTCGATTAGCTTTTATGGAGGAGCTAAATCTTGCCAGAGGCTGCTGAAACGTACTAAATAAATAACGTCTGTTTTTGGATGGACTTTTGTGTCTGGAATGGGGCAAGTGCTGCAATATAATCAATACTCTACTCAGAGATACATGATTTCTTTAATTCAGGGGGATGTTTGTTGTTGCCACTGAAAATGGACTGAAAACATTTTTGACCAACTATCCAATGTGCATTTAAAGTAAAGGCACACTAAATAGGTCCTAAATTGCAATACTGTCTCCACGTCCACTACAAGACCTATGTCGAGTCAGACTCCTCAAAAGATGCAATGGTCATTCATTAGCCAAAAAGCCATTAACATTTTGGAAACGTTACTAATTATATTGAGGGGAAAGGGTGCCAACATTTACAAAAAATGACTTAGGCCTACTTCAGATAACATGATGCAAAAGGTTTAAAAAGACTCACATCTTGTATTTCCACACTTGGTGTCACATTGGAATACGGGTGTGCATGCATGTCTGACTCGATAATGGATGAATGCGAATAGGGAGCAGTTTTGCTGGCTACGATTATGAGGGTCACCCAGTCAAATAAAACATTAACCCTGAAACCTATGGCTGATGAGCTGAGAAATAACCAATTAAATCTGGGTCATCAAGGGAAATGAAAATGTTAACGTTTTATTAACTCTAAGAGTTGGCCTATAGAAAAACAATCACATTTAGGCTTCATCAGGACTATACATGATTTATATTAAGCCTCTGTGTGCTTGCTTATGGCTGCTCTTAAATTGTTCATTTAAAGTTAGTGTGTAAATTGTAGTACACTGTACATTTTGCTACATTGTATCACCACCCATGCACCAACACTTATCTACAGAATCAGATATAAGCGCTCCTGTGTAAAGGGGTATTCGTTTGTTTTCATTAATCTATTGTCGGCTACTTTGAAAACCTTACAGAAAAAAATATACAATGATGTCTTTGGACTTTACCTGCTGTGGAACAGGAGGATAGCCGCGTGTCTGTTGCCAGTGCTGGGCTTCCAGGACACACCCGTCCCGTTTCATCCTGAGATTGCAGACAAACAATATGTTCATTGACGTCTCCAGTTTTACATGCCCGTTGCTGCTCGGTCCCCCCGTTGCATATCCCTGGTTGAATCCTCATACCCTTGTTGAGCTGACGAACCAACCGAACATCAGTCCCAGAACAGTCATGATCCACGAGCATCATCACCAGCAAGTTCAATTCAAAGCCTGGGATATGTTAGCCAGCCTACATATCTCGAGCACACGTGTAGGCAATATTTGAATGACTATAAATAAATACAGAACCTAGCCTACAACTACTCAGGATATATAACGTGTTATTATGTATAATTTAGTTTGCCAGTCTGGTATCGTCCACCCTGACTTCGTCCTTCCAGAAAGCTTGGGAAGAATACGGTCTATGGATTTAGCAGTGGGCGAGGAGTTTGGGACAGGCGTGGTTTTCATGCACGTCATCCAGGTGGCACCCTGCCACACTCTCCTGAGTGATCATAGGCTGCAGATCAATAGATGGACGTGTTCCTACAGCTAGAGACTTACAAAATATGCATCTTTATAAGTTAACCATGAGTGTAGCATATTGCTGTAGCCTAAGCTCATTAGATATATTTGAACCTAGGAGGCATTTTCTGATTAAGCACACAACCTTTTATTGAAAAGTAGCCTACATTTGACTGACATCAAATAACACATTATGTAGCATATAGCACATTGTGTGTATAATGCTATTCTAAAACAATATGGCGGCATTAAGTAGCCTATTTTAATTTCACTAGTTCTAATACCAGTGTTTGAGTTTTCACCCGAAATGATACGGTTGGGATAGGGATAGCGTAACCCGTGATATCACTCCGAGGGTGTCTCAGGTGGACTTGGGAAATGCACAAAAAAATAGGACAAATAATTATAAGCACCCACCAAATTGTTATTGTTGTAGATCTGTGGTTACATGCAATTACGGACTCTCTCAAAGAGGGTATTATCCTGCACAAAATGTCTAGATAAAAATGTATGAATGAATCAGCAGTCAAATATAAGTAGATTAATGCATTATGCATCAACTCTAAATTGTGGATGGTTTGCATGGTACAGTGAGTACAGATGGCTTTTATCATTAACACAGATAAACACCTAGGTGCAGAGCTGGTCCACAGCATCTTTCAGCACTGTCAGATTGTGCTATAACCTCAAGTCTCAATATTTTAGTCAGGATTTCACATTGGAGGAAGCTGTTTATTATGCAACTGTTCCAAAACACTTATGCAATCAAATTCTCAGATGATTCTACCAACGAGGAATACCCGTGTTTATCGACCTGTGGAGTGGTGTCATCAAAATGGTATAATCCTGGCTCACCAGGAACTGATCTTTGGTGTTCAACAGGATATCTACAACACACATGTCGTGATCAAACCAAATTGTATTGGTCACATACACATGTTTACCAGATGTTATTGCGGGTGTAGTGAAATGCTTGTGAGTTTGATATGATCCACAACCAATCCATATCCTAAAATGTCCATGTGAATTTCATTTGTAATAAGAGGTTAATGAGCAAATCTACTTATGGCATCTAGGCTAAGGTCAAGCAAGGTATTTTGGGTCAAGAAGACAAATGTTGTTTCCATGTTTCTGCTCCACCATTCAGTTTCATGTAGTACAGAGTTTGTTAAAGTTTGTTAAAGTTTGCAAAAAAAATGGTTGGTCACTTGCACTGAAAGAGTCCTTTAAAAACTAGGATGAAACTTTTCCATGCAGCGGATGAAAAGTATGTGTTCTATACATTATCTGCTTGCTCAGATGCTGTGAAGTGGAATCTCAGCTAAATCAATGTCTAAAACAAACATGGAGGTATCTAAAATATATTTTCAGCTTGGGCATAAAAAACGAATTTATAGGACACAGTTTGCATTGCAACATCTTAAAACAGGAAAAATGTGGAGCATGTTTAATCATTTTTTTGTGTGCGTGTTTATCAACTTTGGGTGGAAAAGCTCCTCGGCAAAGCACAGCACTGTGGAGGAAGGCCCTCTGGCCCAGGGGAAATAGCCCAGATCCGTCAGGTCATTACTCATAGGCCGATATCCTCAATGCCGTGTTCTACATTCACAAACACAAGATGAAGGACCTGGGGACTTGAAGTTAGGGTTTCGCCTTTGCAGGGAACTTCTGCAAGTATCCCTCGCTTTACCTTCACATCTTTCAATGTAAAAGGGTGAAAAATATAGAAAAGTTAGAGCTGGGCTGTTTTAAAGGGCCAGTGCAGTCAAAAACCTGATTTACCTGTGTTTATATGCTATTTCTACACTATGAGGTTGAAATAATACTGTGAGATTGTGAAAATTATGATAATGCCCTTTTAGTGTAAGAGCTTTTTTGAAAGGCCGCCTGAAATTTCAGCAGGTTTTGCATGGGTGGAGTTTTGACTTTCCTCCAGGTGGTAAAGTTAATAGACCAATAACAAACAAAGTTCCAAACCTCTCTGCCAATAACAGCTAGTTTTCAGGTAACATATCCTGCTGTATTGGGCCTTAAAGCGTGCTCAATGGAGAATCTCCAAGTAAAGTATTTTTTAAATTCAGGACTAGTAGTCTAAATCTTTGGCTGGAAAACCATCCTTTAATGTTTGGCAGATTATGCTGCCACATGCTTTGCTTCTCTTATGCTGAATTCAGTCAGTACTTCACATATCAGTGTCTACGCTCTTAGAACCAAAAATGGTTCTACCTGGAACCGAAAAGGGTTCCTCTATGGGAACAGCCAAAGAACACATGATTGTGAACCCTTTTTTCTAAGAGTGTATCTCACACAATTACATTCAATGTTATTATTCACCACGAAACAGTTATCTCTCTTCAAAGTACATTTTGAAGATACTTTTTGGGGTCACTAGCAGCTGCACTGTCGCACCATCAGATCCACAAAGAGTGGGATAAGTTTACCTCTAATTTCTGTGAAACACAAATCATATTTTCTGATGAGCTACAACATTATCATAGTCATTTGATATGAATGAAACAAGACTAGGGGTTCCTCTTATGTCGAAAAGGGACATTATATCTGGAAACCTGGCTCTTCCCATGGTACAGCTTCAGTAAAAGGCAACCTGACACTAAATGTGTGTGTATGTGTGTTTGTGTCAAGGTGAGAAACTATCAATGTCAGTCGCTTCACAAGCAGCTGCATGAAAACAGCAGTGTCTTTTGTTTGCTTGAGTTGTGTTAGGCCTCACTACACAGCTGCTCGGTCTTCATTTCACTCACCACATAGCCTACAGTGCCTCCTTGCAGCCAAAGAGTATAGTCTAGATACAGAAAGAGGCCCAGAAGCCATCATCCTTGAAGCTGGAAAACTAAGCAGTCACAGCTTCTTTGGCTAGCTCAGCCAAACAGTACAAAAGACATGTGACCATGTCAAGCTACAGAACATGTGTAGTACAAGTTGTTGTGTTGGAAACTTTGACAATAAACTTTGTTGTAGTTATTGTGTTTGAATTGAATCTGAATCTTATTAGCCACATCAACACAACACTTGTGAAAGCCATCCGTTAGGATGGAGTAGCCCACACACATCAAGCAGGAACCTGTGTGTTACCTAAGAAGAGACAGAGAGGTGGACTCATCGTTGCCTTTCTATCTGGGTTCAAGTGTCTGCAATCTGAGGGCTTGTTCCACTAAGGCTGTGCGAAGTGCTGACTCAGAGGCTTCCTTCCTCACACTCTCTCTCTGGCAGCAGGGGGTGGGTGGGGTTATGCCGGTGAGTAGATGCATAAATAGGCCATGGTGCATGATTCCCACTAAACAGATCTCCAAGGCTATCTGTAGCATGACAGATTCCCACTAAACAGATCTCCAAGGCTATCTGTAGCATGACAGATTCCCACTAAACAGATCTCCAAGGCTATCTGTAGCATGACAGATTCCCACTAAACAGATCTCCAAGGCTATCTGTAGCATGACAGATTCCCACTAAACAGATCTCCAAGGCTATCTGTAGCATGACAGATTCCCACTAAACAGATCTCCAAGGCTATCTGTAGCATGACAGATTCCCATTAAACAGATCTCCAAGGCTATCTGTAGCATGACAGATTCCCACTAAACAGATCTCCAAGGCTATCTGTAGCATGACAGATTCCCACTAAACAGATCTCCAAGGCTATCTGTAGCATGACAGATTCCCACTAAACATATCTCCAAGGCTATCTGTAGCATGACAGATTCCCACTAAACAGATCTCCAAGGCTATCTGTAGCATGACAGATTCCCACTAAACAGATCTCCAAGGCTATCTGTAGCATGACAGATTCCCACTAAACAGATCTCCAAGGCTATCTGTAGCATGACAGATTCCCATTAAACAGATCTCCAAGGCTATCTGTAGCATGACAGATTCCCACTAAACAGATCTCCAAGGCTATCTGTAGCATGACAGATTCCCAATAAACAGATCTCCAAGGCTATCTGTAGCATGACAGATTCCCACTAAACAGATCTCCAAGGCTATCTGTAGCATGACAGATTCCCACTAAACAGATCTCCAAGGCTATCTGTAGCATGACAGATTCCCACTAAACAGATCTCCAAGGCTATCTGTAGCATGACAGATTCCCAATAAACAGATCTCCAAGGCTATCTGTAGCATGACAGATTTCCACTAAACAGATCTCCAAGGCTATCTGTAGCATGACAGATTCCCACTAAACAGATCTCCAAGGCTATCTGTAGCATGACAGATTCCCATTAAACAGATCTCCAAGGCTATCTGTAGCATGACAGATTTCCACTAAACAGATCTCCAATGCTATCTGTAGCATGACAGATTTCTACTAAACATATCTCCAAGTCTATCTGTAGCATGACAGATTTCCACTAAACAGATCTCCAAGGCTATCTGTAGCATGACAGATTTCTACTAAACAGATCTCCAAGGCTATCTGTAGCATGACAGATTTCCACTAAACAGATCTCCAAGGCTATCTGTAGCATGACAGATTTCTACTAAACAGATCTCCAAGGCTATCTGTAGCATGACAGATTTCCACAAAACAGATCTCCAAGGCTATCTGTAGCATGACAGATTTCTACTAAACAGATCTCCAAGGCTATCTGTAGCATGACAGATTTCCACTAAACAGATCTCCAAGGCTATCTGTAGCATGACAGATTTCTACTAAACAGATCTCCAAGGATCTGCAGCAAGTAAATGCTGTGTGCCATAGGTTATGAACACGCTTTTGCACGTAGCCTACCACCAGGTACTACAGTATGACACTCGTGCCTCTTGTATTGTCATTCAGCAGAGTGATCTTGGAGTGGAATAGGTCTATTGGTATTTCTGAATGATGAGAGCTCGCACTTGTATGTGTTAGCAATAGTGCTTTTTTACATTCATGCTAAGACGCAATCATTACCTTGCTCAGTTTGTCTATAAAACACTGTTCATTTTGTAACATTTCTACCGTGTCACCATCTTGAAAGTATCACGTTCGGTGTTCTCGAAAGCGCTCTCATGCACTACTTTACCTGTGTAGTGAGCAGACATTTTTTGGGCTACATTTTTTGTAAATTAAAATGCATTATACTAATTCCATGACCATTATACACTGAGTGTACAAAACATAACATCTTCGAGGCATGTACTCCACTCGGTGTCGAAAGCGTTCCACAGGGATGCTGGCCCATGTTGACTCCAACACTTCCCACAGTTGTATCAAGTTGGCTGGATGTCCTTTGGGTGGTGGACCATTTTTGAAACACACAGGAAACTGTTGAGCGTGAAAAACCCAGCAGCATTACAGCTCTTTATACTCAAACCAGTGTGCATGGCACCTACTACCATACCCATTCAAAGGCAATTAAATATTTTCTCTTGCCTCTTCACCCTCTGAATGGCACACACACAATGCCTGTCTTAATTTTCTCAAGGCTTAAAAATCCTTCTTTAATCTGTCTTCTCCCCTTCTTCTACTCTGACTGAAGTGGATTTAACAGGGGACATCAATAAGGGATCATAGCTTTCACCTGGATTCACCTGGTCAGTCTTTCATGGAAATAACAGAACAAGTTCATAATGTTTTGTAGACTCAGTGTATGTGTTGATGTCATTTTTTTTTATTGCATCTTGTTTTCTCAGAGGAGAAAAGCATGCAAGCAATTATGTACATATAATTTGTAATTTGCTAGTGGAGAAGGAGTCTAATTTTATGCAAGCAATTTGTTTCCAAGTTTCCTCTCCTCGCCTCCTCAATTATCTTTAGACTTCTTCAAAAGGAGGCAAGGAGAGGAAGGAGGGAGTGGACGTGAGGAATCGAGGAAATCCAATTGAGAAAAGGCCAAGGAGGCATCAAGAGAGGAGAGAGGATGTGAGGAATCGAGGAAAGATTAATTGAGAAACAGACAATGTCTTAACGCTCTCTATGTGTGTATTGTGATTCTAGTGCCCTCTATTGCCAGTGCAGGCCTAGGCCCGACACCTGTTGCTCCATACCTACAGCCTGACCAGCTGCATCGAGCAGGTCCTGACTCACAGGAATAGGGCTACACACACTTGCACAAACTGCAGAGTCCACCGCCGAGAATACATTTTTTTGGATGCAGACTATTTATTGGGCTTGCATTCTAAGTGGTACTTAGAATGCATTCTAAGTGGTACCTCCAACCTTCCAGAGGAGGTTGGTGGGAGGAGCTACAGGAGGACAGGCTCATTGTAATGGCTGGAATGGAATAAATGGAAGTGTACAGTATGTGGACAGCACATGTTAGACTCAGCTCCATTTATTCCATTCCAGCCATTAAAATGAGTCAGTCCTCCTATAGCTCCTTCCACCAGGCTCCCCATTCCCTTCATAACCTCAGGATGCAGTACTGGCCAGTCATTGATCACATGATCAGCTGTTAGTTTGTCTGTGAATGAGCCTTGGTTATCAATCTTGAGTTAAATTATCACTAGACTGAGACAGAGAGAGTGAGATCTGTCTTTGTGTCAGTCACTCATGCTTTCTTTTACTAAACAATGCAGCATAACTGTCAGTCACTGTCTCACCTGGAAGATATGTTAGCTGGAAACATGTGAATGAAGAACCTGTTAGTACATTCTGAAATAATAAATATAGTATTTTGAAAACTCACCTAAAAAGTTTATACGTTATTAGATACAAGGACCCCACTGGGCACAGATTTCAAATCAACATCAATTCCATGTTTGTTCAACGTGATTTTATTGAAATGACGTGGAAACAACGTTGATTCAACCAGTGTGTGCTCTGTGAGAAGAGGCAGAGAGACGTGAGTCAGATTAACATGATTAGTTATAATTTGGTAATGACAGAGGTCATACATCCGGGTTTTGACATTGACTGATATATTATAGGACAAGAGTGCTGTCTGTGGTCTCTTCTGCTTCTATGGAAGACTAGAGTGAGGTACTGTTTGTGCTGTTGTATTACACTAACACCACTAGATGGCGGAGTTGTCAGCAGTATGGTGTGTTCTGTCCAGACTTGAGCCTAGGTGTCACAGTTAGGAAGAAGGGAAGCAAACACTCATGCTGATAACCACTACACTTGACTAGCCTGTTTTCCTTCTATACTAATAACCACCACACTGTGACTAGTCTGGTTTCTAGGCAACAGAGCAAGTCTGTTCGTGGTTAGTTAGGCTATCTTCTTGTTTACATTTCCCTCAGACGAGAGATTTACAACCTCCACCTGACATTTTGTTCTGGAGCACCATAAAACTTTAGTACTGCACTCTGCTCTTGGCCTGGGTGATCAGTTTAGAACAGTTATCCCAATAACCAAGAGGAAACACAGTCAGTGTTCTGAGAGTTCCGCCCTGGTTATGGAGTGGAGCAGACGCCTAAGTCACAATGAGCTAGACTTCCTGATCACAAGACAGGAGTGTGAGGGGCAGGATGTGGGTATGTGAGACTGTTGTCACGTACACACACAGACCCAATTCAAACCCTTTACATGTGCACCTTTAATTTCTTTCCTCTTTCCTCTAGGTAAGTCCAGATCTCACACAATCGAATGGGTGTAAGCAAGTGTTCTGTTGTATAGCTTTCACCCATCCAGTCATATCAGATCATTGATTACATCAAGGTAATATGGACAGTCTTTTTTACTTGAGATCTCAAATTGATATGGTTATAGAGAAATATCTGTTGATACAGTGCCTTGCGAAAGTATTCGGCCCCCTTGAACTTTGCGACCTTTTGCCACATTTCAGGCTTCAAACATAAAGATATAAAACTGTATTTTTTTGTGAAGAATCAACAACAAGTGGGACACAATCATGAAATGGAACGACATTTATTGGATATTTCAAACTTTTTTAACAATCAAAAACTGAAAAATTGGGCGTGCAAAATTATTCAGCCCCTTTACTTTCAGTGCAGCAAACTCTCTCCAGAAGATCAGTGAGGATCTCTGAATGATCCAATGTTGACCTAAATGACTAATGATGATAAATACAATCCACCTGTGTGTAATCAAGTCTCCGTATAAATGCACCTGCACTGTGATAGTCTCAGAGGTCCGTTAAAAGCGCAGAGAGCATCATGAAGAACAAGGAACACACCAGGCAGGTCCGAGATACTGTTGTGAAGAAGTTTAAAGCCGGATTTGGATACAAAAAGATTTCCCAAGCTTTAAACATCCCAAGGAGCACTGTGCAAGCGATAATATTGAAATGGAAGGAGTATCAGACCACTTCAAATCTACCAAGACCTGGCCGTCCCTCTAAACTTTCAGCTCATACAAGGAGAAGACTGATCAGAGATGCAGCCAAGAGGCCCATGATCACTCTGGATGAACTGCAGAGATCTACAGCTGAGTGGGAGACTCTGTCCATAGGACAACAATCAGTCGTATATTGCACAAATCTGGCCTTTATGGAAGAGTGGCAAGAAGAAAGCCATTTCTTAAAGATATCCATAAAAAGTGTTGTTTAAAGTTTGCCACAAGCCACCTGGGAGACACACCAAACATGTGGAAGAAGGTGCTCTGGTCAGATTAAACCAAAATTGAACTTTTTGGCAACAATGCAAAACGTTATGTTTGGCGTAAAAGCAACACAGCTGAACACACCATCCCCACTGTCAAACATGGTGGTGGCAGCATCATGGTTTGGGCCTGCTTTTCTTCAGCAGGGACAGGGAAGATGGTTAAAATTGATGGGAAGATGGATGGAGCCAAATACAGGACCATTCTGGAAGAAAACCTGATGGAGTCTGCAAAAGACCTGAGACTGGGACGGAGATTTGTCTTCCAACAAGACAATGATCCAAAACATAAAGCAAAATCTACAATGGAATGGTTCAAAAATAAACATATCCAGGTGTTAGAATGGCCAAGTCAAAGTCCAGACCTGAATCCAATCGAGAATCTGTGGAAAGAACTGAAAACTGCTGTTCACAAATGCTCTCCATCCAACCTCACTGAGCTCGAGCTGTTTTGCAAGGAGGAATGGGAAAAAATGTCAGTCTCTCGATGTGCAAAACTGATAGAGACATACCCCAAGCGACTTACAGCTGTAATCGCAGCAAAAGGTGGCGCTACAAAGTATTAACTTAAGGGGGCTGAATAATTTTGCACGCCCAATTTTTCAGTTTTTGATTTGTTAAAAAAGTTTGAAATATCCAATAAATGTCGTTCCACTTCATGATTGTGTCCCACTTGTTGTTGATTCTTCACAAAAAAATACAGTTTTATATCTTTATGTTTGAAGCCTGAAATGTGGCAAAAGGTCGCAAAGTTCAAGGGGGCCGAATACTTTCGCAAGGCACTGTATGTTAGCTGGGAACATGTGAATGAAGAACCTGTTAGTACATTCTGAAATAATAAATGTAGTATTTTGAAAACTCACCTAAAAAGTTTATACGTTATTAGAGATTTATTAGAGACAGATTTCAAATCAACATCAATTCCAAGACACTGTATATGGGTAGCGAGGTAACAAGAGTTCAGACTTTGCCTCACAGGGAGTCTACCTGTCCAGGCTCACCCAGTGGTTAAATGACACATGCTCATCTGTGGTAATGGCAGCTACAGTGCCCTCAGAAAGCATTCACACCCTTGAGTTTTTCCACATTTTGTTGTGTTACAGCCTGAATTTAAATAGATTAAATTGAGATTTTGTGTCATGGGCCTACACACAATACCCCATAATGTCAAAGTGGAATTGTTTTTGGACATGTTTACAATTTAATTAAAATTGAAAACCTGAAATGTCTTGAGTTTATAACTATTCAACCTCTTTGTTATGGTAAGCCTAAATCATTTCAGGAGTAAAAATGTGCTTAACAAGTCACATAAAAAGTTGCATGGACTCACTCTGTGTGCGATAATAGTGTCTAACATGATTGTTGAATGACTACCTCATCTCTGTACCCCACACATGCACTGAGTGTACAAAACATTAACTCTACAAGGTGTCAAAAGCGTTCCACAGGGATACTGGCCCATGTTGACTCCAATGCTTCCCACTCATGTATGGCTAGTTGTGCATTCTTTTATAGGTCCTTGGGTACAAAAATTGTACTGGACTGTCAGTTGACTAACTGTAGCCCGTCTGTTGCTCTTCACAGTTGGCTGGGAGTCCTTTAGGTGGTGGACCATTCTTGATACACACAGGAAACTGTTGAGCATGAAAAACCCAACAGCCTTGCAGTTCTTGACACACCCAAACCGGTGCGCCTGGCACCTACTACCATAACCTGTTCAAATGCACTTAAATATTTTGTCTTGCGAATTCACCCTCTATATGGCACACATACACAATCCATGTCTCAATTGTCTCAAGGCATAAAAAATCCTTCTTTAACCTGTCTCCTCCATCTACACTGATTGAAGTGGATTCAACAGTTAATCAATAAGGGGTCATTCACCTGGATTCCCCTGGTCATTATATGTCATGGTGAGAGCAGGTGTTCCTAATGTTTTGTACACTCAGTGTATACATGTAGTAAGTGGTGATATAATAATAACGCTTTATGAGAGGGACATGTAGGTGTTATTGCTCCACCAATCCGTAAGAGGACTGTCTCTGCACACAGACACAACAGACACACACTGTCTTGAGGGTAACTCTATCCCCATCCTGCTCTCCCTCTGCCTGATTACTGTAATCAGTAATTATGTTAAGAGAGGGATTGGCTCCAAGCAGCCCAGACTGGTGCATTAGGACTGTTCCATCAGTCAAGACAATGCATGGGCGATAATGTTTTCTGAATACTAATTCTAGACTGACATTTTGGGACACAGACAGAAGCCAGACAGAACTATGATGTCACCTTATGGACAGTTTGGCACAAGGGCTTTCGTTACACAGGTTAATGTCTCCATCAGACACACTTCTGGGGACAGAGACAGAGAGAAGCCAGACAGAGCTGTGATAAAGTTACCTTGATGATAGTTGGGGACACAAGCTTTTGAAAACAACCACCAGAATGGACATACTTAATGGACATACTTAACGAGCTTTTGAAAACAACCACCAGAATGGACATACTTAATGGACATACTTAATGGACATACTTAACAAGCTTTTGAAAACAACCACCAGAATGGACATACTTAACAAGCTTTTGAAAACAACCACCAGAATGGACATACTTAACTCATTAATAACACGAGCAATGGTACATTTTTATTGCAATAATTATTATTTCTCACACATATACAGTTTGTTTCACAAACAAACAGCTTTGGTCACATTTAGAGTCAGCTATAATGCAGTACAGTGCAGTTACATCACTGGGACAGACAGACAGCTGGTTTACAGTGAAGACTAAAGCTTTTACTCTTTACAGCCTGGTGATGTAAGTAACACTACAGCTGTGGACATCCTCAGTCCTGGGGAAAGTATTGAGCTCAGTTATACCCCACCAGTATAGCAGAAGCGTTTCCGCACACTAAGTATCAGAGAATCTAGTCTGGGCAGAAAGGATTCTGCTAGACTGGGAAGGGTGCAGGAAGGGCAAGGAGGCAGCTCTCATTCAGGATGGAGGGGGGGAGGAAGGGCAAGGAGGCAGCTCTCATTCAGGATGGAGGGGGGGAGGAAGGGCAAGGAGGCAGCTCTCATTCAGGATGGAGGGGGGGGGGGGAATGGGAGAGAATGGAGAGAAATAGAAAGATAGAGAGATCACTTAGTCATACTCTTCACCAGCTCCAGCTCTTCAATGGGCCTCCATTTCTGGTTGATAGTGACTAGCTGCAGTTGGGAGAAAACCACACCCACTTACACAACAACAACAATAACACTATCGGTCAAATGTTACTACAAATACTCACCAGCGTTGGGGTCAATTCCATTTAGATTTAGTCAATTGACAAAGTCAAGTAAAGTTTAAGTTCCAGTTTTCCTCAATGCTTGATTAGAATTACAGTTTCAGTCAACTTCCTGGATTGACAAAATTGAAATGGAATTGACACCAACCCTGCTGCTTCACACTACACCCACAGTCAATCAATCCCACAGGGCATCAAATCATCTCTACTGTATCTGCCTCCTTCATCAACAGGTCCCCTTGCAAAGAATCAACTGTGAAGATGTACAGATGTTTAGATAACAGTTGAAATTACTTTTAGATGACAGTAGAAATGGGAGATGTCCCGCCCCCCGATGGGTGCCCAGCCCTTTATGGTAACCTGGCTATGTTGCTCTGTTGTGTGACTCAGCAGAATAGAGGAGGAACCACTGCATTGGCACACAACCTATACCCATAACATTACCCACAGAGTGGTCTCAATACCCATACCAATATCAATATCAACTTAGAGTGGTCCTCTATCAGAAATAACTAGGCATATGAAGAGGGTTTATAATGTAAAGCTTACACAGCACACTAATTAAGCCAAAAAAAGCAAGAAATGTCAATACTAACAGATAGGTAAGAAATAGACAGACATAAAAAAAAGTGTTTATAATGTTATCAATCACCTTCTGTGGTTTAGATGGGTCCAGTCTCTCCCAGGGTTCAGGGTTTGTGCTTTTATTTAAACTGAAAGAAAGTTAGAGAAATTATACATCTCTGACTGCTATGCCAGGGTTTGTCTTTATCGAAATATAAAGTTAAAGGGGCAGGCTTGTCAGAGACTGATAAACAAATTAACTTAATGAAATCAGCATGGGGCTACAGTTAAAACTAGATCATACCAGGTTAGTACTTCAAGTTTCTAATCGTACCCATTACTAGAAACACAAGGAAATATAATGCACATGCAAATAAGATAAAATGCGGATTCCCCAGAACAAGATTAAATCTTACCCTATACTAAAAATACTAAAAATGCTTTAGTAAAGTACTAGGTTTATTTGGGTCCAGGAAGCCATAACAATGTACAGCAAATACATGATAAAATACATCAAATCTCACATGACATCCTTCTTTGTAAATAGGAAGTAGAGTGAGGTAGAGGTGGCTCCTACAGCAGCCAATGCCACAATGCCGATCAGAGGAATGAGCTGGGAGAGAGAAACAGGTAGCTGTCAGGATAAGGGCCTCATACGTGGATAGCATGGTTGGTCCTAACTCTATTTGAGAATTGGGTTCTACATATTTTAATTCAGGAAGCAAGGGAAATGGAAGTCCCATAAATAAATACAACTTCAATTATTTATTTGTAATTTAATTTAAACTCTTGCAGGGAATAACCTTGCTAGGATAGGAAGAACGAATGACCCTCGGCAGAAACCATAGAAACACATATAAGAAATAGAGAGAAACTCACCTCTTTCCTCTTCCTCAGCATCTGAATAAATCCAGACTTCATTTTTATTTTCAAATTCCCTTCAAGTATTTAAAAGAAAACACGTAGGATTATTTTAAATGATTGAGTCAGATATTAATCTGGTAACAAGTATTATTCTGTCTAGCAAATATTTAATCCTATAAGGCAACAGGTCTATAGATGCTGTCCGTCTCACCTGCTGCCGCCAGAGTCCCAAGGTCCTTGTGAGCAGAGCATCCTGATCGTCTATTGAAGTAGGCTACTATCCGACCTGAGGTGATACGAGTTGTAAAGCACTTAGACATTTTCGCTAGTGAAATCCTTCACAGCGTTTCAATTGAGCCTGGAGGTTGTTCAACTTTCCTCTGTGAGTGTGAGCGCATCGCCCCCCAGTGGTTTCAAATGTTCAAGGTGAAAATGCCAAGTACATTTCTGTTGCACGTTTTCTGAGCGTCCTGAAAGTAGAGAACTCTTTCAAGTAAATATAATTGTTAGAACCATTTCGATAGAAATTATTTAGGGAAAATAAATATGTTTCAAAAACCCTTATATTTTGTTTATTGTGACTCCTGGTGTTTACCTGTACTGGACCAACAAATGAATATGTTGCCGTCAGTCATTGATAGACACCAAGCAAACACATCGTTTTGAACTACACTGAACATAAATATAAACGCAACATGTAAAGTGTTGGTCTCATGTTTCATAAGTTTAAATAAAAACTCCCAGAAATGTTCTAGACACACACACAAAGCTTATTTATCTCAAACGTTATGCACAAATTTGTTTACATTCATGTTAGTGAGCATGTCTCCTTTGCCAAGATAATCCATCCACCTGACAGGTCTGGCATATCAAGAAACTGATTAAACACCATGATCATTTCACAGGTGCACCTTGTGCTGGGGACAATAAAAGGACACTTTAAAATGTGCAGTTTTGTCACACAACCCAATACCACAGGTGTCTCAAGTTTTGAGGGAGCGTGCAAATGGAATGCTGACTGCAGGAAGGTCCACCAGAGTTGTTGCCAGAGGGGAGAGGGGAATATTTCTGTCTGTAATAAAGTGCTTTTTTACATTCATGCTAAGACACAATCATTACCTTGCTCAGTTTGTCTATAAAACACTGTTAATTTTGTAACATTTCTACCGTGTCACCATCTTGAAAGTATCACGTTCGGTGTTCTCGAAAACGCTCTCATGCACTACTTTACCTGTGTAGTGAGCAGACATTTTTTGGGCTACGTTTTTTGTCAATTAAAATGCATTATACTAATTCCATGACCATTATACACTGAGTGTACAAAACATAACATCTTCGAGGCATGTACTCCACTCGGTGTCGAAAGCGTTCCACAGGGATGCTGGCCCATGTTGACTCCAACACTTCCCACAGTTGTATCAAGTTGGCTGGATGTCCTTCAGGTGGTGGACTATTTTTGATACACACAGGAAACTGTTGAGCGTGAAAAACCCAGCAGCATTACAGCTCTTTATACTCAAACCAGTGTGCATGGCACCTACTACCATACCCATTCAAAGGCACTTAAAGATTTTCTCTTGCCTCTTCACCCTCTGAATGGCACACACACAATGCCTGTCTTAATTTTCTCAAGGCTTAAAAATCCTTCTTTAATCTGTCTTCTCCCCTTCTTCTACTCTGACTGAAATGGATTTAACAGGGGACATCAATAAAGGGTTCATAGCTTTCACCTGGATTCACCTGGTCAGTCTTTCATGGAAATAACAGAACAAGTTCATAATGTTTTGTAGTCTCAGTGTATGTGTTGATGTCAAAGTTTATTTTATTGTATCTTGTTTTCTCAGAGGAGAAAAGCATGCATGCAATTATGTAAACATAATTTGCGCTAGTGGAGAAGGAGTCTAATTTTATGCAAGCAAATTTGTTTCCATGTTTCCTCTCCTCGCCTCCTCAATTATCTTTAGACTTCTTCAAACGGAGGCAAGGAGAGGAAGGAGGGAGTGGACGTGAGGAATCGAGGAAATCCAATTGAGAAAAGGCCAAGGAGGCATCAAGAGAGGAGAGAGGATGTGAGGAATCGAGGAAAGATTAATTGAGAAACAGACAATGTCCTAACGCTCTCAATGTGTGTATTGTGATTCTAGTGCCCTCTATTGCCAGTGCAGGCCTAGGCCCGACACCTGTTGCTCCATACCTACAGCCTGACCAGCTGCATTGAGCAGGTCCTGACTCACAGGAATAGGGCTACACACACTTGCACAAACTACAGAGAGTCCAACGCCTAGAATAAAAAATGTGGATGTAGACTATTTATTGGGCTTGCATTCTACGTGGTACCTCCTCCTTCCAGAGGAGGTTGGTGGGAGGAGCTACAGGAGGACAGGCTCATTGTAATGGCTGGAATGGAATAAATGGAAGTGTACAGTATATGGACGCCACGTTTGACTCAGTTCCATTTATTCCATTCCAGCCATTAAAATGAGTCCGTCCTCCTATAGCTCCTTCCACCAGGCTCCCCAATCCCTTCATAGTTTGTCTGAATGAGCCTTGGTTATCAATCTTGAGTTAAATTATCACTAGACTGAGACAGAGAGAGAGAGATCTGTCTTTGTGTCAGTCACTCATGCTTTCTTTTACTAAACAATGCAGCATAACTGTCAGTCACTGTCTCACCTGGAAGATATGTTAGCTGGAAACATGTGAATGAAGAACCTGTTAGTACATTCTGAAATAATAAATGTAGTATTTTGAAAACTCACCTAAAAAGTTTATACGTTATTAGAGATTTATTAGAGACAGATTTCAAATCAACATCAATTCCATGTTTATTCAACGTGATTTTATTGAAATGACATGGAAACAACGTTGATTCAACCAGTGTGTGCCCTGTGAGAAGAGGCAGAGAGACGTGAGTCAGATTCACATGATTAGTTATAATTTGGTAATGACAGAGGTCATACATCCGGGTTTTGACATTGACTGATATATTATAGGACAAGAGTGCTGTCTGTGGTCTCTTCTGCTTCTATGGAAGGCTAGAGTGGTGAGGTACTGTTTGTGCTGTTGTATTACACTAACACCACTAGATGGCGGAGTTGTCAGCAGTATGGTGTGTTCTGTCCAGACTTGAGCCTAGGTGTTACAGTTAGGAAGAAGGGAAGCAAACACTCATGCTGATAACCACTACATTTGACTAGCCTGTTTTCCTTCTATACTAATAACCACCACACTGTGACTAGTCTGGTTTCAAGGCAACAGAGCAAGTGTGTTATTGGTTAGTTAGGCAATCTTCTTGTTTACATTTCCCACAGATGAGAGATTTACAGACGCCTAAGTCACAATGAGCTAGACTTCCTGATCACAAGACAGGAGTGTGAGGGGCAGAATGTGGGTATGTGTGACTGTTGTCACGTACACACACAGGCCCAATTCAAACCCTTTACATGTGCACCTTTAATTTCTTTCCTCTTTCCTCTAGGTAAGTCCAGATCTCACACAATCGAATGGGTGTAAGCAAGGGTTCTGTTGTATAGCTTTCACCCATCCAGTCATATCAGATCATTGATTACATCAAGGTAATATGGACAGTCTTTTTTACTTGAGATCTCAAATTGATATGGTTATAGAGAAATATCTGTTGATATATGGGTAGCGAGGTAACAAGAGTTCAGACTTTGCCTCACAGGGAGTCTACCTGTCCAGGCTCACCCAGTGGTTAAATGACACATGCTCATCTGTGGTAATGGCAGCTACAGTGCCTTCAGAAAGCATTCACACCCTTGAGTTTTTCCACATTTTGTTGTGTTACAGCCTGAATTTAAATAGATTAAATTGAGATTTTGTGTCATGGGCCTACACACAATACCCCATAATGTCAAAGTGGAATTGTTTTTGGAAATGTTTACAATTTAATTAAAATTGAAAACCTGAAATGTCTTGAGTCAATAACTATTAATAACTACTACAATAACTACTAACCTCTTTGTTATGGTAAGCCTAAATAATTTCAGGAGTAACAATGTGCTTAACAAGTCACATAAAAAGTTGCATGGACTCCCTCTGTGTGCGATAATAGTGTCTAACATGATTTTTGAATGACTACCTCATCTCTGTACCCCACACATGCACTGAGTGTACAAAACATTAACTCTACAAGGTGTCAAAAGCGTTCCACAGGGATACTGGCCCATGTTGACTCCAATGCTTCCCACTCATGTATGACTAGTTGTGCATTCTTTTATAGGTCCTTGGGTACAAATATTGTACTGGACTGTCAGTTGACTAACTGTAGCCCGTCTGTTGCTCTTCACAGTTGGCTGGGAGTCCTTTAGGTGGTGGACCATTCTTGATACACACAGGAAACTGTTGAGCATGAAAAACCCAACAGCGTTGCAGTTCTTGACACACCCAAACCGGTGCGCCTGGCACCTACTACCATAACCTGTTCAAATGCACTTAAATATTTTGTCTTGCGAATTCACCCTCTATATGGCACACATACACAATCCATGTCTCAATTGTCTCAAGGCATAAAAAATCCTTCTTTAACCTGTCTCCTCCATCTACACTGATTGAAGTGGATTCAACAGTTAATCAATAAGGGGTCATTCACCTGGATTCCCCTGGTCATTCTATGTCATGGTGAGAGCAGGTGTTCCTAATGTTTTGTACACAGTGTATACATGTAGTAAGTGGTGATATAATAATAACGCTTTATGAGAGGGACATGTAGGTGTTATTGCTCCACCAATCCGTAAGAGGACTGTCTCTGCACACAGACACAACAGACACACACTGTCTTGAGGGTAACTCTATCCCCATCCTGCTCTCCCTCTGCCTGATTACTGTAATCAGTAATTATGTTAAGAGAGGGATTGGCTCCAAGCAGCCCTGTCTGGTGCATTAGGACTGTTCCATCAGTCAAGACAATGCATGGACGATAATGATTTCTGAATACTAATTCTAGACTGACATTTTGGGACACAGACTGAAGCCAGACAGAACTATGATGTCACCTTTTGGACAGTTTGGCACAAGGGCTTTCGTTACACAGGTTAATGTCTCCATCAGACACACTTCTGGGGACAGAGACAGAGAGAAGCCAGACAGAGCTGTGATAAAGTTACCTTGATGATAGTTGGGGACACAAGCTTTTGAAAACAACCACCAGAATGGACATACTTAATGGACATACTTAATGGACATACTTAATGGACATACTTAATTGACATACTTAATGGACATACTTAACAAGCTTTTGAAAACAACCACCAGAATGGACATACTTAATGGACATATTTAATGGACATACTTAATGGACATACTTAATGGACATACTTAATTGACATACTTAATGGACATACTTAATGGACATACTTAACAAGCTTTTGAAAACAACCACCAGAATGGACATACTTAACAAGCTTTTGAAAACAACCACCAGAATGGACATACTTAATGGACATATTTAATGGACATACTTAATGGACATACTTAATGGACATATTTAACAAGCTTTTGAAAACAACCACCAGAATTGACATACTTAATGGACATACTTAATGGACATATTTAACATGCTTTTGAAAACAACCACCAGAATTGACATACTTAATGGACATACTTAATGGACATACTTAATGGACATACTTAACAAGCTTTTGAAAACAACCACCAGAATGGACATACTTAACTCATTAATAACACGAGCAATGGTACATTTTTATTGCAATAATTATTATTTCACACACACATACAGTTTGTTTCACAAACAAACAGCTTTGGTCACATTTAGAGTCAGCTATAATGCAGTACAGTGCAGTTACATCACTGGGACAGACAGACAGCTGGTTTACAGTGAAGACTAAAGCTTTTACTCTTTACAGCCTGGTGATGTAAGTAACACTACAGCTGTGGACATCCTCAGTCCTGGGGACAGTATTGAGCTCAGTTATACCCCACCAGTATAGCAGAAGCGTTTCCGCACACTAAGTATCAGAGAATCTAGTCTGGGCAGAAAGGATTCTGCTAGACTGGGAAGGGTGCAGGAAGGGCAATGAGGCAGCTCTCATTCAGGATGGAGGGGGGGGGGGGGGGGGGGGGAGAGAAATGGGAGAGAATGGAGAGAAATAGAAAGATAGAGAGATCACTTAGTCATACTCTTCACCAGCTCCAGCTCTTCAATGGGCCTCCATTTCTGGTTGATAGTGACCAGCTGCAGTTGGGAGAAAACCACACCCACTTACACAACAACAACAATAACACTATCGGTCAAATGTTACTACAAATACTCACCAGCGTTGGGGTCAATTCCATTTAGATTTAGTCAATTGACAAAGTCAAGTAAAGTTTAAGTTCCAGTTTTCCTCATTGCTTGATTAGAATTACAGTTTCAGTCAACTTCCTGGATTGACAAAATTGAAATGGAATTGACACCAACCCTGCTGCTTCACACTACATCCACAGTCAATCAATCCCACAGGGCATCAAATCATCACTACTGCATCTGCCTCCTTTATCAATAGGTCCCCATGCAAAGAATCAACTGTGAATACAGATGTTTAGATAACAGTTGAAATTACTTTTAGATGACAGTAGAAATGGGAGATGTCCCGCCCCCCGATGGGTGCCCAGCCCTTTATGATTTATAGTCCTACTTGGCTATGTTGCTCTGTTGTGTGACTCAGCAGAATAGAGGAGGAACCACTGCATTGGCACACAACCTATACCCATAACATTACTCACAGAGTGGTCTCAATACCCATACCAATATCAATATCAACTTAGAGTGGTCCTCTATCAGAAATAACTAGGCATATGAAGAGGGTTTATAATGTAAAGCTTACACAGGACACTAATTAAGCCAAAAAAAGCAAGAAAATGTCAATACTAACAGATAGGTAAGAAATAGACAGACATAAAAAAAGTGTTTATAATGTTATCAATCACCTTCTGTGGTTTAGATGGGTCCAGTCTCTCCCAGGGTTCAGGGTTTGTGCTTTTATTTAAACTGAAAGAAAGTTAGAGAAATTATACATCTCTGACTGCTATGCCAGGGTTTGTCTTTATCGAAATATAAAGTTAAAGGGGCAGGCTTGTCAGAGACTGATAAACAAATGAACTTAATGAAATCAGCATGGGGCTACAGTTAAAACTAGATCATACCAGGTAAGTACTTCAAGTTTCTAATCGTACCCATTACTAGAAACACAAGGAAATATAATGCACATGCAAATAAGAAAAAATGCAGATTCCCCAGACCAATATTAAATCTTACCCTATACTAAAAATACTAAAAATGCTTTAGTAAAGTACTAGGTTTATTTGGGTCCAGGAAGCCATAACAATGTACAGCAAATACATGATAAAATACATCAAATCTCACATGACATCCTTCTTTGTAAATAGGAAGTAGAGTGAGGTAGAGGTGGCTCCTACAGCAGCCAATGCCACAATGCCGATCAGAGGAATGAGCTGGGAGAGAGAAACAGGTAGCTGTCAGGATAAGGGCCTCATACGTGGATAGCATGGTTGGTCCTAACTCTATTTGAGAATTGGGTTCTACATATTTTAATTCAGGAAGCAAGGGAAATGGAATTCCCATAAATAAATACAACTTAAATTATTTATTTGTCATTTAATTTAAACTCTTGCAGGGAATAACCTTGCTAGGATAGGAAGAACGAATGACCCTCGGCAGAAACCATAGAAACACATAGAATAAATAGAGAGAAACTCACCTCTTTCCTCTTCCTCAGCATCTGAATAAATCCAGACTTCATTTTTATTTTCAAATTCCCTTCAAGTATTTAAAAGAAAACACGTAGGATTATTTTAAATGATTGAGTCAGATATTAATCTGGTAACAAGTATTATTCTGTCTAGCAAATATTTAATCTGTGTAGGTCCATCCTATAAGGCAACAGGTCTATACAGTAGATGCTGACCGTCTCAAAGTCCCAAGGTCCTTGTGAGCAGAGCATCCTGATCGTCTATTGAAGTAGGCTACTATCCGACCAGAGGTGATACGAGTTGTAAAGCACTTAGACATTTTCGCTAGTGAAATCCTTCACAGCGTTTCAATTGAGCCTGGAGGTTGTTCAACTTTCCTCTGTGAGTGTGAGCGCATCGCCCCCCAGTGGTTTCAAATGTTCAAGGTGAAAATGCCAAGTACATTTCTGTTGCACGTTTTCTGAGCGTCCTGAAAGTAGAGAACTCTTTCAAGTAAATATAATTGTTAGAACCATTTCGATAGAAATTATTTAGGGAAAATAAATATGTTTCAAAAACCCTTATATTTTGTTTATTGTGACTCCTGGTGTTTACCTGTACTGGACCAACAAATGAATATGTTGCCGTCAGTCATTGATAGACACCAAGCAAACACATCGTTTTGAACTACACTGAACAGAAATATAAACGCAACATGTAAAGTGTTGGTCCCATGTTTCATGAGTTTAAATAAAAACTCCCAGAAATGTTCTAGACACACAAAAAGCGTATTTATCTCAAACATTGTGCACAAATGTGTTTACATTCCTGTTAGTGAGCATTTCTCCTTTGCCAAGATAATCCATCCACCTGACAGGTCTGGCATATCAAGAAACTGATTAAACAGCATGATCATTACACAGGTGCACCTTGTGCTGGGGACAATAAAAGGCCACTTTAAAATGTGCAGTTTTGACACACAACCCAATACCACAAGTTTTGAGGGAGCGTGCAAATGGAATGCTGACTGCAGGAATGTCCTCCAGAGTTGTTGCCAGAGGGGAGAGGGGTGTATTTCTGTCTGTAATAAATCCCTTTTATGGGGAAAAAAAACATATTCTGATTGGCAGGGCCTGGCTCCCAAGTGGGATGCACCCCTGCCCAGTCATTTGAAATACATAGATAAGGGCCTAATGAATTTATTTTAATTGACTGATTTCCTAATATGAACTGTAACTCAGTAAAATCTTTGAAATTGTTGCATGTTGCATTTATATTTTTGACCAGTATATGTGTATTGTGTTAATATAATCCTACTGTTTTGTTTGGAAATGGTATCATTGTATAATGTAATTTACCATTTTTACAGGATCATATAACTTGGAATACATTGAATGCCTTCACAAACCTAGCGGACTAAACTTTATGATGAGCTTCACCAATGCGGAGTGGAGTCGAGACCAGGGCCCATATTCACAAAGCATCTCAGAAAAGGTCTTAGGAATCCTGTTAAAACCTTTTTTAAGGTATAAAAAAACTTCCAGCTCTGAGAATGACATTAAGACACTGCACAGACAAACACTGAGACAGAAGTAAAATCAACTCATAAAAGTTTTACTCAGTTGGTAATCACCACAGTTTGAGTACTGCAATGTAGTGATGTTATGTTTGATACCGGCATGTTTCGAAGTTGCTTGTCAGTGTACTTCAAAGCAGTGTAGTGATGTTATGCCTGTATCTCTTTATCAGAAGCAAGTGATCAATGATGTCCAAAGCTTTGTTTCGTCTAACAACCACCTGATTGTTTTGGTAATGGTTTTGGTAGAAGACAAAAAGGCTACTCTGCACACGTGCTACAGCGTGTGGGACGTCATCTATAATAATTTGGCTGTTCTAAATTCTTTTGACCAGCAGGTGCCACCAGTGTACACTGTGTTGTTCAAAGCCTCAAGTAATGAACCTATTTTCGACACTATTGGCTGGAAAGCCTCAATGCTCAGGAAGCTTCGTTTCCCTATCACAACTGCAATGTAAAGATAGTGATGACACCCATTGACATTGTTGTAAATTTGGGAATAACCAATCAGAGGCATAGCCAGCTGTGAACTTCTGCAACATGGTCTCAGAGCACTTCGTATTATTTTGTACATAAATCCGAGACACTCTATTTAGTATGATATGTTACGTTATGTTTACGTATGGAATATATTAATTTGTGAATGTCCATCATCCATTTCATATGATATGTTACGAATTACAATTCAAATGACATGTTACAAATTGCAATTCGTACAATAAGTTACACATTTGCAAAATGTACACTATGTTATGAAATGCAAAGCGGGTTAGCTAACATGCTAAGTACATAGTTGCAAAGTAGCTATAAAGTAGTAAGCATTTGCTAAGTGCTGAACTGTACATGATGAGATTCGAACCCATCCACCCCGACCAACTACCCTCCTTTCGTTGTTGCTTAATTTACATTTACTATGTTACATCTAGTCTATGAGACCAGTCTTAATATGCCAGCTGCTGGAGCAAAATGTATTTTTATTTATCCATTATTTTACCAGGTAAGTTGACTGAGAACACATTCTCATTTACAGCAATGACATGGGGAATAGTTACAGGGATGAATGAGCCAATTGTAAACTGGGGATTCTTAGGTGACTGTGATGGTTTGAGGGCCAGATTGGGAAGTTAGCCAGGACACCGGGGTTAACACCCCTACTCTTACAATAAGTGCCATGGGATCTTTAATGACCTCAGAGAGTGAGGACACCTGTTTAACGTCCCATCCGAAAGACGGAACCCTACACAGGGAAGTGGGATATTTTTTAGACCAGAGGAAAGAGTGCTTCCTACTGGCCCTGCAACACCACTTCCAGCAGCCTGCTATTGTTCCTTTTAATACAGTACATTTCCCACACCTTAATGTTATATGTTGAAAATTATTTAAAAATAAGTCAGTTAATTCATAGTTATTTTGCAAATGATATTCTACATTTGAGTCATTTAGCAGACACCCTATCCAGAGCGACTTACAGGAGCAATTAGGGTTAAAACCTCTTTGGGGTACCCCCCCCCCCCCCCCCCCCTTCTTCTCAATTTCCGCCTAAAGACATACCTTAATCTAACTGCCTGTAGCTCAGGCCCAGAATCAAGGATTTGCATTTTCTTGGTATCATTGGAAAGGAAACAGTCTGAATTTTGTGGAAATGTGAATGGAATGTAGGAGAATATAACACAATAGATCTGGTAGAAGAAAATACAAGGAAATAAACATACGTTTTCGTTTTTTTATTGTTGCTGCATCAGCTTTCAAATGAACAAGAACAGCCAAACATACAGATAGGATGCTGGGGATTTGAATGAAGAACATAGGATAGCAACAATAGCTGAGCAAAGTTTTAGACAGATAACTTAAAAAATGAGTGAGCTACATGACATTGAGCATGAAGTCACCCAGGTGTCCCCCACAAATGTACGCAAATGTACCCAAGTGGCCGAATTGGTACACTGGTACATTTTGAAGGAAAGAACTATATACAAAATACATAAATGCTATTCTAACACTCCCCCCCCCAAAAAAAAATTATACAGTGCCTTGCGAAAGTATTCGGCCCCCTTGAATTTTGCAACCTTTTGCCACATTTCAGGCTTCAAACATAAAGATATAAAACTGTATTTTTTTGTGAAGAATCAACAACAAGTGGGACACAATCATGAAGTGGAACGACATTTATTGGATATTTCAAACTTTTTTAACAAATCAAAAACTGAAAAATTGGGCGTGCAAAATTATTCAGCCCCTTTACTTTCAGTGCAGCAAACTCTCTCCAGAAGTTCAGTGAGGATCTCTGAGTGATCCAATGTTGACCTAAATGACTAATGATGATAAATACAATCCACCTGTGTGTAATCAAGTCTCCGTATAAATGCACCTGCACTGTGATAGTCTCAGAGGTCCGTCAAAAGCGCAGAGCGCATCATGAAGAACAAGGAACACACCAGGCAGGTCCGAGATACTGTTGTGAAGAAGTTGAAAGCCGGATTTGGATACAAAAAGATTTCCCAAGCTTTAAACATCCCAAGGAGCACTGTGCAAGCGATAAAATTGAAATGGAAGGAGTATCAGACCACTGCAAATCTACCAAGACCTGGCCGTCCCTCTAAACTTTCAGCTCATACAAGGAGAAGACTGATCAGAGATGCAGCCAAGAGGCCCATGATCACTCTGGATGAACTGCAGAGATCTACAGCTGAGGTGGGAGACTCTGTCCATAGGACAACAATCAGTCGTATATTGCACAAATCTGGCCTTTATGGAAGTGGCAAGAAGAAAGCCATTTCTTAAAGATATCCATAAAAAGTGTTGTTTAAAGTTTGCCACAAGCCACCTGGGAGACACACCAAACATGTGGAAGAAGGTGCTCTGGTCAGATGAAACCAAAATTGAACTTTTTGGCAACAATGCAAAACGTTATGTTTGGCGTAAAAGCAACACAGCTGAACACACCATCCCCACTGTCAAACATGGTGGTGGCAGCATCATGGTTTGGGCCTGCTTTTCTTCAGCAGGGACAGGGAAGATGGTTAAAATTGATGGGAAGATGGATGGAGCCAAATACAGGACCATTCTGGAAGAAAACCTGATGGAGTCTGCAAAAGACCTGAGACTGGGATGGAGATTTGTCTTCCAACAAGACAATGATCCAAAACATAAAGCAAAATCTACAATGGAATGGTTCAAAAATAAACATATCCAGGTGTTAGAATGGCCAAGTCAAAGTCCAGACCTGAATCCAATCGAGAATCTGTGGAAAGAACTGAAAACTGCTGTTCACAAATGCTCTCCATCCAATCTCACTGAGCTCGAGCTGTTTTGCAAGGAGGAATGGGAAAAAATGTCAGTCTCTCGATGTGCAAAACTGATAGAGACATACCCCAAGCGACTTACAGCTGTAATCGCAGCAAAAGGTGGCGCTACAAAGTATTAACTTAAGGGGGCTGAATAATTTTGCACGCCCAATTTTTCAGTTTTTGATTTGTTAAAAAAGTTTGAAATATCCAATAAATTTCGTTCCACTTCATGATTGTGTCCCACTTGTTGTTGATTCTTCCCAAAAAAATACAGTTTTATATCTTTATGTTTGAAGCCTGAAATGTGGCAAAAGGTCGCAAAGTTCAAGAGGGCCGAATACTTTCGCAAGGCACTGTAGGAGAAGACTTGTAAACTATATTGTCATTGTCTCAGAGGAGGAGGGACATTTATGACGAAATGGGAGATATATAAACTAATGTACATGATATGATTGGTAGAGCTCTCGTAAATAAACGTTGCTGACTATTGTACACTGGCCTCTGTCTGTTTTATTTCAACAAGAATCTTACAAATTCTTGGTAGCAGACCGAGTAGTTTAATTGAAGTTCAGTTTATGAACATTGAGAACATAATTTTCGTAAAAGCTAGCAAACATGCAAACTTTGGAGAATAAAATTGACAAATTACGCGGAAGATTCAACTACAGCCGAGAGCTACCCAGTGACACGAGCCTAGCAGATGAGGTAAACTACTTCTATGCTCGCTTCGAGGCAAATAACACTGAAACATGCACGAGAGCACCAGCTGTTCCAGAAGACTGTGTGATCACGCTCTCCGCAGCCGATGTGAGTAAGACCTTTAAACAGGTCGATATTCACAAGGCCGCAGGGCCAGACGGATTACCAGGACGTTTACTGCTAGCATGCGCTGAGCAATTGGCAAGTGTCTTCACTGACATTTTCAACCTCTCTCTGTCTGTGTCTGTAATACCAACGTGTTTAAGGCAGACCACCATTGTCCCTGTGCCCAAGAACACTAAGGTGAAAAGGACCACTAAGGTAAAAGGAACACCTATGTGAGAATGCTATTCATTGACTACACCTCAGCGTTCAACACCATAGTGCCCTCAAAGCTCATCAATAAGCTAAGGACCCTGGGACTAAACATCTCCCTCTGCAACTGGATCCTGGATTTCCTGACGGGCCACCCCCAGGTGGTAAGGGTAGATAACAACACATCCGCCATTCTGATCCTCAAGACAGGGGCAATTCAGGGGTGCTCAGTCCCCTCCTGTACTCCCTGTTCACTCATGACTGCACAGCCAGGCATGACTCCAACACCATCATTCAATTTGCCGATGACACAACAGTGGTAGTCCTGATCACCGATAACGAAGAGACTGCCTATAGGGAGGAGGTCAGAGACCTGGCCATGTGGTGCCAGGACAACAACCTCTCCCTCAACGCAATCAAGACAAAGGAGATGATTGTGGACTACAGGAAAAAGTGGACGGAGCACGACCTCATTCTCATCAACTGGGCTGCAGTGGAGCAAGTTGAGAGCTTCAAATTCCTTGGTGTCCACATCACCAACAAACTAACGTGGTCCAAGCACACAAAGACAGTCGTGAAGAGAGCACGACAAAACCAATTTCCCCTCAGGAGACTGAAAAGGTTTGTCAAGGGTCCTCAGATCCTCAAAAAGCAACTGCTCGGCGTCCGACCGCAAGGCACCACAGAGGGTAGTGCGTACGGCCCAGTACATCACTTGGACCAAGCTTCCTGCTTCCAGGACCTCTATACCAGGCGATGTCAGAGGAATGCCCTAAAAATTGTCAAAGACTCCAGCCACCCAAGCCATAGACTGTTCTCTCAGCTACCGCATGGCAAGCGGTACTGGAGCGCCATGTCTAGGTCCAAGAGGCTTCCAAACAGCTTCTACCCCAAGCCATAAGACTCCTGAGCATCTAGTCAGATAGCTACCCAGACTATTTGCAGTGATTTGTGTGCTTTTTTGTGTGTGTTGGGTTGTGTATAATGTGTGTCCGTTCAGGTTGTTACTTTCATTTGTGTTATCATGTTCGGCCATTTGTACTTTTGTTGTCTATTTCAGTGCTTCTTAAACCTCTTCTCGGGGACCCCCTCACAATTTTTTTTGTAGTTCTGAACTAGCACACCTGATTCAACCAGTCAAGAGCTTGATGATTAGTTGAAAAGTTGAATCAAGTGTGCTGGCTCTGGGATAGATCAAATACATGGAACAGCTGTTGGTCCCCAAGGAGAGGTTTGAGAAGCACTGGTCTATTTGATGCACATATAGTATATTTCTGAGGTCCCTTTAGTGCTCTAACAAGGCTTACTTTTACCTGTAATCACCACCAGAGAGAGACAAATACCTTGGTATAGAGAGGATGATATGGTCTGGGGCGAGACGACTAGGGATGGACATTTTTTATTTTATTAATAAAAAAAAACTCGGCAAGTCAGATAAGAACACATTTTTATTTAAAATGACGGCCTACCACGGCCAAAACTTAACCCGGACGACACTGGGCCAATTTGTGCGCTCCCCTATGGGACTCCCAATCACGGCCAGTTGTGCTACAGCTTGGAATCAAACCAGGGTCTGTATTGACGCCTCTAGCACTGAGATGCAGTGCCTTAGACAGCTGTGCCACTCAGAAGCACATACATTCATATAGCTAAAATCAAATAAAATGTTATTTGTCACATGCTCCGAATATAACAGCTATAGACCTTAGAGTGAAATGCTTACTTGCAAGAACATTGCTACTAGTAATAACATTGTTACACGTTACAGAACCCACACAGGTTAATAGAATAATCACTTTGAACAGTCACTTTTGAAAGAGAACCTGTTAAGAGATGGAACAGAGCATCTAACACTGTTGACACGTTGGCTCGTCATGTTGGCTCGTCCATGAAAGGAGCTGTAGTCACACATTGTGTGTCCAGTGGTTTACTATGAATGTCTTGGTATTGCCAGCTATTTCTGATTCATGAGTTATGTTAGATTGGTCTATGTGTTTCATAGATCAGTATTCAAGCGGTGTTGTCAGTTTGCGGACCTACCGTCAACCTGTGTGTCTGACTCATGCTCCCATCACAATTGGTTGGGGTAATAATTGAGCTGTGAGACAAAAGTAAGAGATCTGTCTTGATACTCAGACAATTTAACCAGGGGTGGACAGACCACAAGGGCAGGAAGAGCGAGAGACGACCTGAATGCCTCATTAGGCAAAATGTCTCAAGGCCTCAAATGGCTCATTAAATTAGTTTAAAAATCTGTTCCATTTTGTCCTCCTATTATGAAATGGTCATGTGCTTCTCCATAGTTAGAAGTGTGACATTTGACTGAAAAAGGTAGAAAGTCCCTCCTAAAAAATAGTTGAATTAAAAGTACAGGATTCTGATTGTGAAACTACAGTAGTAGTGGATTTTCAGCCACATTGACATTGAGTGAATTTTCAAAAGAGAAAAGATCAAAGTCTGAATTAAAGTATTATTATATGTTATACTTTATTGTTACTTTTTTGTATTTTATTTTTTACTCTCATTTATTTAGTAAATATTTGATTAAGGGCTTGTAAGTGAGCATTTCATGGTAAGGTTTACACCTGTTGTATTCAACGCATGTGATAAATAAAATTGGATTTGATTTGATTCAACATACCAGTAGTGAAATGAGTCAGAAATGATTCAGACAAAGCAAGGCCACTATTCAATATACACCAATCTAGTTGTTAGTTAATTGTATCATTTATTTAACAGGACAATGCGTCATTAGTTATTTTGGACACTTTTGTTCATAGTCCAGGGGCAGTACCAATATGGTCCCTGAACGACAGCATGGCGTCATGTTGTAATAAGGACCTTGCGGTAATATTTTAGAACCCAGAACCCCAAGTATGTTTGAATAGGACCTTATGACTTCAAATTAGTCACCATAGACTTAAACAGGAGACCATTCTCCTGGTTGCCCAAAGGGCTATTGAATTACTGACAGGGCTGTCTAGATTAAAACACTTTCTGTCTTTCTGCATGGAAGGAAGGCAGCAAGTTGGGCCTTTGCACTTGGCCTCAATCGATCTCAGGTAAAAAGATAAGCTGCGGTTTATCTCACCCAGGTCACTGGGATGAAAATAGGTCATCGATTCCCTTGTCGGCCCGCTGTAGATTGCAAACAGCCGCTCTGCCCTAGTGCCCTCCTGAACATTGAGGACATTTCAAGCAAATCAAAGAGAGAGATCTTCTGTGGCTGACCATGACTGTTGTAGGGGGAGGAAGTATGTTAGGATGCAAGGGGAGCATTTATTGTGCTACAGGCAGATTCAGAAACATTTCTGACTTCCCGCTGAAAGAAACCAGGGCTAAAACGTACAGTAGGAGAGAGAAAAGTATATCCTCATATCAGAATATATCATTTTTGGTGACACTAGTAACAACAATGAATTCAGGCCTTTTAACATATTAACATATTTTTGCAATTGTATAGCAATTGAGTTGAGTTTTTTTAATCACACAAGATGGATAGAAATCCTAATTAAGTGTTACTACACAGGCATTTGTCTGTAAATGGGAGGGGGTGTGTAGCTGGAGAGGGTAAAGAGACATAAGGATGACTGAGACTGTGTGTAGTGTGTGTGTGTGTGTGTGTGTGTGTGTGTGTGTGTGTGTGTGTGTGTGTGTAAAGGGGGGGGCAAGTAGTGCGATGAGGCAGGCTGGTGCTCAGCCATCCAAAATCCTATTGCATTCTCAGAGTTGGAGAGTGGGAGTGTGTGCAGTAATTACTTTGGGGGAGACCGTCGCTGTGCTGGGGTGGAGGGAGCTTGGAGCGCGTAGCTGTGCAGCTTTGTAGCCGTGATCTTTCCATCTCATCTCATCACCTTCGTCTGGCAAATTCCCTCGACGGCTCTGTGAAGCCTGCTGCGTTCAGCGCTGTCAGTCTGGGCCGTCAAATCGATGCCCATCTCGTCCACTTCTATATTTAACCAGGTTCAACGACTCAGGCACTGATAGGGAGCCTCCGCTCCGCTCCATATCTCTGAGGTTAGATTAGCAGCAGCTCCAGACTGATCAGGGCAGGATAATACACTCTGCAGCCAGATCAGATCAGGCTGAAGCTCTGAGATGCCTTCTGTTACTAAGCCAATTTGAATTTGAATTATATTGTATGCAGTGGCGACCCGTCATTCAGTGCAGATGGGGCACCTGTTTTGCATGTTATTTTGGCATTAATACATGTCATGTATCAGTTTGCAAACAACATAAAAAAAACAACAACATTCATTGAGTTAATAAAGCTGCACACAAACTTTTTGTTGTTGTTGTTGCTTTCTTGAGTAAGGCAGCTCCAAAATGCACGTGTTTCAGCCTAGCTCAGTGCTTTTTGTAGTTGTGGGGCAGCCAGCGGAAAATACGGAACATAGGGGTTGGCAATGTTCTCTAGTTGCACCTTGATTGACTCAGTGTTCAGTCCCTCATGGAGATACGACTTCACCGCAAAATCTACGGGTAGAGCTCGAAAATTCAAGCCCCTTGGGTGCTGCCATAGAGTTACATTAGAAGTGCCCATCAAAAAGGCTCAAGGTCATTGGCCACAGCTAAAATGAAGTCAAATCACGTTATATCTACAGTATCTTTAATTGGACTGACATCATAGTTTCAAAATCTCAGCTAGCAAGCTGGTAGTCATCGTCAGGAATCAAGTCGACAATCAACTGACAAATCATTTTCAATCCTTTTGATATGAAGAGAAATAATGAAGAGAAATGATAGATAAAACATATCTCATAGCTCATCGGCAATTGGACATAAACATTACTCAACAAGTTCGAAACCGCTAATTCAACAATAAGTAGTTTGGAAGGAACTGCAAGCATTGCAAAGCAATCACTAGCCTGCTATTCAGTGGAGTGTGTGTGTGGTCCAAGTCTGGGTTTAAGGGTCTCTTTTCCAAGCTTAAATGGATAAACATTCAGCATTGGCCATGCGGTCAATCCAGCATGACTTCAGCCACGCTCAAAACAACAAGAAACTCAGACCTGGGACATCTCAGACTTTAGTGCGTTCATGACAACTGGGAACTCTGGAAAAAAAACAAGCTCCGACTGGGAAAATAAGTTTTGAACGGTCATCCAACTCGGAATTGCAAGTCGGGAGCTCAGCCCTCTTTCTAGAGCTCCGACCTGAAGATCACTGACGTCATCATGATTGAACTTTGTCGTGAAAGAACCATACATCCAGAGAATGCCAGACTTTGATAACAAAGTTTGATGACAAAATGTGTCCACAAAGGACCGCTGCACCACCTTCCTGTTCAAGTGAGCACAGCATAACAAGGTCCAAAAATGTATTGTATGCTGCTGCAATAAATTATGTCATCTGCCATGGAGATATGTATATTGTAGCTAAGAAAGTAATACTAAGTCTAGGTTGTGTAGTAAGCTGTTAGTAGCCCATGTGCCTCACCCTAATAATTTGGTCCCTTTTCCTCTCATCATTTTGCCTACTGTTCTGACGGAACAGCCTCTTATCCGCTCGTCGTCCTCTTATGCCATAGTTTGTACATCTCAATTGTCAGTAGAAACCACATTTGTTTAAGCAAGTCAGCCGTATCAGCTTTGTTTTTTTAAAGGCAATAAATGAGGCTGAATGAACTGTTTCACTGCCAGACAAGGCTCCGCCGATAGCCAGGTGAAGCAGTGGTAAGGTGTTGGGACTGCTGTTGGGACTCTGCTGTTGGGACAGATTTCTGTAGGCCCTAACAGTTTGTGGGCACCGTTTATCACGGCTAAAGTGCAATTAATGTATTGTTTAGTGTTTTATTGTGTAATGGCTTTGCTGGCAAAACTTTGGGGGAGTTTGCCCCACCAAGATGTACAGTCGTGGCCAAAAGTTTTGAGAATTACACAAATATTAATTTCCACAGAGTTTGCTGCTTCAGTGTCTTTAGATATTTTTGTCAGATATTACTATGGAATACTGAAGAATAATTACAAGCATTTCATAAGTGTCAAAGGCTTTTATTGACAATTACATGAAGTTGATGCAAAGAGTCAATATTTGCAGTGTTGACCCTTCTTTTTCAAGACCTCTGCAATCCGCCCTGACATGCTGTCAATTATCTTCTGGGCCACATCCTGACTGATGGCAGCCCATTCTTGCATAATCAATGCTTGGAGTTTGTCAGAATGTGTGGGTTTTGTTTGTCCACCCGTCTCTTGAGGATTGACCACAAGTTCTTAGTTATCACTTTTGCCTTATGGCAAGGTGCTCCATCATGCTGGAAAAGGCATTGTTCGTCACCAAACTGTTCCTGGATGGTTGGGAGAAGTTGCTCTCGGAGGATGTGTTAGTACCATTCTCTATTCATGGCTGTGTTCTTAGACACAATTGTGAGTGAGCCCACTCCCTTGGCTGAGAAGCAACCCCACACATGAATGGTCTCAGGATGCTTTACTGTTGGCATGACACAGGACTGATGGTAGCGCTCACCTTGTCTTCTCCGGACAAGCTTTTTTCCGGATGCCCCAAACAATTGGAATGGGGATTCATTAGAGAAAATAACTTTACCCCAGTCCTTAGCAGTCCAATCCCTGTACCTTTTGCAGAATATCAGTCTTTCCCTGATGTTTTTCCTGGAGAGAAGTGGCTTCTTTGCTACCCTTCTTGACTCCAGGCCATCCTCCAAAAGTCTTCGCCTCACTGTGCGTGGAGATGCACTCGCACCTGCCTGCTACCATTCCTGAGCAAGCTCTGTACTGGTGGCGCCTCGATCCCGCAGCTGAATCAACTTTAGGAGACGGTCCTGGAGCTTGCTGGAATTTCTTGGGCGCCCTGAAGCCTTCTTCACAACAATTGAACCGCTCTCCTTGAAGTTCTTGATGATCCGATAAATGGTTGATTTAGGTGGAATCTTACTGGCAGCAATATCCTTGGCTGTGAAGCCCTTTTTGTGCAAAGCAATGATGACGGCACAGGTTTCCTTGCAGGTAACCATGGTAAACCGAGGAAGAACAATGATACCAAGCACCACCCTCCTTTTGAAGCTTCCAGTCTGTTATTCAAACTCAATCAGTATGACAGAGTGATCTCCAGCCTTGTCCTCGTCAACACTCACACCTGTGTTAATGAGAGAATCACTGACATGGGGTTAACATGTATTGTATGCTGCTGCAATAACCAAAACCAGAACAAATAGCAGGCCAAACTATCCCCCTCAGCACTGCATGGACTGCGCAAAAATGCAAATGCTTTCCGTTTGAGTTATATTAGGTTTATTTTCATCATTTTCAGCTGGTCCTTTTGTGGCAAGGCTGAAATGCAGTGGAAATGTTTTTTTGGGGATTCAGTTCATTTGCATGGCAAAGAGGGCCTCTGCAATTAATTGCAATTCATCTGATCAGTCTTCATAACATTTTGGAGTATAAGCAAATTACCATCATACAAACTGAGGCAGCAGACTTTGTGAAAATTCATATTTGTGTCATTCTCAAAACTTTTGACCACGACTGTACATGCTAAAATCGCCACTGATTGTATGGACACTTTACAGTGGTGTAAGAATAACTAAGCTATAAGCTAATGACAATACAGTTTCCTCCAAAGACACACTTGGGATGTTTGTCAGGACATTTAAAATGAGAGCCCAAAAGTCAAACTGTAATAAAGGACTTTATCATTATCAGTCAATGGAACATTTGTCCGTTACAGTCAAACGTGCCATACTGCTGTAATTGCACACGGTAACGTTTGACATTTCCCTCATTAACGTGACCGAGTGTCCTCGGGAAGAATGAAAGCATATGAACAAGGTGGATTTACATCTTACGTTTAACCCTGTCGCTAAGCGATGGTGAACCCACCTGGATGAAGGGTGGCTGCTAAATTAATGAGTAAGGAATGGGGGAATGAATGAAAAGCGGAGGAACGTGGTGAAGAGCATATTTGAGACAGGTGGCACAGCCAACTTCATCAAGGGACGGAGCTTTCTCTGGCAAGAGATGGGCCGATAGTCTGCTATGCTAATTAATCCTTGGCATCATGGAGATGGCAACAGTGTGTGTGTGTGTGTGTGTGTGTGTGTGTGTGTGTGTGTGTGTGTGTGTCAACTAGCTCTCACAGTCTCACGTCAGAATTAGACGTTCATCCATGTTCCTCAAACATACAAATTCAAAGTTGTTCCAAATGTCACATTTCAAATGGTTTAACATTAAGTTTAGGCATTAACTCCGAAATCTTAAGGTTAGTCATTAACTTCAAATGATCAAGGTAAGGGTTAAAGTTCGGGAAAGGCTTAAAACAAAAATCTCAAACAACTTTCTATTGCTGGATTTGAACATGCAACCTTTTGGCGTCAGAGGCAGATGCTTTGAACTTGCAACCTTTGGAATCAGAAGCAGATGCTTACGCCCATCCACCATCCCCGTCCTCAACGCCCTAGCAAAACCAAAACCTACTTGAAGGTAACACTGTTGCCCCTAGTGGCCGGTTTCCACATCTCCCGACATCCTCAGACATGGATGGATGTTGAGTACTGACTTACGGGTGACCTGGCTGGTGTGTGTGTGTGTGTTTGCACTGGTATGTGTGTACTGTTTTGCTGGTTGCTCTGTAAGCCTGTTGCGATCTGAACATAACACAGGCTTATTTTTAGTGTCTTTCATTTGATGATGCCCTCCACTCTACTTTTGTTAGGCAGTTTGTATAGGCTTAGAGTAAAAGAATGAGGGGGGAAATATACTTATTGATTACCAATACAATTAAAAAGAAAACATCTTTGAAACCAGGTAATGGAAATTATGATTTTATAAGTAGGCCTAATGCCGTGTTCACGTGCTAGTCGGAGCTATAGGAAACTCAGAAATGTCCGACTTGCTAACTGGTTGTAGATATAAACGTGCCGTGTTCAACCATTTAGTAAGTAAAAAATGTCTGAGTTTTCTAGTTCCGACTAGCACGTGAACATGGCATATGACCGCATTCTTGTGTCAAGGAAACATCTGGCTCATTGTCAAAAAACAATTTGTAACAAAAAACAGCCTGATAATATAGAACAAATGTTTGAGAATATAACTTCAACTTCTTGTTAGTATTCCGAGGAAGCGCCAGATAGTCTCTGTCAACTATTTTTATTGTTTTACATGAACAGGCGGTAAATTTACCGTGGTATAATTTTTTTCCAAATGACCTCCTCTGTGTCCTTGGCTGCACACCCAGTCAGTGCTCCTGCAGGCATTCCCATGATGATACCAATCAGTGAGACACTCCCATTTAACTAATCCCACTCTTTATGTATGATAGTAGTTCTCTGTATTTACAATCCACCCAATTGCAACATAGAATCACTTCTGACTTTTCAGGATCTCTTGGTGGAGAAATAGGGGTTCTGTGTTACGCTGAATGCTTGAGAGCCAGTTACAGTAATTCATTTAATCAAACGTGTGCAAGGAGGGGATGGAAGTAGACCCCAGTTGTGAGCACTGTTGATCATTGTTCTACCATGCTAAATCAGATGACACCTGTAGGGAGGAACACTTGTCGAGTGTAGCAATTGCATCTTCTAATTGGGAAGACTTCAGCTGGGGCACAGACACAATCAATAGCCCACTGTGAGAGGAAAGTCAAACCCATTCATACGCTGCCATGAGCGTTACGAAAAGTTTGAGAGTACATTTTGTATTAATACACTTTGTTTCAGATCGATTACAGAAACCAGAGAGTATATCATAAATAGTCCAAATAGGACAAGAATAAGCTCATGTGTAGGCTAACAGCTGTACAATTCAAACCACATCATTTGAGTCTCATTATGGCTCCTTTAATTCCATAATGGTTAAGTTTGCCCTGCAGCATTTTGGAATGGCTGACACTCTAGGTAACACAATCTGATTGTATGTATCATGTATGGATTCAGAAAGGTTTATTCTACACTCTTAGAATGTTGTTTTTCCAAAGGGGTTCTTCGGCTGTTCCCAAACCTTTTTGGTTTGATGTAAAACCCCTTTGGGTTCCATGCAGTACCCTCTGTGGAAATGGTTTATCATGCAACCAAAAAAGGTTCTACCTGGAACCGAAAAGGGTAAATCAAAGGGTTTTCCTATGGGGAAAGCCAAAGAACCATTTTAGGTTCTAGATAGCGAGTGTAAGAGTATACAGTGGCATGTAAAGTGAATAAGTGTTGCAGAATCAGTCAACAGCAGGGGGCGCTGTGTCTATTCCAGTCATTACCAAGTATTGGGTTCAGGTGTGATCACTGAGCTGCTTTGCTTATGCACTACCCTAATATATAGTGTTGGGGATCTATGTTGACATTAGTCCATGCTGTAGGTAGGTGGTTGTATATGTATGACACGGAGGGACAAATTGTCTTCAACTGGACATTCAATCAGGTCCCATTTATCTTCAAGCACCTGTTCAGTGGCGAATGCAATTTTCTTTGCAGGAAAACCTTTTTGGAGTGGCTATTGGCTTGCTTTATTCAACATGGACCACAACAAACTGGATTGCATCAATTGTGGCTTGGCTGTGAACTGATATTTGAAGTTATTCAGACAGGTAGACAATCATATTTCATTGTGCATAGACACGATGGGTTCATCAAATGGAACTGTGTAGCTCTTATGGCAATGTTGAGTTGTAGTAATAACATTCACTTCACTGACCATTAATAGGATATACATACATGCTATTAATTCAAGTTCTGGGGAAAATGTAGATTGGGGGATTATTTGTTGTAACTGAAACCTAAAGAAATATAACCCAATAGAAATATAACCCTATAGAAATATAACCTTATAGAAATATAACCCTATAGAAATATACCCTATACAAATATAACGCTATGGAAATATAACCCTATAGAAATATAACCCTATAGAAATATTACCGTATAGGAATATAACGCTATAGAAATATTACCCTATTGAAATATAACCCTATAGGAATATAACCCTATAGGAATATAACCCTATAGGAATATAACCCTATAGAAATATAACCCTATGGGAATATAACCCTATGGGAATATAACCCTGTAGAAATATAACCCTATGGGAATATAACCCTGTAGAAATATAACCCTATGGGAATATAACCCTGTAGAAATATAACCCTATGGGAATATAACCCTGTAGAAATATAACCCTATAGGAATATAACCCTATGGGAATATAACCCTATAGAAATATAACCCTATGGGAATATAACCCTATAGAAATGCAGCAGATATATGAGTATGTAACCCTGTCTGGATGGTTGTGGGGAAAGAATATAGCCATTCCTATCAGGAATGGAATTATTTTCTAGCCAACATTATCCAGTTGTTGACTGAGCAAAACTCTAACATTCTCAGTAATTACAGGTTTAGCTTGATACTGGACTCAGCAGCAGCAATTTAAGCAATGAATGTTGTTTGGGCAGCTGGGATGCAACACAGCAAAGACCATTAACAAACCATTAAAAAGTCATAACCACTGTGATCACCGCCTGAATGCTGACACACTCGTTTGAGGACCTGGGATAAGGAAGCGTTATTGTGAGATGTCTTGCTAAGACATATTTAGCCAATAAGACTCAGCAGCAAGGTTCACTATAGGTCAAATATGACTAATTAAACTACTGGTATTGAGGACACAGATACTGGCCTTGTCCGAATACCCATACCTACAGTATACTTGGGTTCTAAATACTGTAGTAGCCAATTTCAAAATTTGAGCATGCTTTAAATCAAATGATGTGTATAAACCCTGGATTGCTGATGCTATGTATTGGCCAATGAGAGGCTTTGAAGCCACTGGTTGCCATATTGGTACTCCTCAGAAGGCTCAGTCCTCCATAGGAATGAATGGAATGCTATAAATCAAATCAAATTAAACTTAATTTGTCACATGCGCCGAATACAACAAGTGTAGACTTTACCGTGAAATGTTTACCTACAAGCCCTTAACCAACAGTGCAGTTCAAGAAGAAGAAAATATTTACCAAGTAGACTAAAATAAAAAGTAATAATAAAAGTAACACAATAAGAATAACAATAACGAGGCTATATAACAGGGGCCACCGGTACCGAGTCAGTGTGGTGGGGTACAGGCTAGTTGAGGCAATCTGTACATGTAGGTGGGGGCGAAGTGACTATGCATAGGTAACAAACAAACAGCGAGTAGCAGCAGTGTAAAAGATGGGGGGGGGGGGGGGGGGGGGGGGTCAATGTAAATTGTCTTGTTTTATGAATTGTTCAGCAGTCTAAAGGCTTGGGGGTAAAAGCTGTTGAGGAGCCTTTTGGTCCTAGACTTGGCGCTATAGTCTTTCACTAAAATGTTTCAAGGACATATTTACATGTATTTCTGTATTTTCTTGTTGTTGTTGGGACAGTAACATTAGCACTCTAAAAACTACTTTAAGGAATATGTTTTTATATATTATTCATGTTCATGTCTTATTCACAAAAACAATTTGTAAAGTATGCATTAAGGTGTCTGCAATAGAATATACTTGTCAAAAATGACTGTAGACATTAATAAATGCATTTCTGTAGCTTCAGAAATCTTTTTCACAATGGAGGAGTACCAAAATGGCTGTGTGGTGTCATCCAAACAGCATCCCCCTGTCAGTCATTGTTTAAACGATGTCAAACTAATTTTGGCCTTTCATCTAGTAGAATTGGTTGCATGCTATTGAGGAAGAGAATTGTCTTTTCAGACCCATGTGTGTATGACAACAACTGATAATCCGCTGGCAAGACGGGTTGTACCAACATGAACGAATGGCGGGAAATGTAACTGTGCATTAGATGACACATTCTCAGTATATGTGAGTCCTAGTATGTTGACATGTTTTGCTTACCACATCATTTTTACTAAACAGTACATTCAAAAATAGCGTGTACTACGATTAGCAGCCTATACTGTATGCCCTTTCAGTAAAAAGTAGGCAAGACAGATTTCGGACATGACCATTGAGTATCAATTTCTGAATTAATGGGGAAACAAATATACACATGACTCTGGCTGCATTTACTCAGGCACCCCAATTCTGATATTTCTTACCACTAATTGGTCTTTTGACCAATCACCTCAGATCTTTTTCAGAGCTGATCTGATTGGTCCAAAGACCAATTAGTGAAATAAAGATCAGAATTTGGCTGCCTGTGTAAATACAGCTTAATCCTTCTTTGACTGTCATGGTTTAGGCTACCTTTGGCTCACCCTGCAGTTGTTTAGCATGCGTTTCACTCGCTGGGCTCATCTGAATCAATATTTGTCAGAAGTTCAGGTTTAATTACAAACTCCCCAAACACACTCCCGAAATTCCACGGATGATCCAATTACCATTTTATTTCGGTGCTGACAAACAAGTGGACATTGCATTCCGCTAATTGCGGTAAAAAGTGGAAGCGGCGCTCGGGGGAAAAGGCTACGAGGAGGAATTGTTGAGGAAAGGAGAAAATAAATAGAAAAGAGAATGTGTGGTGTGCCGGCAGCTGTCGATTTCCTCTAGTTTCATCATGAAACCACAAACTGGATCCCCCAGACAAATGGCTGGTGTGTGTGTGGGTGGGTTGCTCCCAACCACAGTGAAGAAGAAAAACATGCTGGTCTTCTATCAAATTTCCACTTTAACTCAATCACTCACTCCAGACTGCTCCGCTCCACTCTGCTGTCACGGTTCGCCAGTCCCTGAAATCACTCAAACTCTCTCAGGCTTTCCCTGACAATCATGTCCGAAACATTGTTTGCCAAGCCAGTGTCAACTTTTTACCCATCAATATTGCCTTGACACACTGTCACAAATTTACAAAATTTTCCTTTGACAATTTATGAAAAGATTCAACACAGTGCTATTACAGGTGTTAGGGGTCAAAGGTCATGATTGGGTGTGTTTTTTAATTTATATTTACATACGAAATGAGTAGGAATTTAGACTTTTTCAACCCCTGCGGCAGCCTTTCAGCATTTCATGTGAGATCCCAAGTTTGTCTAGGTGTTGTGTGTTTGGTGTGTGTGTTTGTATCATTTAAATAACAGTGCAGATGAGCAAAAGAAACAGAACGGTACAGAAGGTTGGCTGAATGCATAATTTATTCATCAAGTCCCACCATTGAAAATATGAAAGAAAACAAATGAAGAACGGCAAAACACAAAAGAGCATTATTTATTACAGGAAAATCTAAGTCTGCCAGAAGATAGATTCTTAAAAGACAGAGATGCATGTATATACATACAAAGACTTCATATTAATGCATCAACTCAACTCAGGAAAACAGACAGGCACACGCAGCCTCAGGCAGTGAATCCATTGGCAGTAATCTATTCCAACACATTCTCCCTGAAAGCTTGGAGGTCTATAGAAAACACTGTCAATAATTGATGCTTGAACGCGTGAACATTCATGTACATTAGTGAGGGTGTTGAATTATTACACTTCAGCTATGATGGCAGCTAGAAGTAGGTTTTATTTGTCATCATTATAAAGCACATAGAATAACATTTTACACTTTACAATGATTCATCTCAGGATTCTAATGTTCAGCCTATTTGGGGTTGGGAACCTGGACGAAACTCACCTCAGTTTAGATGGATGTAGTGGACCTACCTTAGCTTGAAGTATTCCATCCATTTGTCAGCAGAGAAATGTCATCCCTTTTCTTAAGGATTTCTTGAACAAGATTGTTTGATAACCAGTGAATTACAGACTGGTTTTGGACTATATCTTAGGACTTTCTTCGGCTTTGTTACAGCCTTTAGTACTGGGCTTTCGTTGGTGGGTCTTAGAGATTTGCTACTCTGTTTAGGCCTATGTGTTTGGCATTTCTGTTTTGAAGTCACTTAATGGTTGCATGTAGGCCTAGAGTTAGACAGCAAACTCCACTGTAACGTCACCGCAGGCTATTTGCTCTGTGTGGAAAAGGAAGCTTTGGCTCTACTGGCCTGCACGTTGACCTCTCACTGTGTGTTTAGTGGCTTCTATCCCTACATGAACACATCTACCCTCACGTAGGAATAAAAAGCCATAAGACACAGCAGCAATCTCACAGGAGGAGGAGGAGGAGGGACGGACATCACCTGAAGGAGGGCAAGGAAGAAAAGAGGGGGAGGAGGAGGAGGAGAGGAGAAACCGGTGCTCGGAAACTAGTGGAGGAGGAGAAGAACAGTGGGGCAGCAGGAACGGGGGAGACACAGGCAGGGAAATGGAACTGAGAGTAGGGAGTCGGGACATTAAGGGAACTAGCAACTAGCAGGGAACAGTCAAAATGGACAAGTGGAGGCTTGGCTGGACCGTGTGTGCATGACTGTGCATGTAGATTATCAGTAAAACACTTCTCGTCAGATCTCAAAGTGTAACTCATCTCATCTCCCCTGTTTGTGTGTGAGAAACTGCCTATTTATGTGTCGGTTTGTCAGGTGATTGACATGTAGATTTCACTGACCATCCTCACTCAGGACCTCTCATGCTCAAACCATTAGGAATGCACCTCGGTTTCCTCCCTCACTTATGTACCACGACTAAGTTATGCCTGCGTGTGGGTTATTGTGCGAGTGTATTCGTGCGTAAGCCAGGCACACGGCGATAAATATGCATGACTCTGCCGCTGATATCCTGCTTTGTATGGAAATGAGCTTGTGTAAGTTTAATAATGCAATCCCGGTGGATTGGAAAGCCGACACGTTGCAGAGCGGAATTTTAAACAGGGCTCCCCGCCTGTGGGCTCCTCATGGCTGGGATCAGACCTGGCTCTCCGTACAGCAGAGACACCATGAGAGCCTTCCCCTCTGCAGTCCAGGGCTCTGACATGGGGGCCAACGTTAATGAGGGGTACAAGAGAGGGAAGGCCAACTGGATTCTCATTGAAAGCCACTGTCACAACTAAACCGCTGGGTGGAAACAGCAGGACTGAACAACAAGGGACTGGAGTCAAGTTGGTGATGGGAACTGGAGTCATGTAAGGTTGAGTTCGAGCTGAATTGGAGCTTTCAAACTCCTTTTATACTCCTATTCTTGGGATTCATGGAGGGTGAGCCCAGCACATCTCGTGACCTGTTTTTAGAAAGAGGGGGGATGGGGGGTTACACAATTGCAGGTACAATTATAGACGTGGTCAATGCGTAAAGTATTATATAGACCGATAACCTTGCTCTATCTCTATAATAGATATCTTCTGAAGACATGACTTACCTGTATGTGTGATGGTGGCACCAGCCGACCCACCTGTTAATGTGCTAATTGCTGACATGTTGTTCGCTGAAACAACTTCTTCCAAATGACTGGATTTTGTGGGGCCCTGAAAGAAGAACGGCGGGATAGATTATTATAATTATTATATTAAATAATATACATTTAATGCTGTGACAGTTACTATCACCATTGCTAAACATCACTATTGTTAACCTCTCTAGGGTACGTGGGATGGTAGCGTCCCACCTCGTCAACAGCCAGTGAAACTGCAGGGCGCCAAATTCAAAACAACAGAAATCCCACAATTAAAATTCCTCAAACATACATGTATTTTACACGTTTTTATTTTATTATTTTAAAGGTTATCTTGTTGTAAATCCAGCCACAGAGTCCAATTTCAAAAAGGCTTGATGATGAAAGCAAACCAAACGATTGTGTTAGGTCAGAGCCAAGTCACAGAAAAACACAGCCAATTTTTCCAGCCAAAGAGAGGAGTCACAAAAAGCAGAAATATAGATAAAATGAATCACTAACCTTTGACGATCTTCATCAGATGACACTCATAGGACTTCATGTTACACAATACATGAGTTTACATTGGCGCGTTATGTTCAGTAGTTCCAAAACATCCGGTGATTTTGCAGAGAGCCACATCAATTTACAGAAATACTCATAATAAACATTGATAAAAGATACAACTGTTATGCATGGGATTTTAGATCCACTTCTCCTTAATGCAACCGCTGTGTCAGATTTCAAAACAACTTTACGGAAAAAGCACACCGTGCAATAATCTGAGTACGGCGCTCATAGACCAAAACAACCCAGACAGATATCGCCATGTTGTGTAGTCAACAGAGGTCAGAAATAGCATTATAAATATTCACTTACCTTTGATGATCTTCATCAGAATGCACTACCAGGAATCCCAGTTCCACAATAAATGTTTGTTTTGTTCGATAATTTCCATCATTTATGTCCAAATAGCTCCTTTTTGTTAGTGCGTTCAGTACACAATCCAAACTCACAACGCTCGATCACTAGGAGCAGACGAAAAGTCACAAAGTTCCGTTACAGTCCGTAGAAACATGTCAAACGAAGTATAGAATCAATCTTCAATAATGTTCCACCCGGAGAATTCCTTTGTCTGTAGAATTGCAATGGAACAGAGCTAACTATCACGTGAACGCGCGAGACTGAGCTCGTGGCTCTCTGGCAGACCTCTGACTTATTCCCCTCTCATTCACCCCCACTTCACAGTAGAAGTATCAAACAAGGTTCTAAAGACTGTTATCATCTAGTGGAAGCCTTAGGAAGTGCAATTTGACCCCATAGACACTGTGTATTCGATAGGCCAAGAGTTGAAAAACTACAAACCTCAGATTTCCCACTTCCTGGTTGGATTTTTTCTCAGGTTTTTGCCTGCCATATGAGATCTGTTATACTCACAGACATCATTCAAACAGTTTTAGAAACTTCAGAGTGTTTTCTATCCAAATCTACTAATTATATGTATATTCTAGCTTTTATGGCTGAGTAGCAGGCAGTTTAATTTGGGCAAGTTTTTCATCCAAAATTCCCAATGCTGCCCCCTACCCTAGAGAAGTTTATTGGCAGCAGTAAAAATTGAGTTAGTAGTACTGCCATTAGCAGCACAATTGAAGCCTCCTCTAGACCTTATGAACCTCATTTGATAGATGTGCAAAAAATAGGTTTTCTTTTCAAAGTGTCCTATTTTGTTCCAAATAGTTCAGTATTACATGGCACACAATGAGCAGTGACATATTTATTGTAAAATGATCGATTGATCTGCCTCAAACTGACGCTATTGGAGAGATAGATTGCTCAAACATTTTAGCTCCAATAGCACTACATGACAAATGGGCTATTTACACAACAGATGAATAATGACTCACTCTAACCATTAGAAGTGGACTCTGGAACTACCCCAAACTGCACAAAGGCCTTGCCATCTATTAACATGTTGTACATGAATAATTAAACTCCTATGAATTGCTAATTAACGTGTAATTGATGTACTATCCACAGATTTGATTGGGTTATGGCTCTGATGGATCTTTGGGTGCGATTTCACAGTGGGAACAGATGTATACTCGTACATCTGAGAGAGCTATGGTTGCTAGTGATCATTCCCACCCCACTGAGAACAAAATAGCCCTCATATATCCCTGTAATCTGCATTAGCACTGGAGCGGGAGCCCTGAGACAGCAGCTAGGAAGATGAGTAATGGGCTACTGCTGTAATGGCTGCCCCTGAGCCACACCCCAAAACCAAACCAAACTGCATGCATGAGAATAGGCGATGTTAGTCGAAGGAATCTCCCCTCAACACTGTTTCTAATAACCAGCATCTCTCCAGCTATTACGACACGTTTCACGATGATACACCTGTTGAGCTAAAGACCAAAGAACACATCCAAGTCAGAAAACTTCCCTAATACTGTAAGTCCCAAAAAATCATGGAACAACACCACACACAGACGACTGCACTCAATAATTCAACACAACCAAGACCTGGCCTGAAGACCCCTTCCCAACTTAGCCAACAATTCTCTGAAGAGTCTTTCCCTGCAGCAAGATAGGACAGCCATATCTGATGTTGGAGAAGCCAAAGCCAGCATTTCACCCCTAAGGATGAAATAGCCTTCAAAATGTCATGATAAAATGCTCTTAAAAATCTAATCTGGCCTCCCCTGCAATCTTCCATTCAGCTTCTTTCTCGTTCTCTTTCTACCTCTCGTTCTCCATAGCACTCCCACTCCCTTCGACTCCTCGATAAGTGAAAAGATTTTAGAGTAGGCAATAAAAGGCTCATCAGGACAAGCTGAAATGATTTCTTAATACGATGGCTTTTTAATGAGGACTGAACGAGACGGCCGTGTGGCTGATGGCAGGCCCCTCTTTATCTACGAGGGCAGGGCAGGAGGACTGATGGCACTTAAACACTCTGGCTGGCAACCCTCTCCATGGTGTGTGTGTGTGTGTGTGTGTGTGTGCGTGTGTGTGTGTGTGTGTGTGTGTGTGTGTGTGTGTGTGTGTGCGTGTGTGCACATGTGGATCATTGACTGGCCTTAATTCAGCCTACTCTAGTCATTATTTTTTACTCTGAAAACCTGCCTCCTGCATTGTGAGAAGAGAGCCCTGCTATGATATATCTACCATATGATGACAATGTTATGAAAGACAAAAATATTGCAGTTAAAGCTGCAATATGTAATTTTTTGGGCGACTGGATTAAATTCACATAGAAATGTTAGTTATAGATCTGTCGTTTTTGCTTCTTTTACTTTCGGTTTTGTACACCAGCTTCAAACAGCTGAAAATACAATATTTTTGGTTATTGAAAATATATTTCACAGCGGTTTAGATGGTACAATGATTCTCTACACTATAGTTGCTTGTTTTGTCACATAAACTGAAATTAGGCAAACTATTATAATTTTAGCAACCAGGAAATGGCAGAGTGATTTCTACATAATGCACCTTTAAATTGCACTGCCTGTTGGTGAATGACTCGGCAAGTATAGCATTCGGTTACAACTAATATAACTGTACATACTGCATTGATTCCGACTGGAAAAGTCTAACTTTGTTTGTAGAATTTTTTCTACACCTGTCTGTCCTTATTCAATGTTATTTCTTATCCTCTCTCACATCTTTCTCTTTCTTTCATTTCTCTCACTCTCTCTCTCATTTCACGGCTCTCAAGGTGGATGAATGGTCAGAGTTGGCTGACTTTGTTATGAAACCTGGAGGTCAGATTAGACTCAAGGCATCGCGAGAGGAATAAGGGGTGAGGAGTAGCAAGACAGAGCAGAGGAGAGAGACCCCCTGCTAGGCAGACAACAAAACCTGTTTGCGAATCACCCGCGTGGGCATCCCGCCAAGCCGCCCCCATCACATAATCAGAGCCTTGTGCGCACACAAGGTCGTTTCAACACCGGCTACGCCTCCCCAATTAGCATGCAGCCCGTGGCGCGGCCTGTCTGGGAGCAAACACGTGCATGGCGCGTCGCTGCCCTAATGAGCTGCCAGTCAGCAAGGAGCAGGCGGCAGGCACAACGTAAAAACTTTCCCGGAGTGTTTGCGTGTGATCTCAAGGGCGGAAGAGGACACTCTAACCTTGAGAATACCGTCTAGCCATATACTCTACAGGTCACCCTGTCAGCTCCCTTGGAGAACAGGTGCTATTTTACTCCACGACTCTGCCCAAAGGTCCTCAGAACTGTGTCTGAACCACTACAGTACTAGAACTTCCAAAGCTCTGTCAATATTGCTTATACATATTTGCAAAGGCCCTTTCCAAAGACACGAACTGTCTTTGCATGTTCTGTCCCATTGACAAATAACATATTAAAATGTCAGTTTTCATCCAAAAGTGACTCCCTGTTGTGAGCCAGCTATACAGCAGTCTTCCTGTTGTGTTAGAATCTGTAATACTTTACATCTTGTTTCAGAATACTGTCCTTCAGCAGTTTATTAGTCTGCATCAAGTGATGATGTGGTCTACACAGCGAAACAACAATAACACATTCAGGCCAAGTACACCGGAAAGCCTCTGTAGCTGGGTCTGTCCCTAAGAGACATTATTTACACACAACAAAGGACAATATTTAGACCCGAACTGTCTCTCTCTGTGCTGAGGATCGATGTTAGGAGTCAGTGGGGGATCTTGACTAGATAGAGATGTTTTTGGGGGGTAAGTCAGTGTCAGCTTTCCTAGAAGCTCTGTAAACCGTCTGGAGCGTTCACAATTCAACATTTCGCTAAACAAACACACCCCAAATTGACCATTATTCTGTTCATGTTTTATGTTAGACACCTACTTTGTTAAAACCCTAAAGTCAACCTTTGGTATGACATACAATACATACTTTGTTTAGCTTTTGAATCCAACAAGGACCTGCGACTATAAAACTTTCAAAGTCTAAAGGAGATCCACCGTAACTCCTGTTATGGGATACATTTTCCAACCGTCTGGCATCATTGGGCGCTGCTGAAATTGATTGAAGGGTGCGTTTCAGTTTTGCCGTCACTAAAGACATTTGCCAATTCAAACAATGAAAACAACCATAACAACAGCTGTTGGTTTATCAACATGCCGTGGCGTGTTACAAGCATATAGAGAGCTGAAGGCAAAGCTCTGGCTTGCAGGCCCACCAAGTGTATGCATTGGTATATTACACTGATATATTTTAGTAAGAGAGGGGCTTTAAGGAGGATAATTATCCAACAGAATCTTCTGCTTCCCACACGTTTGTTCCAGATTCATCCTCCACACCAATCTGTCAGGACAATCTGCTCAGTTGCCTTGCCCATAGTGTGATCAAACAGCCTGAACCAACAGACTTGGAAAGCAAATACAAGAACTCACTAGTTTGATACTCCTTTGAACTCTCAATAAAGAACAGTGTCATTCGCAAACATAATCATTTAATGGTTTATTTGGGCATGAATGACTCAATTAATTAAATCATTTCTTCATCCACCCGCTGCAGATGGAGGGATGTTGGAAGATGTACTGGCATCTAATGGGACAATTTCTGATAGACTGCAGCAGGTTTATAACATGCTGACAGCACTGAATAACAAGAGTACAACATTAAGGTGCATGTAAGTTTACGTGTGGTATTATTAAGATGGACATTACGCCATGCTTAACATTAAGGTGCATGTAAGTTTACGTGTGGTATTATTAAGATAGACATTAGGCCATGCTTAACATTAAGGTGCATGTAAGTTTACGTGTGGTATTATTAAGATGGACATTACGCCATGCTTAACATTAAGGTGCATGTAAGTTTACGTACGGTATTATTAAGATGGACATTAGGCCATGCTTAACATTAAGGTGCATGTAAGTTTACGTACGGTATTATTAAGATGGACATTACGCCATGCTTAACATTAAGGTGCATGTAAGTTTACGTACGGTATTATTAAGATGGACATTACGCCATGCTTAACATTAAGGTGCATGTAAGTTTACGTACGGTATTATTAAGATGTACATTACGCCATGCTTAACATTAAGGTGCATGTAAGTTTACGTACGGTATTATTAAGATGGACATTAGGCCATGCTTAACATTAAGGTGCATGTAAGTTTACGTACGGTATTATTAAGATGGACATTACGCCATGCTTAACATTAAGGTGCATGTAAGTTTACGTGTGGTATTATTAAGATGGACATTACGCCATGCTTAACATTAAGGTGCATGTAAGTTTACGTACGGTATTATTAAGATGGACATTACGCCATGCTTAACATTAAGGTGCATGTAAGTTTACGTACGGTATTATTAAGATGTACATTACGCCATGCTTAACATTAAGGTGCATGTAAGTTTACGTGTGGTATTATTAAGATGGACATTACGCCATGCTTAACATTAAGGTGCATGTAAGTTTACGTACGGTATTATTAAGATGGACATTACGCCATGCTTAACATTAAGGTGCATGTAAGTTTACGTGCGGTATTATTAAGATGGACATTATGCCATGCTTAACATTAAGGTGCATGTAAGTTTACGTACGGTATTATTAAGATGGACATTAGGCCATGCTTAACATTAAGGTGCATGTAAGTTTACGTACGGTATTATTAAGATGGACACTACGCCATGCTTAACATTAAGGTGCATGTAAGTTTACGTGCGGTATTATTAAGATGGACATTACGCCATGCTTAACATTAAGGTGCATGTAAGTTTACGTGCGGTATTATTAAGATGGACATTACGCCATGCTTAACATTAAGGTGCATGTAAGTTTACGTGTGGTATTATTAAGATGGACATTACGCCATGCTTAACATTAAGGTGCATGTAAGTTTACATGCGGTATTATTAAGATGGACATTACGCCATGCTTAACATTAAGGTGCATGTAAGTTTACGTGTGGTATTATTAAGATGGACATTACGCCATGCTTAACATTAAGGTGCATGTAAGTTTACGTGCGGTATTATTAAGATGGACATTACGCCATGCTTAACATTAAGGTGCATGTAAGTTTACGTACGGTATTATTAAGATGGACATTAGGCCATGCTTAATGTCCCCTACGAACCAATACGGTCCTTTACTGCTTCAAGTCCTCTGTAACAGTTTCCCATCATTACACAATCACACTACTGAATGGCACATCTACAATCAAGTCTATGCGAAAGCAAGTCACGCCTCGTAAAGCCCCGACGGAGTTCGCTACCTGTCTGTTTTGTCATTGCATCCGCATAGTGCCGGTCCCTGTCGGCAAAGGGGCGTTCTGTTATTGCTGAGCCAATCACCCTGCTGACTGTTTGCTGGCCCTTATTTCCCTGCCACCAATCTGCCAGCTCCCTGATGCAGCCGCTAAATCAGCTTTCACTCCTGAGCTGCCACCCCATGACGACGCAGGGAGCATCCCAAGGGTGCCTCGCGGAGCAGCCAGAGCCCAGGGTTTCCATGGAGATGTGAGCGTTAGGACGTGGATGGGCTAATGACGGCGTTATCTCCACTCTAATGGTTCTGGCAAGAGGCCAGGGTTAATAATACCATGAGATGACCCTAACAAGGAGATCAGCCAATGACGACGGGCCTCTACTGTCCAAATACACCTGCTGTCTACTATGTGTTTTGAGTGTTTGTGTGAGTGACAAAGAGAGAGCAGTTTCAAGGAATACAGGATGTTGAGGCCTTACAGCTCTCAGAATATATTACAACTCATGTGTTACAAACCCAATCATCTTTGATACATATTATACCAGGGTTTCCCAAACTCGGTACCCGGGACCCAAAGGGGTTCAGTTTTAATGGTGTAACACAGGGTATCCCAAACTCGTCCTCGGGACTTCAAGGGGTTCAGTTTTAATGGTGTAACACAGGGTATCCCAAACTCATCCTCGGGACTTCAAGGGGTTCAGTTTTAATGGTGTAACACAGGGTATCCCAAACTCATCCTCGGGACTTCAAGGGGTTCAGTTTTAATGGTGTAACACAGGGTATCCCAAACTCATCCTCGGGACTTCAAGGGGTTCAGTTTTAATGGTGTAACACAGGGTATCCCAAACTCATCCTCGGGACTTCAAGGGGTTCAGTTTTAATGGTGTAACACAGGGTATCCCAAACTCATCCTCGGGACTTCAAGGGGTTCAGTTTTAATGGTGTAACACAGGGTATCCCAAACTCATCCTCGGGACTTCAAGGGGTTCAGTTTTAATGGTGTAACACAGGGTATCCCAAACTCATCCTCGGGACTTCAAGGGGTTCAGTTTTAATGGTGTAACACAGGGTATCCCAAACTCATCCTTGGGACTTCAAGGGGTTCAGTTTTAATGGTGTAACACAGGGTATCCCAAACTCATCCTCGGGACTTCAAGGGGTTCAGTTTTAATGGTGTAACACAGGGTATCCCAAACTCATCCTCGGGACTTCAAGGGGTTCAGTTTTAATGGTGTAACACAGGGTATCCCAAACTCATCCTCGGGACTTCAAGGGGTTCAGTTTTAATGGTGTAACACAGGGTATCCCAAACTCATCCTCGGGACTTCAAGGGGTTCAGTTTTAATGGTGTAACACAGGGTATCCCAAACTCATCCTCGGGACTTCAAGGGGTGCACATTTAGTTTTTTGCCATATCACTACACAGCTTGATCAAAGCCTGATGATTAGTTGATCATTTGAATCAGCTTTGTAGTGTTGGGCAAAAACCAATAACCCCTTGGGTTCCTGAGGACCACGTTTGGGATACCCTGTGTTATACTATTAAAACTGAACTAGGAATACTTTAACTTCAGAACAGAATTTAGTGTCCATTGGGCTGTAACAGTGTGAAATCTTGTCGGTAAGAATTCCTCCACAGAATCGAATGGAGGGCTTCTTTCACCACTTGAGAGGGACAAGAGGTGAGAGATGTAGCTAAAAAGTGAATAAACTAATAGGAAGGTGGTATGATTAATGTGCAACAAGTTACGGCTAGCACACAGACACACTTAGCCCCCCGTTATCGAGCAGCACAGATGTGCACAGCCACTTCCCAGCCCTCCCCTCATCCACATACATCAGAGAAATGCACCTTGGGAGATTGAGAGGATGGCACCGGCACCAAGCCCACCATCTGCCGTCATTTAGAGATAAATGACGGCTCAAACCTAGAGGGAGCTCTCCATCCGCCTGTCTGGTTCTGCTGCCAGCCCCCGACGTGGTGACGGATCCGCCCAACCTTCGCGTCCAAAATCGATGTCTGAGACCCTGGCTGTCAGAATGGAGTGCCCCTCGGAGAGAAACTCAGCCTGGCTTTAGCTGGCCGAGCACAGTCTTTTCCTCTGGAGGGTGGGCAGTTGGAACAGCTGCACTGCCACTGATGACACTTTGTAAAGGTACTCACTAATACCTTACAATTGGTCAGGTTTATTAGGCAACATGATCATATTTTGTGAACTATGCATCTAAACAGCTGTGCCTCAGAACTGTATGTAAGGAGCACCTTGGGGAACATCATTGCTCCAGGTCTAGGAACATCCTCTGTTCCCTGGGAAAAGCACTAAAGTTCCAGTTAGCTAAGTTCTCACACTGACTCCACTATGCCACTATGTCACCGAGCCACCAAGCCATAGCAGTCTGCTGATGGGAGGTTAGCTTGATTAATTTCATGGATTTGGAAATGAGCCGTGGTGATAAGGCTATCGCTCCCTCATCTAGGGCTGACGGGGGCGTAATTAAACAGATAGCCAAAGATGATGAGGAAATGGTCTGGAAAGCCTGGGGAATATGAGGGTGGAATCGTCGGCTCGTCTATGCAGGCGGATGATTAGATTGGCGCTTAATTGCCGCCCATGCTATTTTTAGGGGATCTGCTCACATGAGGTGTTCCCCCACTCCGTCATCTGAGCGGTCAAGGTCAGCCCACTGCTCCCCTACTCAATTGTTAAGGCTGTGTCAAAGGGATGGGTGGTAGGCGATTTGAGAAAAGGTGCCCACGAATCTCCACCGCCCCCCCTCCTCATCATGTCTCTGCCGAGATGTCTTGGAGATTGGGGTCAGGAGTGGGTGAACCGCAGCCTAATGGGAACATCCAGGATGATGGCTTGAAATGGCACGGTGGTTATCTATAGCAGAACTGTGCTTATCTGTGTTCCTTATCGATCTCTGATATCAATCTCTGCTAGAACTGGTGGACCCCTCTCCCGGTCTCACTAAGAGTCTCTATATCCCAATATCGCAATGGACGTCAGCAGAATCACCTTTTTTTCTCTCTGAAACCTATGCTCTTTCAGAATGCATATCACAGTATTCCTAGGGTTGTAGAGGCAAGATTTCGTCTACACTTAGTCTACGTTGGTTTTTCTTCCAACCTTATCTGATACACAAGTTGTGCATTATCTTGGTAGATGTATATTACATGTCCTCTTACACTGGTCTGTTCTCTATCTAAACAACCAGATACATTTCAAGACAAAATGCTTCGCTCTTGCAAAAGAGGAAGAGAAAGTACATTATCAAGCTCCTTTGGGGTGCATACTCAATAGAACTTTAGCTGCCTCTGGTGCTGAAACACGCCTTTCTGCAAGAACAGAAGAAAAAGTCACTTGGGTATTAAAGCCACACAATAGCACTTATTTGCAAATTGAACACTTCCTATAGTGTTGCAGGAAACAGAAGGTTTGGGTGGTATTACTGAAAGAAAACATTTTGATAAATAGTCCCCTTGGCTAGATCAATATCATAGCCTGGTTGTTGCGCCATAGCATCAAAGATCACGAGACAGAGATGGATAACTGGATAACGGCGTAGATGCCATTGTGTATTTCTCACAAAAGCTATTGGATGAGAGCTTCCTGAGCAAAAAGTCATCAGGCAAGGCTATTGGGTGAGGTGATTTCATACATACAGACACATAACATGATTGGAGGGTGCGAGTCTTTCGAGAAACAGAGAGGACGATTGGATGAGACAGATGTGAAAACGTGCTGTAGACGTCTGTCTCATGCTCACGCTGTCTGCCTGAATGGCCATGGTGTCTGTGTTGCATGCCGTTCTCCAAAAGCCTCTGCGAAAATCTAAAGCCGTCCATAAAACCATAATCCCGGCTCTGCAGACACAGAAGACAATAGAGCTTTATCGCTTTGGGTGACACTCTGTGTGTTTCCCAGCATCCTCCGGGCTTATCGCGCCACGGCACCCAGCGTATCGTCCCATTATCCCAAGCACCGGGGCAGCCCTTAGAGCTGGAGAATGAGCCGACTTGTCAGACAGCAGTACAAAGAGAATCTGTAGGGCCATGGATTAGAGAGAGAGAGAGATAGATAGATGCAGGGAGGGAGAGAGAGAAAGTCAGAGGGAGAGAGGTGCCTAGAGAGAAAACGAAAAGGATGTTGAAGGCGAGTTCTACCTTATACCTGTCATGGAAATTCTACACAGGGACAATCACATACCCTTTGCAGTCGTTCAGTGAATTCTGTGCTGACCAACTGAATTGTTGCTAAAGGTAGCAACAATCTTTAATCAATCAAAAAAACAAGCAAGCATTCAATCAATCAAACAGGATGAAAGAGAAAACACTTTATTTGTGCAATAAAATGTGATTGCAGAAAACACCTCCTCTCCCGTCCATAATCACTCACACACACCCGGACGCCAACGCTCGTAGAATCCCAATATCACCAAAAAGCTATATGGTGCAGACGAGCATGCACGCCATCCCAAGATCCCACACTTCATTACGTGCCCAGCCAACCTTGACAGGAGTAAATCGATGCAGGATAATAGCCAGCAGACGCCTCCTCCCTCCATCCCACCCGCCGGTTTTATCAGCACTGCAGATCATTCCTCTTATCAGGCTGGGCCAGTAATAACCCTCCCATATAACGTTTGTTGTGATCACTGACAGCTTGGCTCTGCTCTGTGTGGTAACAGTATGTATATGTTAAGCTCACTCTCCTGTTCTGTCTACCGTGTGTCAGACTCCTTTCAGTTAGGGGCTGTTCTGTTTGATGTATTTTCAGGTATCTGAGATGTTTGTCTGTGAATGACAATAAAAAGCCCTACACAAGGTTAATGCTACCCAGTCTCATGCTCTCTATTTTTCAACAATGACATGGGGTTGGGTTTGGATGCCCAGTTGGCAACAATTACAATTATAAAATGCATGTTTTTAACTTAGCCTATATCGGGACTCATTAACTCCACTATTAACATTATGCATCATTCAAATGGGAGAACATTTCTTTGAGTGACAGTTAATGCATTTCTAATAACCGAACGCAGGGGTTTTACTGTGGAATTAAAAGTGAACAAATCAATTATGGGGGATCTTAAAATGTGATGAGTGAAAGGAGGTAGAGTAGAAAAGACAGAGGGTCGAAGGTCAATATCGCAAAGTTTAGAATTAAATAAAGAAAATGTCTAGTGTGGAGAACCGGTCAGCTCTGTCAAACAAACCATTTAAAAAAAAAGACACTTCTTAAAACAAAATATGGTAGTGGGAAAGAAAGGAAATTCAGATATTTCAAAGAGCTGTCAAAAAGCAAGGTTGGCTCAGGTGATGATGACCTGTCAGCAGAGTATTGATCAGAATTATGATCAAAGACGGCATCCTTTCACCTTACCAGTGGGAAGCAAAATCCCAACTGAAGGTCTTATCTATAATGGAGAGCACGGTTGGTGAGTTAAAAAAAAAAAATGTTTTGTCGTTTTTAGCAGACACTCTTATCCAGAGCGAATTACAGGAGCAATTAGGGTTAGGTGCCTTGCTCAAGGGCACATCGGCAGATTTTTCACCTAGTCTGCTCCGACATTCAAACCAGCGACCTTTTGGTTCCTGAACCAACCCCGCAACCGCTAGGCGACCTGATGTACGATCTCATGGTGTCTCAAAGCTCTAACATTTCTTGCTATCCTCATTCCATTCCCTGGCAGGAGCTCTGTCTAAATACATTTAAAATGTACCCTTCCTTTTTCCTTTCCCTGAGGTAATGACTGCTAGGCATAACTAGATTGGTGAAGAGCTCTTTGAGTGCCTGCTGCTATAGCAAACACCACTATCTCCTGACAGGACGGGGACTAAATAAATATCAAAAGACTTACAAATAGTCAAATATCACGTCGAAAGAAAATTGTACTATGAATCAACTGAAAGTCTAAAAACATGTTAAATAAAGCCTACAGCACATAAATGTAAAATAAATACAATCACTCTTCAGCTGTTTGGTAGGTAAATTCCACTGCAGATGGGCTAGATGTAAGGTAAACCTATCCGAGGCTGGTGTTGATGCAGAGTTAATATTGAAGCAGCTGCAACTCTCAGTGTGGCGGCCATTAAGATGGGGGGGTGATCGAGGGGGTTCTCCAGGGAGGAGGTATCTAATGAAGGAACATCGCTCCTCGACATCTGCCTCCCTCCATCCCCGTTTACACCCCCCCCTCTGCCGCAGCAACCCCATCGCCTCATCTCTTCCTCTTCCTGTTAGCTATGTTTGTTTTCAGCTGTTTTTTGTTGGGGGGTCTGGAGAGTATGAAGGAGGGGTGCCCCCCCCCCAACACCTTCTCCTCAGGGCTGCTCATAAACCCACCATCCATCTCCATTATGCCCCAGAAAATGCTGTTTGTCTCTTTGCGGGGAAAAAATAATCAATATGTCTTGTGGGGGCAGCGAGCGCATTAGAGGAAGCAAATTGATGTCTCTCGCCCCAGCGCGCCTCTCCAGCACACTGCACCCCAACTAATGGGAAACCTCACAGGTCTGGCAGACAGGGACACATGGTCAGTGTGTGTGCGTGTGTGTATGTATGTGTGAGCATGTGACTGAATAATTGAGTTAGTGAGCAGGCCATAGGGAACCGGTAAGTAATGCATTTGGCCAATGGGTTTGGCAGTGTGGCTATATAACATACATCTGTATGTATGTGGCTCCTTCTTCCTTCTTCCTTAGCTCTACTAGTCATCTGGTACCAGATCTCTGGGCCTGTCTCTTTCATTCAGAAGCAGATAGCCCTGTCACAGGACCTCCACGGAGCACCTTAAAGACCACCTACCAGACTGACACTACACTGTCAGGGCTAAGAAACCACCTCCCTTGATTGGTGCCTTGCAGACAGGAGTGACTCCCGCTCACGTCACATCACCATGTTCCTAGAGAGCTCACACAGCAGAACCCATGTGGTCTTAGCTCAGGTGGTCAGAATCACAAACGTCCAAGTAGAGCCTGCCAACATCTTTTAGAATCTATCATAATAAGTCTCTCTCCTCTTTCTGGAATGGTGATGGTTGTTTCAGTCAGCTTAAGACACTTGTCTTTAACAGCCCCAACCCTGGGTAGGTTGAGACAAGGTATGTGGTTGGGTGTCTCAAAGATGAAGATTGGTTGCAAAATGAGAAGACACACACACACACACACACACACACACACACACACACACACACACACACACACACACACACACACGCGCACACACGCGCGCACACACACACACACACACACACACACACACACACACACACACACACACACACACACACACACACACACACACACACACAGAGAGAGAGAGAGAATCATTCTCAGAATCTGTCAGAGCTCAGAAGGCTATGTGTCTCATTCCAAGCTCTGGATGGGGGCTGGCACCACAGGATATTCTATTATTCATCTATTCCATGTTGAGGGCTTTAGGGCCTGTCAATCACAATTTACCTGGGCTGTCCACACACTCCCACACCCGCCAGCTCCCGCCAGCTCCCGCTAGCTCTCCCCTTCTCAGATACACACACAAACACATCACACACACACACACAAGCTCTGAACACCTCTATCTTGCACATTTCCCTTAGTTGTAGTCCTTAATCCAAGCAAGGTGATCTAGCGATTACGTCCGCCTTACAATACAAACCTGGTTGCCTTCGAGCAGCCAGCAAACAAATTAATCACACAGACTCACAAAGGGTTGACATTGCAAGGTCTTTTGGGAGGCATGTAATAGAGAGGAAATGTGATTTTGTATATTTATGAAGCATTCTCTTGAGTATTTACCATTATAAATGGAATATTTTAAATGTTTTAAGCACCATATTATCCAATGACTTTCAGAGTTTAGACAATTAACAACTTTACTTGATTAGAATTTCTAACTTCATGCAGCAACAAGAAAACAGTTCAAAGTTGAATATTTTAAAACTTTACAATGTATGCACACATCCCTACTGAAAAATATGTTTTTTTTAAAGTAAGCACAGATCTACCAGGAAAAAGTGGATACTTTGGCTGTGTTTACAAAGGCAGACAAATTCTGATATTTTTTACACTAATTGGTCTTTTGACCAATAACATCAGATCTTTTCACATAGGATATTTTTAAGAGCTGATCTGATTTGTCAAAAGACAAAATAATGATTAAAAGATAAGAATTGGCTGCCTGTCTAAACACAGCATAGGCTAACCTGGGGCGGCAGGGTAGCCTAGTGGTAAGAGTGTTGGACTAGTAACCGGAAGGTTGCAAGTTCAAATCCCAAGCTGACGAACCTGTCATTCTGCCCCTGAACAGGCAGTTAACCCACTGTTCCTAATATTCATTAAAAATATTAATTTGTTCTTAACTGACTTGCCTAGTTAAAAAATATATTTTTAAAAAACCTTCTTCACAATTGAAATGAGTTAAGATGATGCAGTAGGTGGATAAATACAGACTAATGGTTTCAGTATTGATGCACACAGACACACACACATGATGACACACCTGACACACCACACAAGGAGCTGAATGGTCCTCGGTGCCTGTTCTGCTCCAGTCGATGTAAGTGTGTACCACACACCGTCCATAGTAGAATATGAACATCAGTCTACCTGCATAACAAAAACAGAAGAGACACATTATCAAAGACAGTAAGACATCTCTTATCTTTATCATAAAAACTGTATACTGTACAATCTTCTGTCTCACACATTTAAACACCTTCCCTTCCATGTAAATTCAGAACACCGTTATCTAGCAAGTGCTATTATCCTACCATCTATCTCAAAGGGAGGATGCGAGCAGATTTGGATCTCATTCTCTGGTTGCTGCTGACAGCATGTTTGCATGGCCATTTGTCTGCCTGTCCCTACCTAACTATGGCAAAATGTTAAGACTGTCACATAGAAACCTGTGCCTGATTGATGATGACAGAATGTTTGGTTTCTTGTCTGTCGTTATGTTCATTGCTGTTGATGATTAATGACAAACAGTTGACTATCTTGACATATTTGAGATTATAAACTGGGTGGTTTGACTCCTGAATGCTGATTGGCTGACAGCCATGGTATATCAGACAGTATTAGAGGTCGACCGATTATTATTTTTCAACGCTGATACCAATTATTGGAGGATCAAAAAAAGCCAATACCAATTAATCTGCCAATTGTTATGTATATTTGTAATAATGACAATTACAACAATACTGAACGAACAATAAACCCTTTTTATTTTAACGTAATATAATACATAAATAAAATCTATTTAGTCTCAAATAAATAATGAAACATGCTCAATTTGGTTTAAATAACGCAAAAACACAGTGTGAGAGAAGAAAGTAAAAGTGCAATATGTGCCATGTAAAAAAGCTAACGTTTAAGGTTCTTGCTCAGAACATGAGAACATATGAAAGCTGGTGGCTCAATATTCCCAGTTCTTCAATATTCCCAGTTAAGAAGTTTTAGGTTGTAGTTATTATAGGAATTATGATGTGTCTACTATTTCTCTCTATACCATTTGTACTTCATATACCTTTGATTGTTGGATGTTCTTATAGGCACTTTAGTATTGCCAGCCTAATCTCGGGAGTTGATAGGCTTGAAGTCATAAACAGTGCTTTGCTAACTGCTTGAACTGCTCGCAGACGCGGTAAAGTGCTGTTTGAATGAATGCTTACGAGCCTGCTGCTGCCTACCAGCGCTCAGTCAGACTGCTCTATCAAATATCAAATCATAGACTAAATTATAATAAACACACAGAAATACGAGCCTTTGGTCATTAATATGGTCAAATCCGGAAACTATCATTTTGAAAACAAAACGTTTATTATTTCAGTGAAATACAGAACCATTCCGTTTTTTGTTGGAAATATTCCTGTTACATTGCACAACCTTCAATGTTATGTCATAATTATGTAAAATACTGACAAATTAAAAATGGTCTTTGTTAGGAAGAAACACAGTTCGCAACGAGCCAAGCGGCCCAAACTGTTGCATATGCGCTGACTCTGCTTGCAATGAACTCAAGAGAAGTGATAAGTTTCCCTAGTTAATATTACCTGCTAACATGCATTTATTTTAACTAAATATGCAGGTTTAAAAAAATATACTTCTGTGTATTGATTTTAAGAACAGCATTGATGTTTATGGTTTAAGTACATTTGTGCAACAAATGTGCTTTTTTCGCGAATGAGCTTTTGTTAAATCATCACCCGTTTGGCAAAGTTGAAGTAGGCTGTGATTCGATGATAAATTAACAGGCACCAATGATTATATGCAATGCAGGACACTCTAGTTAACCTAGTAATATCATCAACCATGTGTAGTTAACTAGTGATTATGTGAAGATTGATTGTTTTTTATAAGATAAGTTTAATGCTAGCTTGCAACTTACCTCGGCTCAGTGCAGCCACAAGGTCCTTTTGACGCTGCGCTCGAGTAACAGTTGGTCAGCCTGCCACGCAGTTTCCTCATGGATTGCAATGTAATCGGCCATAATTGGCATCCAAAAAAGCAGATTATCGATTAATCGGTCGACCTCTAGACAGTATACCACGGGTATGACAAAACATTTATTTTTACTGCTCTAATTACGTTGGTGACCAGTTTATAATAGCAATAAAGCACACCCCCTTGGACCTTATTGCTTAAATAGAGACTGATGATGATTAGGAGAAGTTCTCACTGGCTGAAAATCCAGGATCAGCTTGTGTATAAGTAACTGTTAGATTGTGTATAAGCTGTAACTAAGTACAATGTAAGTATTATATAGAAATTTGCAATATGCATTAGTTTGCAAGTAATGTATAATAAATGATGTGCAGTTCAGTTCCAGTGGTAGAGCAGGTGCAAATTGGTTTCAGTGAAAAAGACATGGCAGTGTATGTAAGGGTTTAGGTGAAAGAGACATTATCATTCTAGTATACAACATAAATAGCTTCTCTCATGTCAAGTCATTTTTATGATTTCCGCATAATCATTTCCATTCTGATGGAATAAGGAGCAATGTTTGGCAAAGGTGCCATTTTCAAGAATACATTTTTTTTTCACATCACAGACAGAATGAGATCGAGACGCCGTAGGGTAAATCTGAGCTTTGGCTGATGCCGACAGTGAAACTGTGGCAATTAGAAAAACAGTGTGTGAGTTGGCTGGTGCATGCACCGCTGGGCACAAATGAGTCTAGCAGCCCGGGTGACACAGGCGGGCTGTAGCGCAGCCGCCTAAGACACGCCTAAGACTCCCATTGTGCCACGGCTAATCCATTTCCACTCTAACAAGCTGCTGCCTCCGACTGAGTCATCCAACTACTCGTTTCTCTCCCGTCTGTTGGTCCTCGTTCCGGTCCAAACTCAAGCTGTACTGGGATCTGTGTGACGCTAACATGATGACTGGGTTACAAAAGGCAAAGTCGCTCCCAGTGAAATAGTTACTGGTTCAGGGACTGTCCACGTTTATTGTTAAGTTCAATGAAAAGCTTTAAGGCTGGTGGTGGTTATGATTGTAACACCTCAACAAAGGTGGGTGTAATATTCGAAGCAGAGCAATACATGTACCATGCACAGACTCAATAATAGTACATTTGAACCGATACCAGCGCAGTGAACATTCTTTAGATGACTGAAATATCCAAACGCGCATTTCTCCAGCATAAGAAGAACATACTCTGTACCTCAGCAGGGAGTTGTGTGAGGTTACTGACTTTCCTCTCGACGTTTGATGCTGACAGGTGGCAAATCAACTACAGTGCATCCTCAGCCGTTCTGACACATGGCAGCATCAAGTACCCTGCAGTCAATGTGAGATGATAGGAGTTTCTCTCTAACCAGTCGAGTATGAGCATCAAAGCAGCCACAGCAAGCCGCATATATTGTACAGAGAATTAAAACTGCCCTTTCAACTTAACACCATTGTAACTCCCTGGGGAGACCATGGAGAAGATATTAGCACGTCTCCAGTCTGGTATCATGAATGGGATCATGCTCTTCATCGTTTAAGACATATAACCCCATTTATTCATTCTTTCAAACACTGCCACAAAATCTATTATCTACGATTCATTGGGTGATGGAGTGGATTTTGCACAGACAATCTGGTCATAATCGGTAGACCCACTTTCCAAGTCAGTAGTTCCTTTTCACATAGTTTAATAATTCAAATGATTGTGACAAATACCTATCTGAATGTTAGTCCAAACAGAGGCAGATTTTTAGCAAGAGCAATACCTCCCATGAATGAATTTCCCTCACTAGAGACAATAAAACTAGCAACATTTTTCCCCATCTAGGTCATGGGGGCTCTAAAGCTGGTTTAAACAGTCCAGAGCAGGGGGGGGCTCCCAAAGCCAGGTGGAGGCTTGCAGAGACCTTACAAGGACTCACAGAGAGGAGACATGGGGCTCTCCTAATGAAGCCCTTAGAGACCGACAGGAGTGACATACTGCCTTTAAAATACTGCCCTTTTTTCCCTTCTCAATTATTCTATTTTTATCTGCCTCTAGCCTTCCCCCGCTATAGGCCCGTGACTCTGGAAATTAGAAGAAAGTGTTTATTACATTTTTTTTAAAACATGGAGGTCCTTTTTCAAAGAAATATGTTTTTTGGCCAATTTTGACCTCTCTGTCTAAGCTGGTCCCACTTTACAATAAGTGTCCCTCAGATCATGTAATTAGTTGTGATTAGGATTGTGAGTTAATTTGTAAATCCTTGAAATAGGATGCATGCTGCAAACAGGTATTCATTTGTAACAATGTATAACTAAACTGTAGCTGTCTATAGAACGACCATGTAAATACATAGTTACAGTTTGATTGTGGTTTATTCTCTTTAAAAAATCAGCAGTAGACCTGGGTTCAACTACTTGTTTTGTTATTTAAATACTTATTTTCTGTGTATTTGAGTATATACAAATAATGTGACCTGAATACACTACTTCTATTGGAAGTATTTTCAAGTATTTTCAAACACTTATTTCAAAGACTATTTTTGAAATACTTGCGTTAAATGCATGGAAGTGTAGTTGAGTCAGTGTATTTGAGTATTTCCAAATACATTCCAATATTCAACTACTTTTCAAAAATAAATATCAAAATATTTACTTCCAGAGGTCTTTGAAAGTAATTGAAATACCCAAAATAGTATTTAAACCCAAGTCTGGTCAGCAGTAAAATTACCAACAGACCAACACACTTTAGAAAGCAGTCTCAAACAACATGCTTCTGACATACCAAAATATGACCAAGTGAGAGTTCTCCACATCTCACATAACATCAACAGTCACCACATCTCACATAACACCAACAGTCACCACATCTCACATAACATCAACAGTCACCACATCTCACATAACACCAACAGTCACCACATCTCACATAACACCAACAGTCACCACATCTCACATAACATCAACAGTCACCACATCTCACATAACACCAACAGTCACCACATCTCACATATCATCAACAGTCACCACATCTCACATAACATCAACAGTCACCACATCTCATATAACATCAACAGTCACCACATCTCACATAACATCAACAGTCACCACATCTCACATAACACCAACAGTCACCACGTCTCACATAACATCAACAGTCACCACATCTCACATAACATCAACAGTCACCACATCTCACATAACATCAACAGTCACCACATCTCACATAACATCAACAGTCACCACATCTCACATAACATCAACAGTCATAGGCTATGCTACACCATCATCTATTGTTTGCTTTTCGATGCAGTGTCCCCTCCACCCACTCCCTGCCAGGGTGTAGTGATATGAGATTATAGATTAACAGGCTGTTCAAAGTGACTGCTACTTGCGACTTTTCTGATTGGCAGAGGGAAAAATCAACAAAATAAACCTCCAGCCAAGGACAAGGCACGTCAATAACTGCCAACCTCGGCTTAGAGGAGCTTATAACAGGGTCTCATTTCCTACGTTAAAACAACGAGCCCGGGAGACCGGCTCAGTGCAAACAACAGAACAAGAAGCCAAATCCCACTCACCTTCATTTTGAACACGTACAGTTGGTGTTTGAGTCACAGCAAATATTAGCATCACAACTAGTGGGATGCTATCTGACTGTTTCGCTGTCGTTTGGTTTCCAGAAGCCTCTGTTAACAAAAGCAGAAAAGACAACGAATGTACTATTTTCTGTGTATGAGATTTAAAAAAAAGGTAACAACCTAGAATGTGTGTCAATGTTTAGGTAAATCTGGACACGTCCTTTTGTTGTCTGATGCGATCTGGCATAGCCTGGCAGTAACAGCAGTGTTGTATGCCATTGGTAAGTTATGACTATGTATGCTACAGTATACACTCCAAAAGCAAACTCGAGATGTGCTGACATTATGTGATCACCAAACACTTGGGATATTACAAATACCAATGTTGGTGTTCTACTTGTGTAGTATCCTGGTGGCAAGCTCTTCCTGTGTGGTATACTGGTAGTTAACATAGGCTAGAAAGGCTATGCAGTGTGGCTTTGGCTATAGCACTTTGCCAGCTCTAACCTAGTTCTGCCTCTGGTAGAGTTGTTTCTCTGGTCACCCACACATTGTGGAAGGATGAGATCCCTCAGTGGTAATATGTGCAGTGAAGCCTCTATCTGGGGAGCGTAGACTTGTATTAGAGCCATAAATCATGTTAGTGGGAGAGGAGGGTGGACAGGGGGAGGTGGAGGGTGGGCACGGGGAGGTGGAGGGGGGCTCAGGGTCGTAAATCTCATTACCTGAGACTGTTGCTCCCCATTCTCAATCACTCCCATTATCAGCTGACCTTGACCAGCAGCGCAGACACTTACACTCAATCAGGCCTCGGGGAGATGTATGTTTGCGTGTGTTGTGAGTGTGTTGTGCGTGTGTGTGTGTGTGTGCACTGAGAAAATGTCAGAAAGCATACAGTGCCCTCAGAAAGTATTCATATCCCTTTACTTTTTCCACATTTTGTTGTGTTGCAAAGTGGGATTAAAATGGATTTAGTTGTAATTTCTCGTCAACGATCTACACAAAATATTCTAATGTCAAAGTTGAATGAAAAATAAAACACCTGAGTCAATACTGTACATGTTAGAATCGCCTTTGGCAGCGATTACAGCTGAGAGTCTTTCTAGGTAAGTCTAAGGGCTTTGCGCACCTGGTTGGTGCAATATTTGCACATTATTTTTTAAAAATACATTCAAGCTTTGTCAAGCTGGTTGTTGATCATTGCTAGACAGCCATTTTCAAATCTTGCCATAGATTTTCAAGCCGATTTAAGTCAAAACTATAACTAGGCCACTCAGCAACATTCAATGTTGTCTTGGTAAGCAACCAGTGTATATCACAGCCATTGTTACTGTTCTAAAGTCCCCATTGGCCTCATGGTGAAATCCCTAAGTTGTTTCTTTCCTCTCCAGCAACTGAGTTAGGAAGGACGTCTGTATCTTTGTTGTGACTGGGTGTATTGATACACCATCCAAAGTGTAATTAATAACTTCACCACGCTCAAAGGGATATTCAATGTCTGCTTTTTTTGTTGTTGCCATCTACCAATAGGTGCCCTTCTTTACGAGGCATTGGAAAACCTCCCTGGTCTTTGTGGCTGAAACTGTTTTCGAAATTCACTGCTAGAATGAGGGACCTTACAGATAATTGTATGTGTGGGATACAGTAGTAGTCATTAAAAAACTATTGCACATAGAATGAGTCCATGCAACTTATTATGTGACTTGTTAAGCAAATTATTACTCCTGAACTTATTCAGGCTTGCCATAACAAAGGGGTTTAATACTTGTTGACTGAAGACATTTCAGCCCAAAAAAATGTATGAATTTGTAAAAAATTTGAAAAACATAATTCCGCTTGAAAATTACGAGGTATTGTGTGTAGGCCAGTGACGAAACATCTCAATTTAAATTCAGGCTGTAACACAACAAAATGTGGAAAAAGTCAAGGGGTGTGAGTACACTCTGAAGGGACTGTATATCTGACTAGGCCAGGGTCGTTTAGCCTCCATACAGTACATCCATTAGTTGCAATGTGTCCATGATATTCGTGATCTCCTTAAGTGCATGAGGGTGATCGTTTGTAGTGTGATTTCCTTTACATTCCACTGAAGTACTTAACGGTGGGTCCCCTGCGGGACAGTTGAGCTAAAGTAGGCTAATGCGATTAGCATGAGGTTGTAAGTAACAAGAACATTTCCCAGGACATAGACATATCTGATATTGCCAGAAAGCTTAACGTCTTGTTAATCAAACAGCACTGTCCAATTTACAATAGCTTTTACAGTGAAAGAATACCATGCAATCAATTGTTTGAGGAGAGTGCACAGTTTTGAACATGAAAAGTTATTAATAAACAAATTAGGCACATTGGGCAGTCTTTACAACAGAAATGCAATGGTTCATTGGCTCAGACTAAAACTTTTCACATACACTGATGCCATCTAGTGGCCAATATCGAAATTGCACCTGGGCTGGAATAATACGTTATGGCCTTTCTCTTGCATTTCAAAGATGATGGTACAAAAAAAATACAAAAAAAGTTGTTTTATTTCTTTGTATTATCTTTTACCAGATCTAATGTGTTATGTTCTCCTACATTCCTTTCACATTTCCACAAACTTCAAAGTGTTTCCTTCAAACGGTATCAAGAAAATGCATATCCTTGCTTTAGAGCCTGAGCTACAGGCAGTTCGATTTTGGTATGTCATTTTAGGCCGATCCTTAAAACCTTTTGTTTTAGTGTCTCATCACAACAAAATGTGGAAAAAGTCAAGGGGTTGAATACTTTCTGAAGACACCGTAAATTATGTGTGTGGGGGTTCATGTGTTAGAGGAGTCTTGTGCAGGTTGTCATACAGATCAGCTGTTACGATGCTCATAATGTCAGTGGTGCGATTGGATCTGGACATGAATGTTCTGTTAATGTGTTTCTGCATTTCCACATACTGTATGCTGCGTTTCAGCTCGTTTAGTTCTTTGATACATTTTTTGTCTTTGCACTCCAATCCTCTCTATCGTCTCAGCCTACTTTCTCCATCTGTCGTCTTTATTGGACCTCTCTGACCTTTCTCAGTCTCTGTCCTGTGCTGTTTGCTTTTCTCAGAGTGGAGTTGCAGCTCTGTGGCGTTGCCCTTGGTTTCTCTGTTGTTAGAGCACTCCTGCCATCAATCTAACAGTGGGGAACACTGACCAAATGAATGTCAGGATTCCAAAAAGAGCAGAGAAGCCAGTCTTGTGTTTCTTACACACATGCACACACACACACATACACACCACAGGAGGCTGCTGAATGGAGGATGGCTCATAATAATGCCTGGAATGGAGTGAATGGAATGGCATCAAACACTTGGAAACCAATGTGTTTAATGTATTTGATACCATTCCACCACTTCCGCTCCAGCCATTACCACGAGCCCATCCTTCCCAATTAAGTCAACCTCCTGTGAAACACACACTCACACACACGCACACACAGTTCTGTATTCACAAACCCAATCCCTCTATTTTTCTTCCCGCTGTTGGCTACTTGCTTCTTTACGTCCTCTTTCAAGCACACAACAATCAATTACCAGGTGCAGGCAAACCGAACTGCAAGTTCACTTAGAATGTTAATGCTGTATCCGGGGTGATGACTACATTCAGACAATATACCCTGCAAGCTGTCCACCAACAATGTCATTGGATATTGAGGCAAAACAACACCTGTCCTAACAATACACCTTCACAAAAAAATGTTGTAAACCTGCAGTGCAGTATATGATTTTGGGCTACAGTCACCTAGAGCGGGTGCACACACACACACACACACACACACACACACGTCTCGGAGCAGGTCTCATTAAAGACCCCTGCGGGGTCAGAGTGCACCACCTAGCCATCCCACAATCCCCTGGGGCCTCAGCACAAACACAACAAATCACTGCACAACGCCTGCTGCCGGCATCCTAATGCCTGGATCTTTACACTTCAAAAACACAATTATGCTAATGCCAGGAATCATTTGCCATTCTGGGTCTGATTTAATTCACCCTTTTAGCGAGGAAAGCTAATTAGAGGGTTTAATTAACATTTGCGACACAAACCGAGAATGGGGAGGCGAGCCTGTCGATCGTAGAGAGCAACTGGCACTACTGAAGACAAGGGAAGAGAGAGAGAGAAGTCTGAAACCCATGCAGATGAGGAGAGGGAGCACCATAGGGAGCACTAAGTGAAGCTCCTCCATCCGTCTGCCAGGGAATCAGAGCACTGTCTTGTGAAATCTACTGCTGCAATGGTTTGGTAAATATTACAGTGTGACTCAGCCAACGGCCGTCTCAGTAACACACTCTGGGTGACATTTTACACTAGCAGTTCAGTCTGGCCAATGAGCAACAGGGGGGAAAGAATCGCAAAACACTACAGCATGGGAGAAGTGGTGACATCACACCCACGGAAAGAAGGCATCCCAGTAATGCACTCTAACCCAGACCAACAGGTGATCACAGATAACCCTGGGAACATGGGAACATGTCAGTCACACACCTTAATGGAGTGTTAAAGGCCCAACATTAGTAGTTGTGTAACACATCGGCTGGAGTCATCACAATGACACCCGACGATCCTGGCTGAAGCTAGTCATCAACGAGATGAGGATATTTGATAGGAGGGAGAATGGCACACCTTTGTATGCAGTGCACTCCACTCAGCCTGGGGCAGGAGAACACTTTCACCTTCGTCTTCATGGTACAGAGTAGCTCCTCGTCTCCTCCACCTGAAGGACAATCATAAAGAATACATTAACGAAGGATTAACTTCACTCTCTCTCTCTCTCTCTCTCTCTCTTCACTTTCTCTTTTTTCTTTGACATGACCAATAGAGGTCTTTAACATCAAACCTAAAACCAACTTGACACTGGTTCAAGATGTGTCACTTTGGGCACATTTTCATATGGTACTCTTAGAAAAAAGGGTTCCAAAAGGGTTTTTCGGCTGTCCCCATAGGAGAGCCCTTTTGGGTTCTATGTAGAACCCTCTTTGGAAAGGGTTCTAACATGGAACCCAAAAGGGTTATACCTGTCCTGGAACCAAAAAGGTTCTGTCTAGATCCAAAAAATGTTATTTAAAGGGTTCTCCTATAGGGACACCTGAATAACTCTTTTAGGTTCTAGATAGCACTTCTGTTTCCAAGAGTATCAGGTGGTACCCTGTCAACACCACAGCCCAGAGATGAACAAAAACAGGAATATCTTTAACTATGAAGTGCATCACTATAGCGATTGACTTCAACAGTGTGTCATTTTGACTTGCTGGGGTCTCGCTATCCGGTGAAACACGGTTTTTCTATGAAGTCAATCAACGGCATTCATCCCCATTTTCAAAGAACTGTGAACATGAAGGCAATGGGAGAAAAAAAACCTCTAACTTCAATCGACAGTCTGCACCACGCAACGCTCATTAAAAAACAATATGAGCCTAGAGGAATAGAACAGCGGCAACAATGGCGGTATACCAGGGTGGTTGGATGTGAGGGCTTTGTAGTGAACCTGATTAGAGGGAAATTGCTTTCTAATGCTCTCAGGGTCTGCCTCCCCGAGTGGCAAAGCTCTTGTCAGCTGTAAAGGTAGAGTTTCAGAAACTATTCTGTCAGTCAGAGATACCCAACATGAGGTGATGCTCCTGAACTTGTCTGCTGGAGAACAAAGAACGAGGAGGTTCTGATGATGCCTAACAGGATGATGGGTTAAATGGTTGTTGAAGAGGGGGACTTTGTTTGAGTTCATATCCGCTTGATGTTTCACTTGACACCAACGTAGGCAATTCAAGTCACCTCGACCATCTGGGAGGTTTCCTCCAATGAGCCTCAACTCCTCGACTCGCAAATAACTACAACATTTTTCAGATCCTGGTGGTCTAACGTAACTGACAATTCTTCTGAAAAATAATTTTGGCAACTTGGGCTATCAAGTTAAGTTCAGTTAATTAAGATGCAAGTCAAAAGAGTGTTTGGCAGATGTTTGATTGATGTCGTATTTAAACTGAGTGAGCACTCGGACCCGTGTCTGTAATGCATTCGTGTCTTTGCATTCGTTAGACTGTGTCGACTAGTCTCTAGACAGGAGATATGTCAGTGACTGAGCCAGGACAGGAATCCCATGGCAACACTCATCCCACACGATCGATAACCACTGTGACAACCGCCGCCTCGCCTCGCCCCGTGGTCGCAGCCCACAGAACAAGCCATCCTGGGGCCTGAGACTGACGATAACGGCCCCTGAGAGGCAGCTTAATTTACGACCAGAGTACCAAGATTGAGGCACCCCCATCCACCACAGCCGCCCCCACAAACGACCTACCTCCAGTGGGGCTTAGCATGATGCTCACACCAGTCCTCTCTCCTCCACGCTTGTCCACCCTCCAGTGTCTGTCTGTCTGCCATTTAACATGGCTAATATGCAACATAGCTCAGGTTAAAGTACCTGCCCTGGAGGAGTCTGGGTAATCAAACTGTCATTTTCTGTGTTAGAATGGACGTCACATAGGGCAGATAAGAAGACTCCATTTTAAAGGGTAAACAGGAAGGAGAAATTAATATATCCCTCACCTCGATTAACTCGACTGCCCAAGTTAAGGGTGTGTCAGTCTGTTGGCCAAATGGAGCTATTCGCAGATGTTGTCCCATACCTCAGCCCCCACCACCACCCCCTACCCACCTACCCACGACCCCCCTGTCCTGTTCATCAGCGGAGGTTGATGAGCGATTGAAGACGCTCTGCCTCCATCTCTCTCCCGAGCCATATCAATATTCATGGGGCTGTCGGGCGTGTGTGCGCTGCCTGTCTCGTTACCCTTTGATCCCCCTGCGAAGGCTGTCGGAAGCCCAGCCGCACCAACAACACAGGCGGCGTTTGAAGTGAGGAGAGAACAGCTGCTCACATTGATCTCCAAACACTCTCTCTCTCTGCAGCACCCCCACACACATATAAAACACATACAAAACACATACGAAACACATACGAACACATACGTTCAGTCCCACCCGCGGGCATGCACAGCTACGCATGAAGCAGATTGAGTCTGTGATGAAACATCAAACACAAGTGAACAACCTCTATGTAGACACCCCACTGTGCCAAACAGACTATTAGAAACAGTACAGCCATGACAAGTGCCTTGTTAATTTACTCTTCCATCAAATTGTCACAAAGAACTAATCAACAAGTTTTTACGGTAACGAATTACCGTAGTTGCGTGGGGTCATTGCTGTATTTAAACACAGTAAAGAAAAAGCAGGAAAACTAGTTGCTCATAAATCATTTCTTTTTAGTTAATATCAATGATATTATTCAGATCCCCTTAGATTCTCATTACAAATGCAAGTCCACATCTAAATATATTATATTATATTTCACTTACTTCTTTATGCCCTTTCAACTTCGTAATATCTAGCAATTAAATTAAATAAAAATGGGAAGAAGTTGGCTTATTTGAACATTAATTGGTTTGAAAGAGTAAATGGACATTTTTATTTGCAGTGATTGGTTATTTTAAATTCAACTCTCAATAGAGAGCCGACGTGTAGTCAGAAATAAGTAACCTCAGGTTCGATCAGCCATTTCTATGGGGGAAATGGATGGAGAAAGAATAGGGGTTTGCGATAAACATCAAAAATAAGGTCAGAGGTTAACATAGGCTTAGGAGATCTTCTATCTTTTGTTCTATGAGATAATATTAGCCAGTTGACATGACCTTTATGAATTATGAAGCCTTTATGTGCTTTTTTTGATTACATAAATGTGAAAAAAATTCACAAAACGTGACGTTCGCTGATGAAGATTATCTCATAGAACAAAATATATAAGATCTCTTAAGCCTGTGTTAACCACAGACCTTATTGTCGGTGTTTATCCAAAAACACCTAGAAAAAATCCTTTAATTTCCCAATAGGCTTTGACCAACAAGCCATACCTACAGTTAGAGTTAGTGCCTACAAAAAGACGCCTTTACTATTGCTCTCTATTGCAGTCAATTGTACACAAATTTCAACCTAGAATTTAAATAGGTTTATTGTCAAATACAATCTGGAAATTAGACAAACTAGTAATATCAATACAGTCAGTTATTACAGTGGATTAGAATGACATTATCCAGGCCAAGGGGTGTAATCAATATGACACACTATCAGACATTTCTAAACCTGTAAACCTCACTAACTGTAGCCTCTGCATGACTCCATTTTATTTTATACTCAGTACGTTCTCATGCTCTCTTTATGTCTCGTGTCATACCTCATAACATACACGTTGGCAAATGATTGTTATGGACTATGTACATAGAAACACATATTTCCCATCGTTGTAACCATCGGTTGTGGTGTTGGTTGGAATTGCTTCACAAAGGCTGAACAGAAATAAGAGGTCAATCTAAATTGACAAGCCTAGAAACAAATCAAGGTTTTTGTTGAGAACACCCTATAAGAACACCCTATGAAAACACCCTGTGAGAACACCCTGTGAGAACACCCTCGTGAGAACACCCTGTGAGAACACCCTGTGAGAACACCCAGTGAGAACACCCAATGAAAGCACCCAATGAGAACAACCTATGAGAACACCCTATGCTGATTTTGTTCCAGTGACCAAATAACCTCAGTAAGTCTAGTTAGTTCATCAAATGGATTTTTCAATTCATGATCATATAATTGAATAAGCTAATTATTTCCCCTGGGCCTGGCTCGCTAAAGTAATACGATGCACCATTTTCAGCCTTGTATGTGAATGTTAGATGATAAAACACAGCTATTTGTCTGACATTCTCGAGAGAAATTCAAGGACAAATCATGGGTCTCGATGCAAAATGGCTCTTTCACTGTTTTTGACAGCACCTTGAGTGTGCTTTGCATGTCAAAACGTATCTTTCACAGGGAGTGCTCACCAACTTGTGGTCACCAGATCACCCATGTAATATTGACTGCACAGTCCCATTCACTCAGAAGCAAAGCAGAGAGCTGTAAAACACATCTGACCTATACAAAAAGAGGGCATCGCAACAGTGCTATGGTAACCATGCTGGTAGTACTAAGTGTATTTTATCTATGAGTGGAAATGCTCATGGAAAACAAGACAAGTACATGTTCTTAACAACGCTCTTATCGCAAGAGAGTTGGACGAATAAGGACAGGGCAAGGCGGGGGAAGGCGGGACTACAGTAGTATACAAGGTTTACTAAAAATTAGAATACTGTGTTGACCACACTCTTTTTTTTCGATCTATAATACAGCCTGTTAGGAACTGATGGTACAGTGAATCATGGGAAACCCTCCAGGGATGATCCCCCAGAGAACGACAGGAGATGAGAAAGAATCAGCTCTCAGGAATACACCCCAGGTGGAAGTTAACCCTAAGTACAGACCTAGGATCAGCTCTGAGGAATACACCCCACCTAGAAGTTAAACCTAAGTACAGACCTAGGATCAGCTCTGAGAAATATTCCCCAGGTGGAAGTTATTCCTAAACTTACCAAATGATCAGTGTGATAAAATATCTTAACTCATTAATACAATGACATGACACTTGGTTTGTTAAGATGTTAAATCGAGAATTACTGAAAAGCTGCATTCAGATCAGCAGCTGCATCGTCCATTGCTCCCAGAGGGAGAGGTTGGAGATCGATACAGCCAATCTTCAGAATAACGTTAGCCACTTCCTAATGGCGCTAATGAAGAGAGCTGTCTACAGAGAGCGAGGAAAACCTTTCTCAAGGGACCCACAGTTACCCATGATCACATTACGAGAGACGGGCAGTGAAACAGATGTAACAGATTGAGCAAACACACACCTAAATACACACACACATCTACACACACACACTACAAACACACACCTAAATACACACACACATACACACACACAGTACAAACACACACCTAAATACACACACACATCTACACACACACTACAAACACACACCTAAATACACAGATACATCTACACACACACTACGAACACACACCTAAATACAAACTCGTTACAATCACTCACACTCACTCAAACATAAGCCACATATGAGCCTGATACAAAATGACACAAAATCCTATATATGCATGTTAAACTTTCCACTGTTTAAGCATACCTCTTAAAGAATTAGATTTAGAATTAATTTCTCATTATGTTCAAACATAATACTCTCCCATGTGGTAAGGCCTTTATAGCACTACATATACAGTAATACTCTCCCAAGGCACTGGCATCTTCAGTGCTCTTGTCTCTCTTCTGAATTTCAAATATGTGTATTGATTCCTTCCGTACAGCTATATGCAACATATTCCTCAGTGTTTACATGACCTTCACAGGACTAATGAGGTGCTTTTGTCCCAGCCTGATCACTAGAAATAGACTTCGATTTGAAAAGGTCCTGAGAACATCGATATCTGCCTTCCTCTGCGCTCGCCCAGCACTGGACACGAACTCACGATGTTCAGAGCCGGAGTGCGCTGCTTCGACCACTGCGTCACCACAGTTCACAATGCTCTAGCAAGCCGTGAGAATACTTGATGATAGAAACAGGGCATTGTTTTGTATTATTTTGTTTTATCCCTGCTCCAAACCATAGCCCTAACCTTAACCACTCAGACTTAAAGTCTAAACTGTTAACCTTAGAGTTGTTTCTGTTTTAACTCTGTAACCACACGGAATCAACCCATGTACCCACACAGAATTAATGCTTCAAAAATAGACGTTCCTCCATAATAAGTCGAATTTCAAAGGGAAACTATGAAATGTTGATCTTTTGTCCCCCCACTGATTTACACTGTGCCCTATGATGACTGTGGGATTGTGTTGGCAAATGGTTTGACTGCTTGTAGAACAGTTTCCATAACGACTGATAGAAAAGGTATCATGACTATTTTAAAATAAATAAATATCACTGTGATATAGGAACTTCAAATACTGCAATATTGCCACAACATGAACAAAATGCTATGACAATTACATATGTTTTTTTCACAAAGTAAAATCACTGTCCATTTGGAAACCGCCACAAGGCTTTTCTTGGACATATAGCTGGAGCTGATGAATACAAATAGAGAACAGAGCCGATGAATAGAGCACACATGTACGTAAAATCACCCACACTTAGTAGAACAACATGGAAGGATAGCAACCTGGCCGCAGGAGGACGGTTAATGTCAGTGAGCTAGCAATGTGAATAGACTCACTCCGCATATATGCACATTGGTTCATATTTTTTTGTCATCAACCAACTTTATATGAAATCTTTCAACATATTTTACCTAAGACCACAAAGGCAACAACCACATGGGCTATTTAGTAATATATGTTTAGTATTATATATAGCAGCATTCATCCTGTTCATATTCAAATGTACACAAAATATATCCACAATCACACAGGTTATAAATCAGCAAGCATATCAGTTAGAAGTCAAATCAATTCTCTCTTGGCTTAGAGAAGCACGTACACCACTGACGTAATTTTCGAACTTACCATGTCTCTCTTGAACGAAACACAACACAATACCTGAAAATGATGCAGACTCTCACAAAACCTACTGTAAACCTACATTAAACCTCATGTAAATCTCCTGTAAATCCAGTGTTTCCTTTGTTGTTGACGTAATGTAGTAAGTACAGACAATCTGCTCTCTTTTATTAGCCGACTCAAATTAGCAAACTTTCCTTTTTGATACACTTGCACACACGGACACACACACACACACACACACAGTTTCTTCACTTGAGTCACTATCAACACCACATTTTGGGGGTTCATGCAGATGGAGACATAATAGTTTAACAATACTCCAGGTTGCATACAGCACCTTCTCTTTCCTACACACACACACACACACACACACACACACACACACACACACACACACACACACACACACACACACACACACACACACACACACACACACACACACACACACACACATTCCTTCAACCTGCCATTGACTAGCCTGCTTTGTACTCGGTAGAGTTTGTCACTCCCTCGCTATAGAGCTAAGCACACAAGAGCCCATCTGATCTGAGCTAAGTGTAGGCAGTCAGTACAGCTGAGGGACATAGTGGGAACACTACAGAGAGAGTAGAGCGGAGAGAGTACAGCGGAGACAATAGAGCAGAGAGAGTAAAGAGAAGAGAGTAGAGCGGAGAGAGTAGAGAGGAGAGTGTAGAGCGGAGAGAGTAGAGAGGAGAGTGTAGAGCGGAGAGAGTACAGCGGAGACAATAGAGCAGAGAGAGTAAAGAGGAGAGAGTAGAGCAGAGAGAGTAGAGAGGAGAGAGTAGAGAGGAGAGTGTAGAGCGGAGAGAGTACTGCGGAGACAATAGAGCAGAGAGAGTAGAGAGGAGAGTGTAGAGCGGCGAGAGTAGAGAGGAGAGTGTAGAGCGGTGAGAGTAGAGAGGAGAGTGTAGAGCGGCGAGAGTAGAGCGGAGAGAGTACAGCGGAGACAATAGAGCAGAGAGAGTAAAGAGGAGAGAGTAGAGCGGAGAGAGTAGAGAGGAAAGAGTAGAGCGGCGAGAGTAGAGAGGAGAGTGTAGAGCGGCGAGAGTAGAGCGGAGAGAGTAGAGCAGAGAGAATAGATAGGAGAGTGTAGAGCGGCGAGAGTAGAATGGAGAGAGTAGAGCAGAGGGGTACATACCTATAAGTCTGTGCCGAGGCTGTGGAGTCGCAGTGGTGAGATTCATCTGGACGAGCAGGACGGATGGATGGATCAGTGCTCCTCAACAGCTCTCAGCTGAAGACTTGGCATCCTTTAACGGGAGAGGGGCTGTTTCCTCTCTTCCCTCCCTCTCTCTGACTCGCTTCCCCACTCTCTCTGCCTTACGCCTCACTCCCTCCCTTCCCCTACTCCCCTCATTCTCTCCTCCCCTCATTCTACCCCCTCTACATTCCCCCCTTTTCTAACCCACTCTTTCTCTCTCTTCTACTCTGCCCACCTTTTTCTTTACTTGTCTCTCTCTCTCTCCCTACACAACCCTACGCCTCTCAATCTTTAGAATCGCTTTTATCCCTATGAAATTCTGATGTTCTATGAATATTTGAGAATTAGAGGTCCTGAATGGAGGGAGTTGACTAAGTATCGCTTGTCCCTCTGCATACGTAGGATGGAAACCCTTTGTCCAGGCCTGAGTGTGTGGTTTAGGAACAATTAATTAAGTATAGAAACAGGTTGAAGTGTGTGTGTGTGTGTGTGTGTGTGTGTAGGTGTAGGTGTAGGTGTAGGTGTAGGTGTAGGTGTGTGTATGTGTGTGTGTGTGTGTGTGTGTGTGTGTGTGTGTGTGTGTGTGTTTGTGTGTGTGTGTGTGTGTGTGTGTGTGTGTGTAGGCTTATGGCCACTGTAGCAGTTGAATGGTAGAGTAGTGGAGTGGTCTCTTCACATACGCAGAAACACACTCAGAGGATTGAGCTGATGATGGCAGAAAAGGTGAAGTGCTCTCCCTGCCATTATCAGTGCCAGAGGGAGAGCGGGTGAGATCATCCCTGGACTCTGACTGCAGTCCGTGTTCCACCTTCCACCCCCCTCTGTTTTCTGCTCTTCCCTTCACTACGAAAGAGAGCTCTCACACACTTCCTCATCCCCTGTTTCCATAGTGACTCTTTCCCCCTCTCAGGCTCGGCATAATCAAGAGAAAATGAGTGGGGAGGGGAGTGGAGTGTGGGGGGGGGGGGGGGGGCAGAGAGAGTGAAAGAGGAAGAGAGATGAGGGAGGAAGATAGGAAAAGCAGTGGGGAGAGAATGAGCACATAGAGAGAAAGAGAAAGAAAGGAGAGGGAAAGAGCAGGCTGCAGAGGGAAATAGAGAAGAGAGTGAGGAATGGGGCAGGAGAGGGAAAGAGCTGGCTGTAGAGAGAAATAGAGAAGAGAGGGAGGAATGGGGGAGGAGAGGGATCTAAGAGAAGGGATTTCGTAGTTGAGTGAAGGAACTAAGGGAATGTAGTTGAGTAGGAACTAAGGGAATGTAGTTGAGTAGGAACTAAGGGAATGTAGTTGAGTAGGAACTAAGGGAATGTAGTTGAGAAATACTGTATGCAAAGATTGTTTTGGCTTGTGTTTAAAAAATATATTTTAAATTGGTTATAGCATTTTCTCTGGCACCAATGTCAAATGTACCCCTACCCCAGGTGGTGAGGGTAGGTAACAACATCTCCACCCCGCTGATCCTCAACACTGGGGCCCCACAAGGGTGCGTTCTGAGCCCTCTCCTGTACTCCTTGTTCACCCACGACTGCGTGGCCATGTACGCCTCCAACTCAATAATCAAGTTTGCGGACGACACTACAGTGGTAGGCTTGATTACCAACAACGACGAGACGGCCTACAGCGAGGAGGTGAGGGCCCTCGGAGTGTGGTGTCAGGAAAATAACCTCACACTCAACGTCAACAAAACAAAGGAGATGATCGTGGACTTCAGGAAACAGCAGAGGGAGCACCCCCCTATCCACATCGACGGGACAGTAGTGGAGAGGGTAGTAAGTTTTAAGTTCCTCGGCGTACACATCACGGACAAACTGAAATGGTCCACCCACACAGACAGCGTGGTGAAGAAGGCGCAGCAGCAGGCTGAAGAAATTTGGCTTGTCACCAAAAGCACTCACAAACTTTACAGATGCACAATCGAGAGCATCCTGTCGGGCTGTATCACCGCCTGGTATGGCAACTGCTCCGCCCACAACCGTAAGGCTCTCCAGAGGGTAGTGAGGTCTGCACAATGCATCACAGGGGCAAACTACCTGCCCTCCAGGACACCTACACCACCCGATGTCACGGGAAGGCCATAAAGATCATCAAGGACAACAACCACCCCTGCCACTGCCTGTTCACCCCGCTATCATTCAGAAGGCGAGGTCAGTACAGGTGCATCAAAGCAGGGACCGAGAGACTGAAAAACAGCTTCTATCTCAAGGCCATCAGACTGTTAAACAGCCACCACTAACATTGAGTGGCTGCTGCCAACACACTGACTCAATTCCAGCCACTTTAATAATGGAAAAATTGATGTAAAAATGTATCACTAGCCACTTTAAACAATTCCACTTAAAATAATGTTTACATACCCTACATTACTCATCTCATATGTATATACTGTACTGTGTACCATCTACTGCATCTTGCCTATGCCGTTCTGTACCATCATTCATTCATATATCTTTATGTACATATTCTTCATCCCTTTACACTTGTGTGTTTTAAGGTAGTTGTTGTGAAATTGTTAGGTTAGATTACTCGTTGGTTATTACTGCATTGTTGGAACTAGAAGCACAAGAATTTCGCTACACTCGCATTAACATCTGCTAACCATGTGTATGTGACAAATAAAATTTGATTTGATTTGATAACGAAAACAGACATGCAATGCCAGTTATGTCAAAGAAACTGTTGATGTAACATTTAAACGTCCAAATCCTCTCCCTGAGTTGGATCCTAATTATCCCAACATACAGGATCAAAAGGATGTCAATCTCCATCTTTGAAATCTGAAAATAATTGTTGCTGCATTTATGACAGAATGTCCGATTGGACGACCACCAGGATATCTGGATCAGAGTGATCGCAATCTTATCGTGACGTTTTGAAACACCTAATTGGGACGTATAATCAAAAATGTGAAATCCTACAAAAGCTTTAAAAAAACAGCCCTTGGGCATTAAAGGTATATCCCACCTGCCTTAACATATCTTTTTTTAAAGATTCTCCATTGAATGCACTTTCGTAATTGCGGCTTAATGTGTCTCTTGGATAGCAGCCCTCAGAATATGCCTATGGCGGTATCACGGTGCTGTACTCAGAGTACCAGACCCGGTCTGCCCCTGAGAGGATAACCACAACTCTATCTCTAGGATGAACTTGTTGGACTCTTCTGCTGTTATCCCGGGTATTAGTTTGGTTGCAGGAATGATTGACAGCTGGCTGATTGGGAGCTGTGGTTTCTCTGCCCTAAAGCCGTGGTTATCGGTGAGATTCAGCCAATTACAGCTCAAGGGCATGGAGACAGGGCACGGAGGGATGCTGCCAGTGCAGGTGCTTCTCTCTGCCACCCGCACTCACACAGGAGGGCCATCAGTGCACAGGCAAGCACAGAGACAGAGACACAGATTACAGAGCACAGGGAGATCCTTGAAACAGGAACAGAGAATGCAGAGAGATGGAAATTGTGTTGTACACAGACACAACATGGAGAGAGAGTCAGACAACACATGCTTTATGAAGACATCAGTTAGGGGGGGATGTGCAGTGAATCAAAGAGCAGACACGAACCAAACACACAAACACAGTGAATGTTGGTAGAAGGTGGACAGAAACGCAGATACGCACAATCAGGCACAGCGATAGGGGATGACGGGAGACACAAAACAAGGCACAGAGATAAAAAGGACAGTCAGACACAACGTTGTAGAAGGGGAAAAAAGACAAATTCCTGTGAAAAAACGATCTGCGTCTAGTGTGTGAGTGTTTGTGTGTGCGTGTTTGCAGGCACTTGAGTGCGTGTGTGTATAATATATACACACAGTACCAGTCAAAGTTTGGACACACCTACTCATTCAAGGGTCTTTCTTTAGTTTTTACTATTTTCTACATTGTAGAATAATAGTGAAGACATCAAAACTATGAAATTACACATATGGAATCAGGTAGTAACCCAACAAATGTTTAACAAATTGTCACGCCCTGACCTTAGTTATCTATGTTTTATCTATTATTTTGGTCAGGTCAGGGTGTGACGAGGGTGGGTATGTGTGTTTTTGTCCTGTCTAGGGTTTTTGTATATCTATGGGTTTTTTGTATGTCTAGGTAATGTAGGTCTATGGTGGCCTGAATTGGTTCCCAATCAGAGACAGCTGTTTATCGTGGTCTCTGATTGGGGAACCTATTTAGGTTGCCATTTTCCATTTTGGTTTTGTGGGATGTTGTCTATGTGTAGTTGCCTGGCTGCACTTGGTTTATATAGCGGCATGGTCGTTTTGTGACTTTGTTTAGTGTTTATTCTTCATTAGAAGAATGTATTCATATCACGCTGCGCCTTGGTCTCCTCAATACGACGAACGTGACACAAATAAAAATGTATTGTATATTTTAGATTCTTCAAAGTAGCCACCCTTTGCCTTGATGACAGCTTTGCACACTCTTGACATTCTCTCAACCAGTTTCTTGAGGTAGTCACCTGGAAATCATTTAAATTAACAGGTGTGCCTGCCTTCTTAAAAGTTAATTTGTGGAATTTCTTTCCTTCTTAATGCGTTTGAGCCAATCAGTTGTGTTGTGACAAGGTAGGGGTGGTATACAGAAGAGAGCCCTATTTGGTACAATACCAAGTCCATATTATTGCAAGAACAGCTCAAATAAGTAAATAGAAACGACAGTCCATCATTAATTTAAGATATGAAGGTCAGTCAATGCGGAAAATTTCAAGAACTTTGGAAAGTTTCTTCAAATGCAGTCGCAAAAACCATCAAGTACTATGATAAAAGTGGCTCTCATGAGGACCGTCACAGGAAAGGAAGACCCAGAGTTACCTCTGCTGCAGAGGATAAGTTCATTAAAGTTACCAGCCTCAGAAATTGCAGCCCATATAAATGGTTCACAGAGTTCAAGTAACAGACACATCTCAACATCAACTGTTCAGAGGAGTCTGCATGAATCAGTCCTTCATGGTCTAATTACTGTAAAGACATTTTTGGTTTTAACTATTGTGTCTTTGTGAGATGCAGAATAGGTGAACGGATGATCTCTGCATTTGTGGTTCCCACGTGAAGCATGGAGGAGGAGGTGTGATGGTGTGGGGATGCTTTGCTGGTGACACTGTTTGTGATTTATTTAGAATTCAAGGCACACTTTACCAGCACGGCTACCCAGGCATTCTGCAGTGATACGCCATCCCATCTGTTTTGCGCTTAATGGGACTATCATTTGTTTTCCAACAGGACAATGACTCAACACACCTCTAGGCTGTGTAAGGGCTATTTGACCAAGAAGGAGAGGGATGGAGTGATGCATCAGATGACCTGGCCTCCACAATCACCCGACCTCAACCCAATTGAGATGGTTTGAGATGAGCTGGACCGCAGAGTGAAGGTAAAGCAGCCAACAAGTGCTTAGCATATGTGGGAACGCCTTCAAGACTGATGGAAAAGCATTCCAGGTCAAGCTGGTTGAGAGAATGCCAAGAGTGTGCAAAACTGTCATCGAGGCAAAGGGTGGCTACTTTGAAGAATCTCAAATATAAAATATATTAAGATTTGTTTAAAATTTTTTGGGTAACTACACGATTCCATATGTGTTATTTCATAATTTTGATGTCATCACTATTATTCTACAATGTAGAAAATAGTAAAAATGTGAACTGGAATGAGTAGGTGTGTCCAAACTTTTGACTGGTACTGTATATGGATATGACATTTAGTGTGTGTGTGTGTGTGTGTGTGTGTGTGTGTGTGTGTGTGTGTGTGTGTGTGTGTGTGTGTGTGTGTGTGTGTGTGTGTGTGTGTGTGTGCGTGTGTGCGTGCGTGTGCGCACTCCAGTCTTCATTCAGGTCAGAAACTCAGCTGGTAATAGTGTCTTTCATCCTGATGTCAGATGGCTGTCATCCAGTTCAGTTATACAGAAGATGAGCAAAGACAAACTGAGGACTGACTCAGAGACAGGGATGGAGAACAAGGGAACACACACTCATGCCTAAGGACTCACATACAGTCTGCACACACACTTCTGCTAGAATGCATACACAAAAACAGTGCACATCTCACACACACCTACAGTATGACCACACACCTTACACACATCTCACACACACCTACAGTATGAACACACACCTACAATATGAACACACACCTACAATATGAACACACACCTACAGTATGAACACACACCTTTCACACATCTCACACACACCTACAGTATGACCACACACCATTTTCTCCTTTGCTCTCTCCAATATTATTTTCCAGTTCTGGCAGAAGAGAATACAATTAGTGTTTCAGGGTGTTGTCTATACCTCACTGCTGTGTGTGTGTCTGTGTGTGTGTACTTGCATGCGCGCGTGAGTACGTTCTTGTGCGGTATGATGTAGAGCTTATATTTGTTCTTGCTATCGCTCAAGTAATTTGAAAGCCGATCAAGCAAGCGTCAAGCAAGGGCATCCCAAGCTTGTTTGCTCCATTTGTTGTCTGGGAAACTTAAATTAAATGTTTTACCTCCTTCCAGGTAAATGTGATGATGATCTTGCATCTCTGTGACCACAGAATGCCTCTGTGTTAGGGCCTCCCGAGTGGAGCAGCGGTCTGAGGCACTGCAGTGCAGTGATAGCTCCGCTACTACAGATCCTAGTTTGATACCGGGCTGTGTTGCAGACACACAACTGGCCCAGCGTTGTCCCTGGTTAGGAGAGGGCACATGCACGCTGACATGGTCGCCAGGTGGACGGTGTTTCCTCCGACACATTGGTGCGGCTGGGTTAAGCATGCATTGTGTCAAGAAGCAGTGCAGCTTGGAGGGGTTGTATTTCGGAGGACGCCCGGCTCTCGACCTTCGCCTCGCCAGAGCCCGTACGGGAGTTGCAGCAATGGGACAACTACCAACTGTGGTTATGACCATCACAATGTCTCTGTGACCTGTAAAGGCATTTATGACCATCACAATGTCTCTGTGACATCAGAATGTCTCTGCCGTTATCTGAGTTAATAAGCCTTGATTCGTGAATATCTAACTGTCTCTCTTTATCTCTCTCTCTGTCTCTCTCTCTCTCTCTCTCTCCATCCTCATCGCTCTCTTGCTTTCTACACACTCTATGCAGCAAAACAAAATGTCAGCATACCTTTCACGTTTATCATAAACAACGGCCTTTCACACCTTAACATAATACGAAGGTTATTCATTAAACATTACAATGTACATGCAATGTACATTTTACTTTTGAAAAATGCTCCTCGTTGTTCAGTTTGGAGTCCATTCGGCCACAACATTGATTTATGGATTGCTACATGCTTCCAATAGCGCTGTCTCTAAAAGCCTCTATGTAGAGATGAATGTATTAGAGAGCCTTGTTTACCTGGCCCGTGTAGAACCCATTGGGGAATGTAATATAGCATATCTGTCAAGCTGAAGCCATACGTAATAACCTGTGGATGAGGCTATCCCTTTCTATTTCTGCCCAGGGACCTGAGTGTTCTATATTCGGACGGTGTGATCTTTGTGTCTACTGTCCACCCAAGGCTGTTCATTTGACCTGTCCTGAGTTTCATTTTGCCCTCCCAATTTTTCATTTTATTTTCATTGGACTTATTTGACTGCTATTCCTCTAAGTGGAATAGATGGTGATGGGGGAGAGGGTGTTCGGGGACTGCCACAGGGGTAGCCAATGGGTATCCAATTGGATTGCAGGGAATTCATTTGGAGGGAACAAATCATGAAGGCTAAGCCCATAGTTAAATATTTCACATGTCAGATTGTCAGGTTGGTCGCCCAAAAGCAATAGACTACACTAGAAAGGCTGTCAAACATACAGTAGTTTTGGGGTGACGGGTAGCCTAGTGGTTAGAGTGTTGGGCCAGTAACTGAAAAGTTGCTGTATTGAATCCCTGAGCTGACAAGGTAAAAAATCTGTCGTTCTGCCCCTGAACAAGACAGTTAACCCACTGTTCCTAGGCCGTCATTGTAAATACGAATTTGTTCTTAACTTACTTGCCTAGTTAAACAAAGGTCAAATAAATAGGGGAATTGCTAAACAGAGGTTAGAAAATTTAACCACAATGAGACAAACAGGAAGAATATAAAAATATATATTGCCCCTGTTCAAGGGGATCAAAACCACAATGTATCATGGGTAAATTGACTGACTGATCTACAAATAATAATGATTAGTTATTTATGATGCAAGGTTCTTTGTAGATCAGTCATTCGGCAGTCCCCTGCACTGTCAGCTGAAATGTCAAACAAGCCCATTATGTTGTTATCACTATAGACAACTGACAACGGGGAAAACATGAAAACCGAGTTAACAAAACCAGACAAAAAACACAGACATATAGACAAGCAAGCAGTCAGAACAGACTTTGTGATGGCAAACAGACAAACACAAAATTCCTACACGTAGGCAGACAGACAGAATAATACATCATGGCTAATAGAGTTTGCCTCTTCTCCGGAGCTAAGGCATCCCAGAGAAGGCTCTGAGGAAGGGAAAGGTCATAGGCGCTCACCTCTGGTGTCGAGACCCTCGCCGAGACCCTCGCCGGTACCGGCAGCTTCATTAAGTCTGCTGGGTTATACGTCCCTGCTCCTGGAACTGCCGCAGCAGCAGGATAAAGGGAGAATCAACAACACAATAATAACATTGACATTTACGAGGCATTGTGTATCATATCTGATTTCCCTTGCACGCTCTTAATTCCTTTTTAATTGCCTGTTGTGTTTGTCCCTGACTAAGGCTGTTCCTTCTCATTTCTCATGATGGAGGAAGCTACAGTGCCTTGCGAAAGTATTCGGCCCCCTTGAACTTTGCGACCTTTTGCCACATTTCAGGCTTCAAACATAAAGATATAAAACTGTATTTTTTTGTGAAGAATCAACAACAAGTGGGACACAATCATGAAGTGGAACGACATTTATTGGATATTTCAAACTTTTTTAACAAATCAAAAACTGAAAAATTGGGCGTGCAAAATTATTCAGCCCCCTTAAGTTAATACTTTGTAGCGCCACCTTTTGCTGCGATTACAGCTGTAAGTCGCTTGGGGTATGTCTCTATCAGTTTTGCACATCGAGAGACTGACATTTTTTCCCATTCCTCCTTGCAAAACAGCTCGAGCTCAGTGAGGTTGGATGGAGAGCATTTGTGAATAGCAGTTTTCAGTTCTTTCCACAGATTCTCGATTGTATTCAGGTCTGGACTTTGACTTGGCCATTATAACACCTGGATATGTTTATTTTTGAACCATTCCATTGTAGATTTTGCTTTATGTTTTGGATCATTGTCTTGTTTGAAGACAAATCTCCGTCCCAGTCTCAGGTCTTTTGCAGACTCCATCAGGTTTTCTTCCAGAATGGTCCTGTATTTGGCTCCATCCATCTTCCCATCAATTTTAACCATCTTCCCTGTCCCTGCTGAAGAAAAGCAGGCCCAAACCATGATGCTGCCACCACCATGTTTGACAGTGGGGATGGTGTGTTCAGCTGTGTTGCTTTTACGCCAAACATAACGTTTTGCATTGTTGCCAAAAAGTTCAATTTTGGTTTCATCTGACCAGAGCACCTTCTTCCACATGTTTGGTGTGTCTCCCAGGTGGCTTGTGGCAAACTTTAAACGACACTTTTTATGGATATCTTTAAGAAATGGCTTTCTTCTTGCCACTCTTCCATAAAGGCCAGATTTGTGCAATATACGACTGATTGTTGTCCTATGGACAGAGTCTCCCACCTCAGCTGTAGATCTCTGCAGTTCATCCAGAGTGATCATGGGCCTCTTGGCTGCATCTCTGATCAGTCTTCTCCTTGTATGAGCTGAAAGTTTAGAGGGACGGCCAGGTCTTGGTAGATTTGCAGTGGTCTGATACTCCTTCCATTTCAATATTATCGCTTGCACAGTGCTCCTTGGGATGTTTAAAGCTTGGGAAATCTTTTTGTATCCAAATCCGGCTTTAAATTCTTCACAACAGTATCTCGGACCTGCCTGGTGTGTTGCTTGTTCTTCATGATGCGCTCTGCGCTTTTGACGGACCTCTGAGACTATCACAGTGCAGGTGCATTTATACGGAGACTTGATTACACACAGGTGGATTGTATTTATCATCATTAGTCATTTAGGTCAACATTGGATCACTCAGAGATCCTCACTGAACTTCTGGAGAGAGTTTGCTGCACTGAAAGTAAAGGGGCTGAATAATTTTGCACGCCCAATTTTTCAGTTTTTGATTTGTTAAAAAAGTTTGAAATATCCAATAAATGTCGTTCCACTTCATGATTGTGTCCCACTTGTTGTTGATTCTTCACAAAAAAATACAGTTTTATATCTTTATGTTTGAAGCCTGAAATGTGGCAAAAGGTCGCAATGTTCAAGGGGGCCGAATACTTTTGCAAGGCACTGTAGGTTGGATGGGTATAGTTAGTGGAGTGGAGGGATGGAGGGTGTATCAGTGTTCACTGACGGGGCCTGAGAAAAATGCTCAGAGACATCATTCCTTCACTTGTTGTATGGATAAACAGTCCGATTAAGAACTTTTACTATGCACATGCAAATGTATTTGATAATACTATACTGAAAGTCCTCAATCATTTGAAGTCAGAGATCATCATCATTCAGATACTACAAACCCATTGTTACTTGACATGTGTCCTAATATTGCACATACTATGTCCTGGGGTTGTTTTGGGTCCCTCAATGCAGTATAACACTTTATATGAATAGTCCATCTGTAGATGCTCTACAGACTATCAGTAACATTTCAACTATCTACTAACAACTAGCCCTAACCTTATCCTAACCCTAAACTTAACCCTAACCTTAACCCTGTCTTAACCCTTACCCTAACCCTTATTCTAAACCTAACCCTAACAGAAGTTGCTTATCAACAGATACTAGTTTCTTGATGGTGTGACCATTTGTAGAGCATCTACAGATGACAAACCTGGACTATCCAAATAAAGTGTGACCCAGTGCACTTCTTCCTAGTTGAACTGTGAGTATTAACGTCTTAACCCACGGCCCCGGCAAGCTGGCACCCCATTGGGTTTCTACCCCAGTTCTCAGTCAGCTCCATAGCCCAGGGGTATCACTATAGCCCGGTTCCCTCCACGGCTCAACGACCCATGACGGCCCGCACCCCTCAGACGAAGCTCTGTGATCCAGCCGTGTGTGTAGTGGTTAATTAAAGCTCCTGAATTTCCATAATTCATGGATGCCCATCTGTTTGCCACCACCCCTGCGCCCGGCAGAGAATAAACAAACACAGGAGTGGGGCTGAGGGGCCATTTACTGACAGCTCCAGACTCAGAGAGGAAACACACACAAACACACACACACAATCACGAGTGCATAGACATACACATATAAACACGAACGCATGGACACACACACAGACACACACACAAACACGAGCGCATAGTCACACACACACACACCCAAACACGAGCGCACAGACACACACACACACACACGAGTGCATAGACACACACATATAAACACGAACGCATAGACACACACACACACACACACGCAAACACGAGCGCATAGACACACACACACAAACACACACACACACAAACACGAGTGTATAGACACACACATATAAACACGAACGCATAGACACACACACACAGACACACACACAAACACGAGCAGGTAGTCACACAAACACCCAAACACGAGCGCATAAACACACACACACACACACACAAACACAAGCGCATAGACACTCACACACACACACACACGAGTGCATAGACACACACACACACAGAGAAATGCACATTTATTTCCCGGAACCTCTAAACACACACACACACACACCGAAACACACACAATTACATTTGGCGTACACAATCACCTGCTCAAAGAAACACAGTCAATCATCTGCTCTCATTTGTCATGAATAAAAACCTTGGATTGAGGTTGGTGAGGTACACCCATGTGGAAGTACTGGTGTAATGTACGTTGAGACCATTGCATCATTATTGTAAATAAATAAATAAAGGTCAAATAAATTGTGTTATCTTCTGGCTCAGGGCTGGCAGGGTTTGGGGGATGGGAGTGTGTTCCATCTTCATACAGAGAGATAGAGATGGATGAGCTAATAAAGCCTCAGCTATTCCTCCTGTCACTCTCAGACGTATCAGTGTGAATACCGACCGTTCTGCTGCAATGATATATTTAGATCTCCATATGTCTCCCATACTGTACACACAAAGATAATATCCAACTCACCCACATATGGACGTGACTGACAACACACACTTGTGAAAACCTGAACCCTGAACAAATCAGTAAGCCTTTTTTTATGCTTCTGTATCACAGCAACAGCAAATATATGCGGTTTAAATGTTTCACCAAAACACAAGGCAGTGTAGGAAAATGTATTTCTTGTTTTGTTTTATACTGTAGGGCTGTGAGCTTTCCATTTAGCTTCTCCACTAATGGTCAGCATACAATACATCTGGTTAAGCCACATGTATGAAACGTGTAGCCTGCAACGTGGCGTAGCAGGGCCGTAACATACAGACAAAACATACTAACACCTGCAGACATGAACACGATACTGTAGCCTACACAGAGATACATACAGTGTTTCTTATGGCGTCCTGAACAAAATAGTAGCAGATGTTATTTTTAGAGGGCAGGTGGATCACTGGGACTTAAGGTGAGCTTAGGTCAGACTTGCAGCTCAAAAGAAATGACCTGCCACACAGACCACTGCAAACACAAAGCTTGTTAATGGGACATTGGACCACCTATAGATAATTGGTGCAGGGTTAAGGGGTCTCCCTCTCGTCTGGCCTGCAGAAGGCCATGGTTTAATGGAGGGAACACTGTTTTAATTGTGTGGGTGAAGGAAATGAAGCAGTCTTTTCAGAGATCTCACACCTGTCTGCCTGCCTGTCTCTCAACCTTCCCCCATAGATAAAGAGAGATAGGCGAAGGAGGGAACGAGATGGAAAGAGTTGGTGTAGGGCAAGAGAGGGAGGGTGTGAGAGAGAGCAAGAAGGAGGGTTGTCGTGGGTGGGTGTCGTCTTGTAATGAGAGAGAGAACAGGAGACTTTAATATGCGATACAGGTAACATGGGCGATTTCAAAGCATCTGTTTTCACATGTTCACACCTCTCCCACATACACCATGTTCTCTTCTCTGGTTATTAGTTTTGATCCCATTCAAGAGTAACCCAACCCAGTAAAATTCATGCAGGTGTTCCTGGTCACTGAGCTTGCAGTATGACCAGTTCTATGGAGAAGGGCTTTTTCAATATAAACTCAGCAAAAAAAAGAAAAGTCCCTTTTTCAGGACCCTGTCCTTCAAAGATCACTCATTAAAAATCCAAATAACTTTACAGATCTTCATTGTAAAGGGTTTAAACACTGTTTCCTATGCTTGTTCACTGAACCATAAACAACAACGTTAAGACTTTAACAGCTTACAGACAGTAGGCAATTAAGGTCACAGTTATGAATACTTAGGACACTAAAGAGACCTTTCTACTGACTCTGAAAAACACCAAAAGAAAGATGCCCAGGGTCCCTGCTCATCTGTGTGAACGTGCCTTAGGCATGCTGCAAGGAGGCATGAGGACTGCAAATGTGGCCAGGGCAATAAATTGCAATGTCCGTACTGTGAGACGCCTAAGACAGCGCTACAGGGAGACAGGATGGACAGCTGATCGTCCTTGCAGTAGCAGACCACGTGTAACAACACCTGTACAGGATTGGTACATCCGAACATCACACCTGCGGGATGAGTACACAACAACTGCCTGATTTACACCAGGAACACACAATCCCTCCATCAGTGCTCAGATTGTTTGCAATAGGCTGAGAGAGACTGGACTGAGGGCTTGTAGGCCTGTTGTAAGGCAGGTCCTCATCAGACATCACCGGCAACAACGTCACCTACAAAGCCACCGTCGCTGGACCAGACAGGACTGGCAAAAAGTGCTCTTCACTGACGAGTTGCGGTTTTGTCTCACCAGGGGTGATGGTCGGATTTGCATTTATCGGCGAAGGAATGAGAGTTACACCGAGGTCTCGAGGATCGATTTGGAGGTGGAAGGTCCGTCATGGTCTGGGGCGGTGTGTCACAGCATCATTGGACTGAGCTTGTTGTCATTGCAGGCAATCTCAACGCTGTGCGTTACAGGGAAGACATTCTCCTCCCTCATGTGGTACCCTTCAGGAGGCTCATCCTGACATGACCTTCCAGCATGACAATGCCACCAGCCATACCCATCCCATTGAGCACGTCTGGGACCTGTTGGATCGGAGGGTGAGGGCTAGGGCCATTCCCCCCAGAAATGTCCGGGAACTTGCAGGTGCCTTGGTGGAAGAGTGGGGTAACATCTCACAGCAAGAACTGGAACATCTGGTGCAGTCCATGAGGAGGAGATGCACTGCAGAACTTAATGTAGCTGGTGGCCACACCAGATACTCACTGTTCCTTTTGATTTTGACCCCACCCCCCTTTGTTCAGGGACACATTATTCCAATTCTGTTAGTCACATGTCTGTGGAAGTTGTTCAGTTTATGGCTCAGTTAATTAATCTTGTTATGTTCATACAAATATTTACACATTTTATGTTTGCTGAAAATAAACGCAGTTGACAGTGAGAGCACATTTCCTTTTTTTGCTGAGTTTATTAGCTGGGGCCTTGATATAGACATAGAACAGTGGAGGCTCCTCAGAGAAGGAAGGGGAGGACCATTCTCCTCAGTGAAATTTCAGAAAAAGGAAAATAGTGAAACAAAAAAGTTATCCTTTAAAGATACAATTATACTAAATATATTCATATGTCACCAAATAGTTGATTAAAACACAAAACCTGATTAAAACAGGAAACGCATGATCTCTGTAATTGCAAACAAAGGTTTCTGTACCAAATATTAAGTGCTTTTCTGATGTATCAAATACTTGCAATAAAATGCTAATTAATTACTTAAAAATCATACAATGTGATTTTTGTTTTAGATTCCGTCTCTCACAGTTGAAGTGTACTTATGATACAAATTACAGACCTCTACATGCTTTGTAAGTTGGAAAACCAGCTAAAGTGGCAGTGTATCAAATACTTGTTCTCCCCACTGTACATCATAATTATGACCAGTTCCGGAGGACGACCTACAACCAATCAAAACTTTTTCAGTTTGAACTGTTATGTTGTCTATCCAATCATAGGATTAAGATCAGAGAATTAACCTAGAGTGTCATATTGGGGTTGTGCCGCAGAGCATTATGGGGGGGTTCAATGTGTTGAAAAGCTTGGTTAGTTGGTGACATTATTGGATAGAGAATTAAAAGTGATACTTGAGCATTTTGGGGATGTTATTCAATTCAAAATAGTTTCTTCAAGTGACAGAATACCGAGGATGTAGATTATAAATTGTCACGATCGTCGTATGAGTGAGACCAAGGCGCATCGGGGTATGCGTACATTCTCCTTTTAATGAATGAAACACTTAACAAAACAACAAACCAACGCACGAAACATGAAGCTATACAAATTAGTGCAGACAGGCAACTAAACATAGTCAAGATCCCACAACACAAATGAGGAAAATTGGCTACCTAAATATGATCCCCAATCAGAGAGAACGATAAACAGCTGTCTCTGATTGGGAACCATATCAGGCCAACATAGACATACAAAAACCCCTAGACATACAAAAACCCTAGACATACAAAAACTAGAGTACCCACCCTAGTCACACCCTGACCTAATACAGTGGGGTAAAATAGTATTTAGTCAGCCACCAGTTGTGCAAGTTCTCCCACTTAAAAAGATGAGAGAGGCCTGCAAATTTCATCATAGGTACACTTCAACTATGACAGACAAAATTAGATGTTTTTTCTCCAGAAAATCACATTGTAGGATTTTTTATGAATTTATTTGCAAATTATGGTGGAAAATAAGTATTTGGGCAATAACAAAAGTTTATCTGAATACTTTGTTACATACCCTTTGTTGGCAATGACAGAGGTCAAACCTTTTCTGTAAGTCTTCACAAGGTTTTCACACACTGTTGCTGGTATTTTGGCCCATTCCTCCATGCAGATCTCCTCTAGAGCAGTGATGTTTTGGGGCTGTTGCTGGGCAACACAGACTTTCCATTCCCTCCAAAGATTTTCTATGGGGTTGAGATCTGGAGACTGGCTAGGCCACTCCAGGACCTTGAAATGCTTCTTACGAAGCCACTCCTTCGTTGTCATGCTGAAAGACCCAGCCACGTTTCATCTTCAATGCCCTTGCTGATGGAAGGAGGTTTTCACTCAAAATCTCACGATACATGGCCCCATTCATTCTTTCCTTTACACGGATCAGTCGTCCTGGTCCCTTTGCAGAAAAACAGCCCCAAAGCATGATGTTTCCACCCCCATGCTTCACAGTAGGTATGGTGTTCTTTTGATGCAACTCAGCATTCTTTGTCCTCGAAACACGATGAGTTGAGTTTTTACCAAAAAGTTATATTTTGGTTTCATCTGACCATTTGACATTCTCCCAATCTTCTTCTGGATCATCCAAATGCTCTCTAGCAAACTTCAGATGGTCCTGGACATGTACTGGCTTAAGCAGGGGGACACGTCTGGCACTGCAGGATTTGAGTCCCTGGCGGCGTAGTGTGTTACTGATGGTAGGCTTTGTTACTTTGGTCCCAGCTCACTGCAGGTCATTCACTAGGTCCCCCCATGTGGTTCTGAGATTTTTGCTCACCGTTCTTGTGATCATTTTGACCCCACGGGGTGAGATCTTGCGTGGAGCCCCAGATTGAGGGAGATTATCAGTGGTCTTGTATGTCTTCCATTTCCTAATAATTGCTCCCACAGTTGATTTCTTCAAACCAAGCTGCTTACCTATTGCAGATTCAGTCTTCCCAGCCTGGTGCAGGTCTACAATTTTGTTTCTGGTGTCCTTTGACAGCTCTTTGGTCTTGGCCATAGTGGAGTTTGGAGTGTGACTGTTTGAGGTTGTGGACAGGTGTCTTTTATACTGATAACAAGTTCAAACAGGTGCCATTAATACAGGTAACGAGTGGAGAACAGAGGAGCCTCTTAAAGAAAAAGTTACAGGTCTGTGAGAGCCAGAAATCTTGCTTGTTTGTAGGTGCCCAAATACTTATTTTCCACCATAATTTGCAAATAAATGTATTAAAAATCCTACAATGTGATTTTCTGGATTTTTTTTCTCATTTTGTCTGTCATATTTGAAGTGTACCTATGATGAAAATTAGAGGCCTCTCTCATCTTTTTAAGTGGGAAAACTTACACAATTGGTGGCTGACTAAATACTTTTTTGCCCCACTTTATATAGAAAAACAGAGATATGTAAGGCATGCTGCAATATGTAAGGCATGCTAACTCCATGGCAGAACTGTCACGCCTGCCCCCGCTCCCGCTTCCTGGCGCTCGAAGGCGCCAGGCTCCCCAGCGTTAAGCACTCCTGCCACCATCATTACGCACACCTGCCTTCCCCCGTCAGCGATTATTGGACTCACATGGACGCAATCACCTGTGTCATTACCTCCCCTATATCTGTCTGTTCCCAAGCTCTATTACCTGCTTCAGGATTAATGTTTGTTTGTCTTTGTATACCAGGTTCTGACGCTGTCTCTGTCCTGTTTGATGTCTGTTCCATATGAAACGTTCTGCTTCTCTTCGCCAGCGTCGGTCCTTACAAGAACCCAAGGGGCTAACATTATTGAGCTCTAACCTTAGATTTGGGGATGACGTACTGTCCCATGAGAGACAGAAAAATGTTCCAATCATGACAGAAAACTGAGCCAATCAGGTGCAACGCTCTGTATTTTCTGCTGGCTAGCCCCACCAACACAGAAAGTACTAAGCTAGGCTGAAACACCTGCATTTTGGAGTTGCCATACTCAAGGAAGCAAAAAAGAGACCATGTTTGTATGCAGCTTTATTAACTCAATGACATTTTTTTTAACGTTGTTTGCACACTGATATGTGACACGTCTTAATGCCAAAATAACTGCAAAATAGGCAAGCCCCCCTACCTAAAAGTATGGTGCTCAAAACAGGTGGGGCTCTGTCCCATTAGAGATGTGACATGTTGTATTGGATGAAAACTAGACAATCTTTCAGTCTGATCAACTGTAGGCTACTACAGCTATGTGAGCTGTCCATTTGGTCAGGGTAACTAATTGGTAACATGATGTATTTATAGTCCATTTGTGTATCAGGAGAAAATATATTATTTTCAAAATTGGTCTGGCTAGTGTAAAGGTTATACACTACACTTATACTGTCGGTCTCCCATCCTCCTCAATTTTTCAAGTCACCAGACTCCACTAACATAGATGTAGATTCGCTCAAAGAAATAGTGCTACTGGTGGCGAGGCAGGTTCTACCTTGTTCCTTTTGAAGTAGTGAAGTTGTATAATGATGAGGAAAAAGGAACATGGGTCTGAGCTGTGGAGAACGTAGTCTATTCATGACCACGGCGCGGTTGACTTTCAGTAACACTTGATTTGGAAAGTCCCTGCTCTACAGACTATCAGTAACTATCTACTAACCCTAACCCTAGCTCTAACCTTAACCCTAACCCTTACCCTAACCCTAACCCCAACCCTAACCTTAGGAAGCGGTTGCTTATCAACAGATAATTTGTTAAAAGTATGACCATCTGTAGAGCATCTACAGATGGAAAATACGGACTATCCAAATAAAGTGTGACCGTTCTTTCCCTTTCAGGGACTGAGTCAGACCTGCATGGGACGCCAGGTGACTGGACTCTCTAGCCATTCAAGAACATCTATGTATTAACTCCCAGGTAGAAAATAAAAATGTCATCAGTTCAGGCCTCAGGGAGTGGAATTGAATTGCCCTGATCTAAACACACATGGGTTTTGTATAAAATAGCTTGGCTGAGCTATTTCCCCTTGAGCCTTATAGGCCTATCTACCTTCTGAAAAGAGGTGGAAATCCCTTGCCTCCTGAACACACAGAACATTTACAGTATTGTAATGTCCCATGCCAACCATGTAATAGTTCCCACGACATTCACTTGAGACAACAACGTTAAGGGGAGAAAAAAGAAAACATATACTCATTAACCATTAAACTATCTTGGGACATGATACATAATTATAAAAATGATCTGACTTCCCAGTAGAGAGATGTGTATTCATAGTCCCTGCATTCCCCGATGGCCATTCTCCCCGTCTAAGAGCAAGGGGGGTAGGTATGGGGGTGCAAACATCCCTCATTATCCACAACAGCCAATTCATTTCTCTGCACCATGTTCAGACAACAACCCAATTATCACTGTCAGCATCGGCCGCAGAGGCACGGCTCATTTCAGTGATCTTTGGCATTTCCTCATATTAACATGCATGCAGTGTGGTGGTTTCACATTTGCCTGACAAAATGTCAATACAATAGAAATATAATGAGAAGGGTGAGATAATGAGAATGTACAGAGAGGAAGTCATGGATCATTTGTTTGGGATCGGGGGAGAGAGAGAGCTACGTATGAGTGTGGCCACGTCATATAGGCTTAGGACTATGACATTAGCAAAGTATATTTCCACAAGCCTAGACTGGTCGATCATTTCAGGTGGTAAATCAACTTCTTGGGCGAAAATATAGGCAATATGTTTCTTGTTTTTATTTATGACTTTTCTCTGTGAAGTGTGTTGAGACATTGTTAAACACACTTTAAATAAACTGAGACTTGACTTGGCTACATAGCATCATTAATGAGAGGTATTTTTGTAATTGGTCCTTATGTTAGTCAGTCTATTAAAATTGCATAGATATAGACTTCCCTTAGGTGTCCTGGCTGAATCAGTTTTATTAGTGCAGTATGTAAATATGATCTGTTACACAACCCTCCTTTCCTGCTGTGCCTGACTAGTAAGCTGTCATCCAAAGTTGAATCAACTATGAGCATCCTCTTCATATTATATTGTGAGTCTAACCCACTAATGCATACAGCTAAAGTTGCCCTCAGAGGTTGACCATCACCTGTCCTGCTGTGGTTAGCTCTGGTTGGCTGGGACTGTTGCCTCCAAACCAGCCTCCCATCCTCACTGGACAGCTGTCTGTACCATAGTGACTGAGCACTCCAGAGCCCTCCAGAGCAACCATCCAGCCTGTGGTTGCTGGACCAGAAAGACAGGCCACCCAAATAGTTTAGGTTCCTGGATCCTTTCACAGCATTATAAGGTTGTGTTGAGACAATGACTTATCAATGACCCAAGTCCAGCTCATTTAATCCCTCTTACTGCCCAGAATGCCTCTGCTGGTCCTACAGCTATTGTATGCAGTAATCATATGCTTATGAAACAGAGTAATACTGTTAGCACTGAGGTGGTGTGCCCTACTAGGAAGTCCACTGTGTGCAGCTCACCCTGCACTAATAAAAATAACCAGAGTATGTCTACCTCTGCTAAGCTTCCCAGTAAAGCAAGAAAAATAAACAAGCATCCCAGAAAAGTGTTAAAAATAGCCCACGTTAACATATGTAGCTTAAGAAACAAGGTTTATGAAATCAATAATTTGCTAGTAACAGATGACATTCATATTCTGACAATCTCTGAAACTCACTTAAATAATGCCTTTGATGATACAGTAGTAGCAATACAAGGTTATAACATTTACGGAAAAGACAGAAATGCCAATGGGAGCAGTGTTGCTGTCTATATTCAGAACCCCATTTCCATAGAGAGGATCTCATGTTAAATACTGTTCACCTGCCTGACCTAAAGCTAATTCTTGTGGGAAGCTGCTATAGACCACCAAGTGCTAACAGTCAGTATCTGGATAACATGTGAAATGCTTGATAATGTATGTGATATCAATACAGAGGTATACTTTCTGGGTGATTTAAATATTGACTGGCTTTCATCAGGTGAAGAGAAAGCTTCAAACTGTAACTGGTTCGGGTTATAAATCAACCTACCAGGGAAGTTACAAACAGTACAGGAATGAAATGATCAACATGTATTGATTATATCTGTACTAATGCTGCAGAAATTTGTTTGAAAGGAATATCTAAATCCATCGGATGTAGTGATCACAATATAGTAGCCATATCAAGGAAAACCAAAGTTCCAAAGGCTGGGCCTAATATTGTGCATAAGAGGTCATACAATAAGTTTTGCATTGATTCCTATGATGTTGATGTGAAGAATATTTGTTGGTCCGTGGTGTGTAATGTAGAGCAACCAGACGATGCACTTGACACATTTATGAAATTGCTTATCCCAGCTACTAATAAGCATGCACACATTAAGAAAAATACTGTAACATCTGTGAAATCTCCATGGTTTGATGAGGAATTGAAAAATTGTATGGTTGAGAGGGATGAGGCAAAAGAGATGGTAAATAGGTCTGACTGTACAACTGATTGACAAACATTGAGAAAATTGAGAAATCATGTGACTAAACTGAATAAAAAGAAGAAGAAACTACACTATGAAACAAAGATAAATGACATAAAGAATGATAGTTAAAAGCTTTGGAACACCAAACTCCGTTCCATCATTAATTGAATCAGATGGCTCATTCATCACAAAACCCACTGATATTGCCAACTACTTCAATCATTTTTTCATTGGCAAGATTAGCAAACATAGGCATGACATGCCAGCAACAAACACTGACACTACACATCCAAGTATATCTGACCAAATTATGAAAGACAAGCATTGCAATTTTGAATACCATAAAATAAGTGTGGAAGAGGTGAAAAAAAGTATTATTGTCTATCAACAATGACAAGCCACCAGGGTCTGACAGCTTGGATGTAAAATTACTGAGGATAATTCCGGACGATATTGCCACTCCTATTTGCCATATCTTCCATTTAAGCCTACTAGAAAGTGTGTGCCCTCAGCCCTGGAGGGAAACAAAATGTATTCCCCTACCTAAGAATATTAAAGCCCTCTTAACTGGCTCATATAGCCGACCAATCAGCTTGTTACCAACCCTTCGTAAACTTTTGGAAATAATGGTGTTTGACCAGATACAATGCTATTTTACAGTCAACAAATTGACAACAGACTTTCAACATGTTTATAGGAAAGGACATTCAACAAGCATAGCACTCACACTAATGACTGATGATTGGCTGAGAGAAATTGATGATAAAAAGATTGTGGGGGCTGTTTTGTTAGACTTCAGTGCGACTTTTGACATCGATTATAGTCTGTTGCTGGAAAAATGTATGTGTAATGGCTTTACACCCCCTGCAATATTGTGGAGAAAGAGGTAGCCGTCTAACAGAACACAGAGGGTGTTCTTTAATGGAAGCCTCTCCAACATAATCCAGGTAGAATTAGGAATTCCCCAAGACAGCTGTCTAGGCCCCTTACTTTTTTCAATCTTTACTAACGACATGCCACTTTAACCATTTTGAGTAAAGCTAGTGTGTCTATGTATGCGGATGACTCAACACTATACACGTCAGCTACCACTGTGACTGAAATGACAGCAACACTTAACAAAGAGCTGCAGTTAGTTTCAGAATGGGTGGCAAGGATCAAGTTAGTTCTAAATATGATTTTTTTTTTTTAAAGCATTGTATGTGGGACAAATCATTCACTAAACACTAAACCTCAACTAAATATTGTAATGAATAACATGGAAAATGAGCAAGTTCAGGAGACTAAGCTGCTTGGAGTAACCATGGATGGATAAACTGTCATGGTCAAAACATATTGATACAACAGTAGCTAGGATGGGGAGAAGTTTGTCTATAATAAAGCGCTACTCTGCATTTTTAGCAGCACTATCAACAAGGCAAGTCCTACAGGCCCTAGTTTTTTTGCACCTGGACTACTGTTCAGTCTTGTGGTCAGGTTCCACAAATAGAGACTTATAAGGAAAATTGAAATTGGCTCAGAACAGGGCAGCACGGCTGGCCCTTTTATGTAAACAGAGAGCTAACATTAATAATATGCATTGTCATGACTTTGGCCTGGGGGTAGGTTTATGACATAAATACCTATTTCCCCTTTTTCCTCTCTCTACCCTACTGATGTTACATTTGCAAACCCCTTGGTTAACATAGAGATTCTGGGAACATCAGAAGGTGGGGGGATGAACTATATTCTGGTAATCCGACCAGTTGAACATATGCAGTGGTACTTAATGAATATGATGTCAGTTCAGTTGTCATCTGAGACATTCTCATCAATGATAAGATGACATAAACTCTACAGTGGAAAGTATACACAGAGTTATCAGATTCACATGGAATTGTTCACATGGAATTGTTCAATTAAAATGTTTAAATATGAAATTATTCGTGATGGGATGAAATGTGATTTTAGCTTCTAAAATGTGAGATTTGGGTTTTCATAAGGTTAGGGCTCTGCTCAATCAGTAGCCTGCCCCTGTGAAGGGACATGGGCTATAAAACTTTTCAAACACGCCCTCCTCTCCCTTCCTATATAAAGCCTTGACGACAATATAACCTCCTGTTCCGAGGATGTGAGGATGACGATCCGATGTCAGAATCGTTCAGATAATACAGAACGAAGCTAACATCAGCATTAGCTTTGGTTGCGAATGGTATGAACTTTGAACTCTTATTCACTACAGGACTGATACCTCCTAGCCGTTGAGTTAGCAACAGCAGCTGCATGTACAGTACACATTGATTTTGTGTTATAGATATGTGGTAGTAGAGTAGAAGCCTGAGGGCACACACTTAATATGTTGTGAAATCTGTTATGAATCTATTGTCATGTTTTTAAAATGTATAACTGCCTTAATTTTGCTGGACCCCAGGGACCCCAGGGAGAGTAGCTGCTGCCTCGGCAGGCCGATGTCATGACAGTCAGCATTACTATATTTTTTTGGTACATCAGAAGTTGTTTGCTTTTTATGGAACTTCATCCTCATTCTACAGTAGGATACACACAATGGAAAAATACCCAAGAAAGAGGAAAGATTGTTTGTCTTTGGTCAGACTACAGCCTGAAAAGCTAGGACTCCTTCCATCTGAAGATCTTCAATCTACTTTCCCTGTCAACATGGGATTTGCCTGTGAAAACACGGTATGTGGGAAAACACGGTATGTTTTGAGGCGTTATTCTCTGTGAAAGGGTTGTGGAAGCGATGACAGAGGGTTGGTGGAGGGTTGTGGAAGGGATGACAGAGGGTTAGTGGAGGATTGTGATCACACATCAAAGATATATCCCCTTTAGATCTCACTCTGTGATGAAACACAAAACAAATGAGGCGCGGGCTGAGAGGTGAGGAGAAGATAGGCAGGACTGCAGCCATGGAAGTGTGTACTATCTGTGCCCAACTAAAAGGACTGAAGAGTGAATAAACAGAGCACACTCTGCTCCAAAACACTAATAGGCCAGAGATACATGCATAGTGTACACACAGTGTATATCTAAAGTTAGAATAATTTCTATCTCTGACAGTATCCACAAGTGTTAGAACCTGTTTTTTGTGAGACCTTGGTTTGACCAAGTGTGGAATTGCACTCAAGTCTTTACAAAACATTACAGAAGCTAAAACCTCAGGGAGAGGTCAGAGAGGTCAGAGGGAGTTTTATATAGTATTTATGGCATATCATGTGGCACATGCTACATCATTGTCCCTAGCCTTTCCAATAAGACTTCCTAGGGCCAAACCTTATTCCATTGCAGACATATTGCAGCACAAGCATATAGAAATGGAACGAGGGAGAAATGCAATAGGAGAGCACCATCTAGCCTTGTTAGTGAGGAGAACCTTTACCCTAGGGCAGAAAGCTTCTCTCAGTGAAGTTGCTGTGATGGCCAAGAAAAACACTTATTAACCAAGGAATGGAATAACACACGGAGACACACACACGCACGCACGCACGCACACACACACACACACACACACACACACACACACACACACACACACACACACACACACACACACACACACACACACACACACACACACACACACACACACACACACACACACACACACACACACACACACACACACTGAATGCGTTATGCTTTACTGCAGGAGGTCCTACATTAGAACTAACACATTTAGTAATCAATACATGACATATTAATAAAACACAACAATTCCTAAGTGCTTGTTAGTCAACAATTGGAGGTATGAAAAAAACATACAGAACCCACCGACTGAAATGTTACCATAAAGTCTCTGACTTTAATTTGCTGCACAGAAAGATACACAGATAGATGAGACAGTCGCACAGTATGAGCATTATATAGACAGATAATGAGACAAACAGTTCAGGGGTTGCTTTTGAAGTTGCTCCCTGGGCACTAATGAATCAGTCGTCTGGGGTCAGTTCAGTTGGTGTGTTTTTCATTACACTTTCAACAGGCGATAATGAGCCGTGAGGGCTTTGGACACTGGAGCGCTCTGATCCAACATCAGCCTTTGGAGTGATTCAAGAGGACCTGACCACATTCTCACTATATCAGAGGGCTAGTACTCAGCATCCTCTCTGTCTGTCTGTCTGTCTGTCTGTCTGTCTGTCTGTCTGTCTGTCTGTCTGTCTGTCTGTCTGTCTGTCTGTCTGTCTGTATGTCTCTCTTTCTCTCTTTCTCTCTTTCTCTTTTTGTCTCTCTGTCTCTCGTTCTCTTTCTCTTTTTGTCTCTCTGGCTCTCATTCAGTCTCTTTCTCGGTCTCTCTCTCACACACAAACACATACATATGCACACACAAACACACAAACACACACTCTTATTCTCTCTCTCTCCTGTCAGAAGACTCAGAACGCTGAGCGAGCCACCTGGACTCTTCCTCCATTACCATATAAATGAGGTGCTTCACGCTAACCTCTGTTCTCTCTGCTTCCTGCTCCTCGCGCAAACAATGGCGGTGGCCAAGAACCGGAGACAGCGATCGACAGAGAGAGAGAGAGAGAGAGAGAGAGAGAGAGAGAGAGAGTGCTACGGTATATCAATTCAATTACATTCTGGAGGGGTTTTCATGTTGATGGAAAGAGAAATTCTTTGGCTGCTCCAATTTAGCCCTCTGAGGAAACAACCATGCACCAGCTCGCTGCTAAGATAAAAGCCCTGAGGATACAACCATGCTACAGTTATTCCAACTGAGCCTGAAGGGAAATAGATAGCCTTTAATGAGTCTTGCTGAGCCATCGCCTTTGGGAGACCTACTGCTATGGTCAGATCTGTGTGTAGGGTGTCTACTAAGTTAAATCCTCATGCAACACAAATGTACAGTAGCTACAGTGGGGAGAACAAGTATTTGATACACTGCTGATGTTGCAGGTTTTCCTACTTACAAAGCATGTAGAGGTCTGTCATTTTTATCATAGATACACTTCAACTGTGAGAGACAGAAAACAAAATCCAGAAAATCACATTGTATGATTTTTAAGTCATTAATTTGCATTTTATTGCATGACATAAGTATTTGATACATCAGAAAAGCAGAACTTAATATTTGGTACAGAAACCTTTGTTTGCAATTACAGAGATCATACGTTTCCTGTAGTTCTTGACCAGGTTTGCACACACTGCAGTTGGGATTTTGGCCCACTCCTCCATACAGACCTTCTCCAGATCCTTCAGGTTTCGGGGCTGTCGCTGGGCACTACAGACTTTCAGCTCCCTCCAAAGATTTTCTATTGGGTTCAGGTCTGGAGACTGGCTAGGCCACTCCAGGACCTTGAGATGCTTCTTACGGAGCCACTCCTTAGTTGCCCTGGCTGTGTGTTTCAGGTCGTTGTCAGGCTGGCAGACCCAGCCACGACCCATCTTCAATGCTCTTACTGAGGGAAGGAGGTTGTTGGCCAAGATCTCGCGATACATGGCCCCATCCATCCTCCCCTCAATACGGTGCAGTCGTCCTGTCCCTAACAGGTCTGTGAGAGCCGGAATTCTTACTGATTGGTAGGTGATCAAATACTTATGTAATGCAATAAAATGCTAATTAATTACTTAAAAATCATACAAAGTGATTTTCTGGATTTTTGTTTTAGATTCCGTCTCTCACAGTTGAAGTGTACCTATGATAAAAATTATACCTCTACATGCTTTGTAAATAAGAAAACCTGCAAAATTGGCAGTGTATCAAATACTTGTTCTCCCCACTATATTTTTATTCCTGACAAACCCAAACTTTAGAGTATAGCTGTGTCTTTGACAATTTTACTTGAATTTTCAACTTGTCCTCAGGGCTATACACAAGATTGTCCTAAACAACAGTTAACATTTGACTTTACTGTAATGAAAATTTATATTGTATGACATTGTACGACAATGTTTGTCACATCTCCCACATAAAGCTGCTAGACGCTTTGGAACCGTGTCTAAACTCTATAGAAATGGTCTGGCTGTACCATAGCACTTCATTAAACTCTCCACCCCATTACTTCCCTGTTCTCATTAAACTGCACAGACCAATCAATAGACCCATGTCCCCTGACTGTAGGCTCGTCTCAGTCATTTTGTCTGCAACAGACCAGTGTTTGAAGGCTTTAATGTTTCAGAGGACCCTAGTCAACCTGTTTTCATTTATCTATCCCAACACCAGGGAATAGAGACTATCCCAACACCATGATTTAGAGACCATCCCAACACTAGGGATTAGAGACAATCCCAACACCAGGGATTAGAGACAATCCCAACACCAGGGTTTAGGGACCATCCCAACACCAGGGTTTGGAGACAATCCCAACACCAGGGATTAGAGACAATCCCAACACCAGGGATTAGAGACAATCCCAACACCAGGAATTAGAGACTATCCCAACACCAGGGATTAGAGACAATCCCAACACCAGGGATTAGAGACAATCCCGACACCATGATTTAGAGACAATCCCAACACCAGGAATTAGAGACTATCCCAACACCAGGGATTAGAGACTATCCCAACACCAGGGATTGGAGAATATGCCAACACCAGGGTTTAGAGACTATCCCAACACCAGGAGTTAGGGACCATCCCAACACCAGGAATTAGAGACTATCCCAACACCAGGGATTAGAGACTATCCCAACACCAGGGTTTAAGGACCATCCCAACACCAGGAATTAGTGACTATCCCAACACCAGGTATTAGAGACTATCCCAACACCAGGGTTTAGAGACTATCCCAACACCAGGAATTTGAGACTATCCCAACACCAGGGATTAGAGACTATCCCAACACCAGGGTTTAGGGACCATCCCAACACCAGGAATTGGAGACTATCCCAACACCAGGGATTAGAGACTATCCCAACACCGGGGATTAGAGACTATCCCAACACCAGGGTTTAGAGACTATCCCAACACCAGGGATTAGAGACTATTCCAACACCAGGCATTAGAGAATATCCCAACACCAGGGGTTAGAGACAATCCCGACACCATGGATTAGAGACTATCCCAACACCATGGATTAGTGACCATCCCAACACCAGGGATTAGAGACTATCCCAACACCAGAGATAAAAGACAATTCCAACACCAGGGAATAGAGACTATCCCAACACCATGATTTAGAGACCATCCCAACACCAGGTATTATAGACTATCCCAGCACCAGGGTTTAGGGACCATCCCAACACCAGGGATTAGAGACTATCCCAACACCAGGGGTTAGAGACTATCCCAACACCAGAGTTTGGAGATGTGACAATGTGTTCCTGTTTGGGGACTATTAACTCCAGGTAGAGAAAGTCCACCTTGAAGTAAAAATTGTGGTACAGTATATGTGTATGGTGTTGGGATAGTAAATTGTGTGTGCCTATGCTGGGCCAGCCTGCCACCTAGAGGATGAACTAGGTAGGACCAGAAATCTGGATCTCATCCAGCTCCCTATGAGGCAATATTCTCACAAAATGGGTTGACTGGGTTTGTGGGGTATGATAGCATTCCTGTTGTACTGCAGAGTGCATGTTTGTATTCATGTAATCACTTAAACCATGTCTATTGACTCTAAATATACTAACTTGTCACAGTATGACAGTGCTCACTTCCCTTCCTAGAATAATGCCCAAATACCAATCCTGTATTGTTAAAACAAATAACATAAGATCTATTTTCTATTGGTATATTTTCACTTTCACTCTTTTTTTGTGTTAAGAAGTGTTGTCAATTCTTCACTGTCACAGGATTCTTACTTAAAGCCGAAACTCATTTTGTGACTAAAACTCACAGCCTATAGTGCCTAATGCTATTTCCATCTATGCATGGTACTACTGAATGCACAGTATATCTTCCCGCCAATCAAGTAGTGAGATGAAGATAACAGCCAGGCTGTTGTTCCACTCTGTTCCCCTGAGGTGTGCGGGATCATTAGATTGAGACCTCTATTAGAGAAGCAGTATACTCATTAGATGGAAAGGAAGACTGCCATCATATATAAATTCCCTATCTCTTTCACAAGCAATTACACATGCAGCTCACACACATATACATGCCCACACACACACACACGCACACACGCACACACGCACATACACACACACACACACACACTTGCAAACTCAGTTTCTCTTTCACACAAAAAGCACATTCCCACCTAGACACACAAGCACCAAATGTACCAAATCTAATGTAATGTGTTCACAGGTACAGTTCTGTCAATGTAAAATAATAATAATAATATCTAAAACACACACAAACACTTTCTCACAAGCTCTCTCTCCCTCATACACACACCCACCCACCCACTCACAGAAATCTCATTATAACTTGGCAGGGGATTGGCTTGACGTCCGCATCTCCAGTTGATTAATTTGCCTATTATTAAAGATCCTTTAATAAAACACTCACTCTAAAGAAAGATGACCGGCAGCTCCTCCCCCACCCCCCAACTGTGGACAAAACTTCAAACACTTAGAAGGAAAACTTCCTCCAGTGTGAACAGTGTGCTACAAGGATAGTTAATATTTTATTCCCATTTATTCCCACACTTTTTCCAACTCTGGCCGTTTAGCCTATCCATCCAGATTTACAATGGCTTTGGAAGTTGTCAAGGCCACAGACAGTCCCTGAGCAAAGTGAAGAGTTCACTTGAGGAGATCTACTCAGCAGGCTTGAGGAAGAGGACTGTGTCAGGTTATCTGTAGTCCAGTGAGATGGACACCATGGACCGCATTTTCTATTAGAAAGTCGTTTCACATCCAATTGTCACGCCGACGGCCATTCAACTCTCCTGAGGAAACAATTTCTTCGGCGAGAGGGTAGCCCTGTAACCATGGTTACCGACATGTCCCATTCAAAAGAACTGGGCAGGATCGATAACATTTTATTTAAGAGATCCCCTCAACTCCAGGGAACCAGACACTATTATCCTACCTGCCTCCTGTCCTCTGCAAATTGCAATCCGGGAAACGTGATTTAACTTTGCGAACTGCAAACCGCCAAGATTTTTTTTTTAAAGATGCAGTGACAAGCTGTCAATTAGGACCTCTCTATCTCCATCTCCATCTCTCGCCCTCTTTCTGTCTTTCTATCCGTCCCTCTTCCCCTGTCTTTCTGTCTCTCTGTGTGATTCATCAGCAAGCAGTTTTCACTCTCAGAACAAATATAGAAACCTTTAATAACGGAATAGTTGACCAAAGCTCCACTCTGCTCCACAGTTGAATCCAAACAGGTGACCTATGGTATGGAGGAAGTGGTTGGGGGGTCAAAACATGGCAGACAGATTATTAATTGATAGACCAAGATTTATTTTTTAACTCCCGACTTTCTTTATGGGGTTTCCAAGAAAATACAAATTAAGTAATAGTTTGAATTCATGGAGATCAAAATGTTTTATTGTGGGAAAGGCCTGCTGACTCAAACACGTCTGTGGAGGATAAAAATACATGTACTTTAGTAATCAGATTTAACCAGTAGCTGGATACCAGTTTTTATTGACTAAGGCCTTGACGTTGTCGTCACACCAAACTTTCTAATCGTTGATTAGAATATGCAGAGATACTGTATGGGTTATGGGCACTTCAATGAGCAGAGGAATACTTTGATATTCAAATGTCCAGATGTCTTGCCAGAGGCTGTCCTTCTTGGTGTTGACAACTCACACACCCTTTTCATAGAGTCTGAAATGTATTTCACTGTACTGAGTTCTGAGGCATGTTTTGAATAAAGCCCCAAAATATAAATACCCAAGAAAAATAACTTGAAATATATCAACTGCAGTGGGGAAGCTTGTAAAGCAGCAGTCAGAAGAGGACAATACCAACCATACTCATGTCTATATGTGTAAACACTGGCAGCTTTTGATCCTCAGTTCCGTCCAATAATGCATGTTAGATTTCCATTAAGTTGTTAATACTTACAGTACGACATTTACATTAAGACAGAGTTAAGAGGTCTGCTGCGGTACCCTAAAAATGCTGGAGCTGTGGCCAAATCTAGCAGAGACTTTACCGGGGGATCAGTGTGATCCGTAGTTTTCCATCTATCTCCTGCAATTGTGTGTGTGTGTGTGTGTGTGGGGGGGGGTTGGCTGGGGGCTCAGTTGATGAGTTTTTGGCTTCCCTGTAGGGACTTGATTAAAGTCACTGCCCTTTGAAAGGAAGGGGGTTGATTTCACTGAGATTCATTCTAAACCCAATTTTTTCATTAGATGATCAATATATCCTGACAGCAGATGGTGGTGGTAGCAGCTGCACTGGTCCTAAACTGCCAATCAGAGACCAGGCCAGCAGCAACCAGCTTCCCTTCTGCTAAACCCGATGACCACCTGGACATGGTTCCATAGGTCTGTCATAGCTCTCAGTCGAAAACTGTATTAGGCAGGTCAAAATGGAAAGATGGAGCCATTGATTTAGTAGGTTAAAGGAAAATAATAAGGAAAACCACAAGTTGCAGAGAGGAAAGACCTGGATGACTTACACAGGCTTGGGTTTGGATTGAACATGGTTTTGTTTGGTAGACCCTCCACACACATAAAATCTCTAATTCTCTCTCTCTCTCTCTATCTCTCTCTCTCTCTCTCTTTCTCACACTCACACACACACGCACGCAAACGTGAACACATACACACACACGTGCACGCAAGCGCAAGTGCAAACACATACACACACACCCATCACCTCCTCCTCTCTGAGACTCACAGGGTCCCTCCCCACTCCAACAGAAGAGGCTATAGGGATGGTGGGCTGCCAGTCCAGCTGTCTCCATCTGGCCAGCTCACTTGGCAGCATGTGACACCACACAACTCCTGCCAAACTGTGTCCCAGCAGCTGGAGGGCCACAGCAAAAACCAATCAACCAACGGAACAGCATCGGTCTCACTGTTGCTGGGCCAGCTCCTATACGCTCTGAGAAAATGTTCACTCTACAGTATACTGTAGGCCTATCCTACCAAAGCTAAAGTCCCTGTTCCATTCAATTATTTCCCTATCCACTACAGCGATGCTCCCAAGTAGCAGACATTGGCTGGGACATTATGTGCTATTTATCAGTGTTGATTACAGCACATACCTGGGCTTGGGTGTGCAGGGAAGAGCACATCTATGGTGGCTTGTTGCCTCAATAGAACCATTAGCGTGTATCATTCATTTAGATAATAATACATTGCTTGCATGCCTAGCTAGGTTATTGAATATTTCCATTGTGGCAAGTTACAACATACTATTGCTCGGAAGTTGCATACCCACTCACTGTTCATTATTAATTTGCGTATCAGACTGCTGCATGATCATTCTCCATTTGCCAAGAGACTGCATATCTAAATGTCATTGAGAACATTAATCAGCTGCTGAAATATGAGGGACCCTGTTTTCTCTCGGCTTGAGGGTATAATAGGCAGATGTCGCCGCAGGTCAGACATTATCATCCCTATTAATTAATGTTGATGGTTGAGAGACAGCTCCCCTATTGTGTCCCCAAAAAACTGCAGATGACTTTGACCTCCGTCTGACAAGGTAAGCAGGTTGGACAAGCCTATAGCACAATGATGAGCGCTCTAACTGCAACGATTCTCGTCCTCGTCTGATGAGAAATATGACGGCTCGGACCAAAATGCAGCCTGGTACGTGTCCATGTTAACTTTATTCATCTGAACACAAAATAACAAAGGTGAAACAACGAAAAAACAAAACAGTCCTATCAGGTGACAAAACACAAAACAGGAAACAACTACCCACAAACACAGGTGGGAACAGACTACCTAAATATGGTTCTCAATCAGAGACAACGATAGACAGCTGCCTCTGATTGGGTAGCATACCAGGCCAAACACAGAAATACAAAACATAGAACAAGAAAATAGAATGCCCACCCCGACTCACGCCCTGAACAAACCAAAAATAGAGAGGAACTAAAAGGAACTAAGGTCAGGATGTGACAGTACCCCCCCAAAGGTGCGGACTCCGGCTGCAAAACCTGAACCTGTAGGGGAGGGTCTGGGTGGGCATTTCACCACGGTGGCTGCTCTGGTGCGGGATGTAGACCCCACTCCACCTTAATCTTGGCCCACTTATGTAGCGCCTCTGGAGTGGCGACCCTCTCCGCCCACCTCGGACTGGGGACCCTCACCGCGGGCCCCGAACAGGTGGGAGACTCTGGCAGCGCTGGACAGGCGGGAGACTCTGGCGGCGCCGGACAGGTGGGAGACTTTGGCGGCTCTGGAGTGACGGGCGGCTCTGGCGGCTCCGGACTGACGGGCGGCTCTGGCGGCTCTGAACTGATGGGCGGCTCTGGCGGCTCCGGACAGACGGGCGGCTCTGGGGGCTCTGGACAGACGGACGGCTCTGGCGGCTCTGGACAGACTGGCGGCTCTGGCGGCTCCGGACAGGCGGGAGGCTCTGGCAGCTCCGGACAGGCGGGTGGCTCTGGCGGCGCCGGACACATCTTGGGTGTCTGAGATTTGATTGAGCTGCACCACTGACACTTCCTCATATGAACTCTTGGCTTCATCAGGATGAAAATTAGAACCATGCTCTTTATCCTCAAAAGTATGTCTGAGGGTCTTTGCTGAGCAGTTGATATTCCCTCGTTTAAACTCTCCAGAGGCCAGAGGTTTTGAACCTGAGCCTCATTTACATTCTCTGTTTGTACCATTTTGTTTAATTTCACCTTGTTGTCACTAGCAATACAATGTATAAACGTGTCAGACGTACAGGTATGACACTCCATCGTTGTTGCAGTTGGCTTCTTAACTAATCATCTGCTAATAATTGGTATTTGGAAAATCCATTAGCACAAAGCAAGAGTGCATGAAAGTCGTGTATGGAATAATTTTATTTCACACCAGGGTAAGCAAAAACAAATTGTTGAGGTGTTTTGTTTTTCCAACTGATATTCAACACAATAACAGTGAATTAATGTATTGCTTTGGAATTAATATAGCATGCAGCATTACATGTAGGCATTACAAGAAAGACTGAGAAATAACCAGCAGGATGTTTGACCCCCCTGAAAAACTGAACATATTTGGTTAGTAGAATCCCAACTAAGTATTTTCCACCCCAGTTTATTTGACACCAGTAGTAACGTTTTTTCTTTACCAGTGTGTGGTCTTGCACTGACTAAAATATTAAATTATATTCATATGCTTTTGGGACACATTTTTGCCACATGTTTGGCGCTAGACTGACAATGACAACATAGCAGTCTAAAAGGGTAGCTATCCATGATGCTGATATGTGTATCACTACTCAAATATCAACATAAAGCTTCCTGTGACCTAGCTTTTTGTTCAAACTCACCTGTTTTGTATTCTAGGGACTCTAGTGAGTAGACTGTACCCTGGTTGTACAGACACACAATGAATAATGTTTCCTGTACAGTGCTATATTTGTACAATATATGTTGTCCAGGCAACCCACTTTAAGCTGTTTGACCAAAATAAAAGGCCAGCGACATATATTATTCAGAGCCTCATGAAATACACTATACAGGCCCTACTGAGTAATCCCCACAATACTTTTACTGAGGCACCCAGAATAGTTTTTGCTTTATAAGCCAATATGTATTCCATATATAGTGATTCACATTGTGGACATTTATTTGAACTTGGAATATGTTTTAAAACCCACATTTAATCCAAATGTCACTTAATTATGATTTTTTTAAAATCATTGTTCATGTTTAGACAATTATTTTCCATATATCATTAATAATCAAAGGTTATTGCGCATTTCTACAATTATGTAACGTGAGGGACTTTTCTTTGGACGATTTTTGAAATCCATGACCTGGAAGTACTTTTTTAGTGTTGCTGATGAGACGCTGGATCTAGCAACCTCTTTAAAAAAACTGTTTTATTTAACTTAGCTGATTCGGGTATTGTTAGCTTGGATACATATATCAACCTTTTAAGTTAGGTTGCAAGCGCTTTAATATATTATGTGTATTCTAGGCTTGGTCGCACTATCTAACGTTAACATCGAAATCTGTAGCTAGCTTGTTTCAGGTGTCTTTTTGCTTTGCAAACTAGCTATGGATAACATTATTGATCCAGCATCAGAACAAGGTTAGTTTGCTGTTTTGTCATGCATTGCTTATCACATAGCAGTAGCTAAATGTAGAAAAATTATATGGCATGACTCATTTTGTTTTTACATGGATCATTCAAATATGTCCTATAGTTTACCTACACATAGCTTGTAATATTACTAACTAGCTGAGTTATGGGATATATATTACTAGCTGAGTTATGGGATATATATTACTAGCTGAGTTATGGGATATATATTACTAGCTGAGTTATGGGATATATATTACTAGCTGAGTTATGGGATATATATTACTAGCTGAATTATGGGATATATATTACTAGCTGAATTATGGGATATATATTACTAGCTGAGTTATGGGATATATATTACTAGCTGAATTATGGGATATATATTACTAGCTGAATTATGGGATATATATTACTAGCTGAGTTATGGGATATATATTACTAGCTGAATTATGGGATATATATTACTAGCTGAATTATGGGATATATATTACTAGCTGAATTATGGGATATATATTACTAGCTGAGTTATGGGATATATATTACTAGCTGAGTTATGGGATATATATTACTAGCTGAATTATGGGATATATATTACTAGCTGAATTATGGGATATATATTACTAGCTGAGTTATGGGATATATATTACTAGCTGAATTATGGGATATATATTACTAGCTGAATTATGGGATATATATTACTAGCTGAGTTATGGGATATATATTACTAGCTGAATTATGGGATATATATTACTAGCTGAATTATGGGATATATATTACTAGCTGAATTATGGGATATATATTACTAGCTGAATTATGGGATATATATTACTAGCTGAATTATGGGATATATATTACTAGCTGAGTTATGGGATATATATTACTAGCTGAATTATGGGATATATATTACTAGCTGAATTATGGGATATATATTACTAGCTGAGTTATGGGATATATATTACTAGCTGAATTATGGGATATATATTACTAGCTGAATTATGGGATATATATTACTAGCTGAATTATGGGATATATATTACTAGCTGAGTTATGGGATATATATTACTAGCTGAGTTATGGGATATATATTACTAGCTGAATTATGGGATATATATTACTAGCTGAGTTATGGGATATATATTACTAGCTGAGTTATGGGATATATATTACTAGCTGAGTTATGGGATATATATTACTAGCTGAGTTATGGGATATATATTACTAGCTGAATTATGGGATATATATTACTAGCTGAATTATGGGATATATATTACTAGCTGAATTATGGGATATATATTACTAGCTGAGTTATGGGATATATATTACTAGCTGAATTATGGGATATATATTACTAGCTGAATTATGGGATATATATTACTAGCTGAGTTATGGGATATATATTACTAGCTGAGTTATGGGATATATATTACTAGCTGAATTATGGGATATATATTACTAGCTGAGTTATGGGATATATATTACTAGCTGAGTTATGGGATATATATTACTAGCTGAGTTATGGGATTAGTCGATTTTGCATTTATTATTTGTTTATCTGTTTAATTGTTAATTGCTCTCTTCAGTTTGGTGACAGGTCTCCCTCCCTCTGTTCTCCTTGCATCTCCTGGTTCCACCTCTACGCCTGATGTGGCTTTCATGTGGCAAGTGACACAACGGCGTAATGTGATGCAGTATGGGAAGCTGGAGGAGTTTGTGACTTTGGTGACAGAGATGGTTCCAGAGCTGCTGAGCTCCAGGCAGAGGACACAAATCATTCTGGGACTGAGAGCAAGGGAGAGAGAGGTGGAAATGTTGAGGGTTGGTATGGGAAGAGTCTTATGATGGAACAAACTATGGGCAGCTACTAGCTGCAATTACTGTACGTCTGTCCCTAGTCCTGATTTTCACATATCCACCTCTGTTCCAGATGGTTTTAGAGTTGTGTTGCAGTGCGGGCACAGCTGACCTCCAGACTATCCAGGCCCACTTGAACATAATCCACACTTTGACAGAAAAATCCTTACACAAAGAGGTAGGTTAAATAGACAACACTTTATGAATGAGACACTGGAGAACATTATTTCTGAGGGATACACTCCTGTACCTTTGTCAGATGTTTTGTTTGCTTGCACCTAATGACAGAGTCATGGTGATGAATTGGAGGCTTCAGATTCTAACTTTGTGGAGCTTTTTTTTCTCCACCTTTATTTAACCAGGTAGGCTAGTTGAGAACAAGTTCTCATTTAGTCCAAATCCTGCTGGAAGCCCCATCTGAGAGGGAGCATTTCTTCCATGTCAGGAACTTTCTCTCTAGACTTCTTTATGATAATTTTGCTTGAATATATTTCTTAAATAGGCTACTAGTTGAAAATCATCTACGTAGATTTAAAGGTTATAAGTATCCTTCGTCTGCATTCAAAATACCCTAAAGATCTTGTTAAAGTGGCACTCCAGTCTCCTTTTCACATAATTTATCACCAAATTTACTTAACAAAAGGCACATCTCAACAGGTGGTCCAAGTATAACATAGTACAAGTGGGTCAGGGCCTTTTTATTTGATGTTTTTGCTCCTCCATTGTTCCCACAAGCCAGGGAGGAGGTTGACGACATAACATCAGACCATCTCAACTGCTCGAATGGCCTCCATAAAGTTTGTAGTTGTCTAAAAAGCACTATTTTGCTCAAAAGGTGTTTTTTTTACCCTTAAATGTGTATACATTACTGTACTTATACTTGGGATATTGTTTCTCAACAGGAAAAGTTCCAAAAAAGCGGGAGTTCATTTTTAATGGAAACATTTGGCACTAGATCCATTTCATACTAAATTGTCTATTTCACAGTAGGTGTTCCCAGTCCACTATGGCCCTCGGTATGACACAGCGCTGCAGACACTGGTGTGGGAGTTCCTCTCCAGACTGGAGGAGCTGCTGCCTGTACCAGACCTCACGCAGGTACTGAGGAAAACATCTCCGTTCTAAAAGATTGACGGAACATGGCATAATGTGGCTCTACAGATGAATTTAATGGTGTATCTGGTCATTTCAAAATGTGTCTAAAACCTCAAGTGGCTGGTACAATGTATTTGAACTTTTTATTATGCTGTATTCCCCTTGTCCTGCTCCTCTTAGACAACAGCATGGCTCAGTGCTGCCCCCTCTGTCCTGGAGGAATGTGGACAGACTGTCTTTGACCCTGAACAACTGAAGACAGTGCTGCAGCACCATCAGCGTCATGGAAACCTGAACAAGAGTAAGTCTCCTTCCAGATAATGGCTATGAAGTAAATAGTCCAATTGGACACCTCTTGTATTTTTTACTTGGCAATATAGGTGAGTATAACTGATCTCTCCTACCCAGGTCATGTCTCTAAATACACTGCAGATACCATCCTGTCCACACTGTCCCTCCCTCCAAAAATGAGAGTTGTTATTAACTATGAGCCAGACAACTCTGACAATGGGAGGCAATACTCAGATGAATGCATAGATAATGGGGTCTGTGAAAATGAAGACCACAATGAAATCCTGGATGAAAGCACTGATAGATGTTGGGAGGATCTAGGACTGTCAACATCAGAGCAACAGGAGGGTCTGCCACCTGCAGAGACCTCAGTGTTGGTTACTCTATTGGGTACCCTATGATGGTAAGGAAAATAAAAAAGGTCAAACACTCATCCATTGTTTGACTAATATAGCATCTAAATTCGAATTTATATACTGAACAAAAATATTAACGCAACATGCAATAATTTCAACGATTTTACTGAGTTACAGTTCATAAAGGAAATCAGTCAATTGAAATAAATAAATTAGGCCCTAATCTATGGACTTCACATGACTGGGAATGGGCGCAACCATGCCTGGGAAGCGGTCCCATGGGAGCCAGGCCCAGCCATTCAGAATGAGTTTTTCCCCACAAACAGGATTCATTACAGACAGAAATACTCTTCAGTTTCATCAGCTGTCTGGGTGGCTGGTCTCAGACGACCCCGCAGGTGAAGAAGCCGGATGTGGAAGTTCTGGGCTGGCGTGGTTAGTTGGACATACTGGCAAATTCTCTAAAATGATGTTCGAGAGGCGGCTTATGGTAGAGAAATTAACATTAAATTATCTGGCAATAGCTCTGGTGGACATTCCTGCAGTCAACATGCCAATTTCACGCTCCCTCAACATGAGACATCTTTGGCATTATGTTGTGTGACAAAACTGCACATTTTAGAGTGGCATTTTATTTTCCTCGGCATAAGGTGCACCTGTGTAATGATCATGCTGTTTAATCAGCTTCTTGATATGCCACACCTTTCAGGTGGATGGATGATCTTGGCAAAGGAGAAATGCTCACTAACAGGGATGTAAATAAATGTGTTGTCACGAGTCCGACCGAGGGTGTTTCCCTTTCCCGGGCAGGTGGCGCTCGGCGGTCGTCGTCACCGGCCTATTAGCTGCCACTGATTGTTTTTCCTTCCCCTCCTTGTATGTTGAGTGGTAGCACCTGTGAATGTGTAATTAGTTTGTCTTTATTAGACAGCCGGCCCGCCTGGTTGTTGTGCGGGATTATTTCATTGTAAACCTTCGGCTCTGTGGTATAGGCACGTTGTGTCCCATTTGTACATTTTGATTCCCTGTGTTTTGGGAACGTAACGTTTTTGTGAGCACCCTGTGGTGCATTGGTGCGATTAAAGGACGCGCAGCATTGAACTCTCTGTCTCCTGCATTTGACTCCACACCCACGACACCCGGAGCCTTACAGAATCCCGCACCTATCAAATTGATGGAGTCAGCAGGAGCAGCAGCCAACCCTCTCCCATCGATGGAGGAACGGGTTCTCCACCACACCACCGTCCTTCATCGGATCGGATCCGCGATGGATCAAGTGAGGGAGAGAATGGACAGATGGGAGAGGAGTGGGCTCCTCTCTCCACCTTCGGCACCCACGGTTCCGGACTCCCCATCTCCCGACTCCAGCACCCTCCGTCTGACGCTACCGAGGGCTTATGATGGAGCGGCGGCGGGTGGCCAGGGGTTTCTGCTCCAGCTGGAGCTATACCTGGCCACCGTCAGACCCACTCCCTCAGGAGAAGAGAGGGTGAGTGTCCTCATCTCCTGCCTCACGGGTCGTGCCCTGGAATGGGCGAACGCGGTCTGGAATGGTCCAGACTCAGCGCGGGAGCACTACCCAGAGTTTTCCCGTCGCTTCCGCGCCGTGTTTGATCACCCTCTAGACGGCCGAGCGGCGGGAGAACGACTATTTCACCTCAGGCAGGAGAGGAGGAGCGCCCAGGATTACGCGCTGGAGTTCCGGACCTTGGCAGCCGGATCTGGGTGGAACGACAGGGCTCTCATGGACCACTACAGGTGTAGTCTCCGAGAGGATGTCCGCCGGGAGTTAGCGTGTCGGGACACCACTCTGTCACTGGATCAGCTGATTGACATGTCCATTCGACTGGATAATCTGCTGGCTGCCCGCGGGCGTTCAGAGAGGGTCCTGTGCGTTCCACCACCCAGCCCCTCCGCTCCCATTCCGATGGAGTTGGGAGGGGCTGCGCCGAGGGGTACCGGAGGAGGAGGCCTTCCCTGCACCAACTGTGGTCGGAGAGGACACACGTCTGATCGGTGCTGGGGGGGTCCGTCTGGGAGTAGAGATGGCAGGCGGAACGCTTCTCGGTCACCCCAGGTGAGTCAGCATCAAACTCACCCAGAACCCCCTGTTGGCCACATGTTTGTCTTAACTTTTTTCCTTCGCTTTTTTCCCTCTTCCCAGCATAGGGCGCTCGTCGATTCAGGCGCAGCTGGGAACTTTATGGATCGCGGACTCGCCCTTAAGTTAGGGGTTCCGCTGGTGCCGATAGATTCTCCTTTCCCCGTGCACTCCCTAGATAGCCGGCCATTAGGGTCAGGGATGGTCAGGGAGACCACGGTCCCACTGGACATGGTGACGCAGGGGAATCATAGGGAGCGTATCAGTTTCTTTATTATTGACTCGCCTGCGTTTCCAGTGGTGCTGGGGACTCCCTGGCTGGCCCGGCACAATCCTAAAATTTCGTGGAAACAGGGGGTTCTCCAGGGGTGGTCAGAGGAGTGTTCTGGAAGGTGTTTGGGAGTTTCCATCGGTGCCACGTCGGTGGAGAGTCCAGACCAGGGTTCCACGGTGTGCATTCCCCCCGAGTATGCCGATTTGGCAATCGCTTTCAGTAAAGTGAAAGCGACTAAATTACCACCTTATCGACCGGGAAGGGATTGTACGATAGATCTCCAGGTAGACGCTGCGCTTCCCAAGAGTCACGTGTACCCGCTGTCCCAGGAGGAGACGTTGGCAATGGAGACATATGTCACGGAGGCGCTGGGACAGGGGTACATTCGGTCCTCCATTTCACCCGTCTCCTCAAGTTTCTTTTTTGTGAGGAAAAAGGAGGGAGGCTTGCGTCCGTGTATCGATTATAGAGGTCTAAACGCCATCACAGTGGGGTATAGTTACCCTCTACCTCTCATCGCTACGGCGGTGGAATCGTTCCACGGAGCGCAGTTCTTCACAAAACTGGATCTCAGGAGCGCGTATAGTTTGGTGCGTATTCGGAAGGGAGACGAGTGGAAAACCGCATTTAGTACTACATCAGGCCACTATGAGTACCTCGTCATGCCGTATGGGTTAAAGAATGCTCCAGCCGTTTTCCAATCCTTTGTAGACGAGATTCTCAGGGACCTGTGCGGGCAGGGAGTGGTGGCTTATATCGATGACATTCTGATCTACTCGGCCACTCACACCGCGCATGTGTCTCTGGTGCGCAAGGTGCTTGGTAGACTGCTGGAGCATGACCTATACGTCAAGGCTGAGAAATGCGTGTTCTCTAAACGAGCCGTCTCTTTTCTGGGATATCGCATTTCCACCTCGGGGGTAGTGATGGAGGGTGACCGCATTAGGGCCGTGCGTAATTGGCCGACTCCGACCACGGTAAAGGAGGTGCAGCGTTTTCTGGGTTTTGCCAACTACTACCGGAGGTTTATCCGGGGTTTTGGCCAGGTAGCAGCTCCCATCACCTCACTGCTGAAGGGGGGCCCGGTGCGTTTGCAGTGGTCAGCAGAGGCGGACGGAGCATTCAACAAGTTGAAGGCGCTGTTTACTGATGCGCCCGTGTTGGCGCATCCGGACCCCTCTCTAGCATTCATAGTGGAGGTGGACGCGTCCGAGGCTGGGGTGGGTGCCGTGCTATCACAGCGCTCGGGTACGCCACCAAAACTCCGACCCTGCGCTTTCTTCTCAAGGAAGCTCAGCCCAGCGGAGCGTAACTATGATGTGGGGGACCGGGAGTTGCTAGCGGTGGTTAGAGCTCTGAAGGTGTGGAGACACTGGCTTGAGGGGGCTAAACACCCCTTTCTCATCTGGACCGACCACCAGAATCTGGAGTATATTCGGGCAGCTAGGAGACTTAACCCACGTCAGGCAAGGTGGGCCATGTTCTTCACCCGGTTCCGATTTACTTTGTCTTATAGACCGGGCTCCCAGAACGTGAAGGCTGACGCACTGTCCCGCCTTTATGACACGGAGGATGGGTCCACCGAACCTACTCCCATCCTTCCCGCATCGAAGCTGGTAGCCCCAGTGGTATGGGAGGTGGACTCGGACATCGAGCGGGCGTTACGGGCTGAACCCGCGCCTTCTCAGTGTCCAGCGGGGCGAAGGTACGTGCCGCTTGGTGTTCGGGACAAACTGATTCGGTGGGCTCACGTTCTACCCTCCTCGGGTCACCCTGGGGTGACGAGGACAGTGGGGAGCCTTCAGGGGAGGTATTGGTGGCCTACGTTGGCTAAGGACGTTAAGGGTTATGTCTCCTCCTGTTCAGTGTGCGCTCAGAGTAAGGCTCCTAGGCACCTTCCTAGAGGGAAGCTACAACCCCTCCCTGTTCCACAGCGGCCATGGTCACATCTGTCCATAGATTTCCTAACCGATCTCCCGCCGTCTCAGGGGAACACCACGGTTCTGGTGATTGTGGATCGGTTCTCTAAGTCCTGCCGTCTCCTCCCGTTGCCCGGTATCCCTACAGCCCTACAGACTGCGGAGGCGTTATTCACCCATGTCTTCCGGCACTACGGGGTGCCGGAGGACATCGTTTCTGATCGGGGCCCCCAATTCACGTCCCGGGTATGGAGAGCGTTCATGGAACGTTTGGGGGTCTCTGTCAGCCTGACCTCCGGTTATCACCCCGAGAGTAATGGGCAGGTGGAGAGAGTGAACCAGGAGGTGGGTAGGTTTCTGCGGTCGTATTGCCAGGATCGGCCAGGGGAGTGGGCACGATACATTCCCTGGGCTGAAATGGCTCAGAACTCACTACGCCACTCCTCTACTAACGTGTCCCCTTTTCAGTGTGTGTTGGGGTACCAGCCGGTCCTGGCACCATGGCATCCGAGCCAGACCGAGGCTCCTGCGGTGGAGGAATGGGTACAGCGCTCCAAGGAGACCTGGAGGGCCGTCCAGGAATCTCTACGACAAGCGAGTGGACGGCAGAAGAGGAGTGCTGACCGCCACCGCAGTGAGGCCCCCGTGTTTGTACCGGGGGACAGGGTCTGGCTCTCGACCCGAAACCTACCTCTCCGCTTGCCCTGCCGGAAGCTGGGTCCGCAGTGTGTAGGGCCCTTTAAAGTCCTGAGGAGGATAAACGAGGTGTGTTATCGATTACAACTCCCTTCCTATTATCGTATTAACCCCTCGTTTCATGTGTCTCTCCTCAGGCCGGTGGTAGCTGGTCCCCTGCAGGACAGTGAGGTACCGGAGGTCCCTCCCCCCCCGCTGGACATCGAGGGGTCCCCGGCGTACACGATCCGGGCCATTCTGGACTCAAGACGCCGGGTGAGGGGCCTGCAGTACCTCGTGGACTGGGAGGGGTACGGTCCGGAGGAGGGGTGCTGGGTACCGGTGGGGGACATCTTGGATCCCTCCATGTTGAGGGATTTCCATCGCCTCCATCCGGATCGCCCTGCGCCTCGTCCTCCGGGGCGACCTCGAGGCCGGTGTCGGCGCGCTGCGGGAGCCACGCGTCAGGGGGGGGGTACTGTCACGAGTCCGACCGAGGGTGTTTCCCTTTCCCGGGCAGGTGGCGCTCGGCGGTCGTCGTCACCGGCCTATTAGCTGCCACTGATTGTTTTTCCTTCCCCTCCTTGTATGTTGAGTGGTAGCACCTGTGAATGTGTAATTAGTTTGTCTTTATTAGACAGCCGGCCCGCCTGGTTGTTGTGCGGGATTATTTCATTGTAAACCTTCGGCTCTGTGGTATAGGCACGTTGTGTCCCATTTGTACATTTTGATTCCCTGTGTTTTGGGAACGTAACGTTTTTGTGAGCACCCTGTGGTGCATTGGTGCGATTAAAGGACGCGCAGCATTGAACTCTCTGTCTCCTGCATTTGACTCCACACCCACGACACCCGGAGCCTTACATGTGTGCACGAAATTTGAGAGGAATAAGCTTTTTGTGTATATGGAACATTTCTGGGATCTTTTATTTCAGCTCATGAAACATGGGACCAACACTTTACATGTTGTGTTTATATTTTTGTTAAGCATATATATACAGTGGGGAGAACAAGTATTTGATACACTGCCGATTTTGCAGGTTTTCCTACTTACAAAGCATGTAGAGGTCTGTAATTTTTTTATCATAGGTACACTTCAACTGCGAGAGACGGAATCTAAAACAAAAATCCAGAAAATCACATTGTATGATTTTTAAGTAATTAATTTGCATTTTATTGCATGACATAAGTATTTGATCACCTACCAACCAGTAAGAATTCCGGCTCTCACAGACCTGTTAGTTTTTCTTTAAGAAGCCCTCCTGTTCTCCACTCATTACCTGTATTAACTGCACCTGCTTGAACTCGTTACCTGTATAAAAGATACCTGTCCACACACTCAATCAAACTCCAACCTCTCCACAATGGCCAAGAACAGAGAGCTGTGTAAGGACATCAGGGTTAAATTGTAGACCTGCACAAGGCTGGGATGGGCTACAGGACAATAGGCAAGCAACTTGGTGAGAAGGCAACAACTGTTGGCGCAATTATTAGAAAATGTAAGAAGTTCAAGATGACGGTCAATCACCCTCGGTCTGGGGCTCCATGGAAGATCTCACCTCGTGGGGCATCAATGATCATGAGGAAGGTGAGGGATCAGCCCAGAACTACACGGCAGGACCTGGTCAATGACCTGAAGAGAGCTGGGACCACAGTCTAAAAGAAAACTATTCGTAACACACTACGCCGCCATGGATTAAAATCCTGCAGCTTGCGCAAGGTCCCCCTGCTCAAGCCCGCGCATGTCCAGGCCCGTCTGAAGTTTGCCAATGACCATCTGGATGATCCAGAGGAGGACTGGGAGAAGGTCATGTGGTCTGGTGAGACAAAAATAGAGCTTTTTGGTCTAAACTCCACTCGCCGTGTTTGGAGGAAGAAGAAGGATGAGTACAACCCCAAGAACACCATCCCAACCGTGAAGCATGGAGGTGGAAACATCATTCTTTGGGGATGCTTTTCTGCAAAGGGGACAGGACGACTGCACCGTATTGAGGGGAGGATGGATGGGGCCATGTATCGCGAGATCTTGGCCATCAACCTCCTTCCCTCAGTAAGAGCATTGAAGATGGGTTGTGGCTGGGTCTTCCAGCATGGCAATGACCCGAAACACACAGCCAGGGCAACTAAGAAGTGGCTCCGTAAGAAGCATCTCAAGGTCCTGGAGTGGCCTAGCCAGTCTCCAGACCTGAACCCAATATAAAATCTTTGGATGGAGCTGAAAGTCCGTATTTCCCAGCGACAGCCCCGAAATCTGAAGGATCTGGAGAAGGTCTGTATGGAGGAGTGGGCCAAAATCCCTGCTGCAGTGTGTGCAAACCTGGTCAAGAACTACAGGAAACGTATGATCTCTATAATTGCAAAAAAAGGTTTCTGTACCAAATATTAAGTTCTGCTTTTCGGATGTATCAAATACCTATGTCATGCAATAAAATGCAAATTAATTACTTAAATGTGATTTTCTGGATTTTTGTTTTAGATTCCATCTCTCACAGTTGAAGTGTACCTATGATAAAAATTACAGACCTCTACATGCTTTGTAAGTTGGAAAACCTGCAAAATCGGCAGTGTATCAAATACTTGTTCTCCCCACTGTATGCACAGTCGTGAAGAGGGCATGGCAGCGCCTCTTCTCCTTCAGGAAGCTGGAAAGATGTGGCATAGGCCCTTGGATCCTCAAAAAGTTATACAGCTGCACCATCAAAGCATCTTGACTTGCTGCATCACTGCTTGGAATTGCAAAGGGCGGTGCGCCCTTGACTGCAAAGTAATATAGAGGGTGGTCCGGACAACCCAGTACATCACTGGGGCCGAGCTCCCTGCCATCCAGGACCTCTATATCAGGCGAGGCCAGAGGAAGGCTGGAAAATTGCCAAAGACTCCAGGCCACCCAAGCCACAGACTGTTCACTCTGCTCCCGTCCGACAAATAGTACCGGAGCATCGGCTTTCGGACCAACAGGCTCCGAAACAGCTTCTACCCCCTTGCGATAAGACTGTTAATTAGCCAGACTGCTAAATAGTCCATTAAGTGTACCCAAACTATCTGCACTAACTCTGTCTTGCACTGACTCTATGTACACTCACTAGACTATACAGTGCCTTCGGGAAGTATTCAGACCCCTTGACTTTTTCCACATTTTGTTACGTTACAGCCTTATTCTGAAATATATTTTTTTATTTTAATTCTCAGCAATCTACACACAATAGCCCATAACGACAAAGTGAAAACAGATTTAGACATTTTTGCAAATGTATGAAAAATAGAAAACAGATACCTTATTTACATAAGTATTCAGACCCTTTGCTACGAGACTTTAAATTGAACTCGGGTGCATCCTATTGTAAGGGATTTCCTCCTCTTCTTCCGAAGAGGAGAGGCAAGAAGGATCGGAGGACCAATATGCGGCGTGGTTCTTTAAATAAGAAATACTACACATGAACACGACTGAAATACAAAAACAATAAACGTGGAACGAACGAAACCCAAAACAGTACCGTGTGGTGAAAAAACACAGACACGGAAACAAACACCCACAAACACACAGTGAAACCCAGGCTACCTAAGTATGATTCTCAATCAGAGACAACTAATGACACCTGCCTCGGATTGAGAACAATACTAGGCCGAAACATAGAAATCCCCAAATCATAGAAAAACAAACATAGCACCCCAACTCACGCCCTGACCATACTAAATAATGACAAAAACAAAGGAAATAAAGGTCAGAACGTGACACCTATTTCTATTAATCATTCTTGAGATATTTCTACAACTTGATTGGAGTCCACCTGTGGTAAATTCAATTGATTGGACATGATTTGGAAAGGCACACACCTGTCTATATCAGGTCCCACAGTTAGCGGTGCATGTCATAGCAAAAAACAAGCCATGAGCTTGAAGAAATTGTCCCTAGAGCTCCGAGAGGGGATTGTGTCAAGGCACATATCTGGTGAAGGGTACCAAATATGTCTGCAGCATTGAAGGTCCCCAAGAACACAGTGGCCCCCAACATTCTTAAATGGAAACTGAAATGGTCCACTCACACAGACAGTGTGGTGAAGAAGGCGCAACAGCGCCTCTTCAACCTCAGGAGGCTGAAGAAATTTGGCTTGTCACCCAAAACCCTACCAAACTTTTACAGATGCACAATCGAGAGCATCCTGTCGGGCTGTATCACAGCCTGGTATGGCAACTGCACCGCCCTCAACCGCAAGGCTCTCCAGAGGGTGGTGCGGTCTGCATAACGCATCACCGGGAGCAAACTACCAGCCCTCCATGACACCTACAGCACCCAATGTCACAGGAAGCCAAAAAGATCATCAAGAACATCAACCACCCGAGCCACTGCCTGTTCACACCGCTACCATCCAGAAGGCGAGGTCAGTATAGATGCATCAAAGCTGGGACCGAGAGACTGAAAAACAGCTTCTATCTCATGGCCATCAGACTGCTAAACAGCAATCATTAACTCAGAGAGGCTGCTGCCTACATTGAGACCCAATCACTGGCCACTTTAATAAATGGATCACTAGTCACTTTACATTGCAATGCATTCTAAATAATGCCACATTAATAATGTTTACATATCTTACATTTCTCATATCACATGTATATTCCATATTTTATACCATCTATTGCACCTTGCCTTTGTGGCTTTTCTTATTTTTCTCACATGTACATATTCTCATTCACCCCTTTAGATTTGTGGGTATTAGGTAGTTGTTGGAGAATTGTTAGATATTACTGCACTGTCGGAAATGGAAGCACAAGCATTTCGCTACACTCGCATTAATATCTGCTAACCGCGTGTAAGTGACAAATAAAATTAGATTTGATTTGAAGAAGTTTGAAACCCCCAAGACTCTTCCCGGAGCTAGCCGCCCGGCCGGACTGCGCAATCCGGGGAGAATGGCCTTAGTTAGGGAGCTAAGAACCCAATGGTCACTCTGGCAGAGCTATAGAGTTCCTCTGTGGATATGGGAGAACCTTCCAGAAGGACAACCATCTCTGCAGCACTCCACCAATCAGGCCTTTATGGTAGAGTGGCCAGACGGAAGCCACTCCTCAGTAAAAGGCACATGACAGCCCACTTGGAGTTTGCCAAAGGGCACCTAAAGACTCTCAGACCATGAGAAGCAAAATTCTCTGGTCTGATGAAACTAAGATTGAACTCTTTGGCCTGAATGGCAAGCATGACGTTTGGAGGAAAACTGGCACCATCCCGACGGTGAAGCATCATGCTGTGGGGATGGTTTTTCAGCGGCAGGGACTGGGAGACTTGTCAGGATCGAAGGAAAGATGAACGAGCAAAGTACAGAGAGATCCTTGATGAAAACCTGCCCCAGAGCTCTCAGGACCTCAGACTGGGGAGAAGGTTCACCTTCCAACAGGACAACGACTTTAAGCACACAGCCAACAAAATGCAGGAGTGACTTCTGGACAAGTCTCTGAATGTCCTTGAGTGGCTAGCCAGAGCCCGGACTTGAATCTGATTGAACATCTTTAGAGAAACCTGAAAATAGCTGTGCAGCAACGCGCCCATCCAACGTGACAGAGCTTGAGAGGATCTGCAGAGAAGAATGGTAGAAACTCCCCAAATACAGATGTGCCAAGCTTGTAGCGTCATACCCAAGAAGACTCAAAGCTGTAATCGCTACCGAAGTTGCTTCAACAAAGTACTGAGTTAAGGGTCTGAATACTTACGTAAATGTGATATTTCCTTTATTTATTTTTTTATAAATTAGCAAAAATTTCTACAAATCTCTTTTTGCTTTGTCATTATGGGATAATGTGTGTAGATTGATGAGGGAAAAAAACTATTCAATCAATTTTTAGAATAAAGCTGTAACTTAACAAAATGTTGAAAAAGTCAAAGGGTCTGAATACTTTCTGAAGGCACTGTATATACAAACCATATACACACTCACTCACACCACTGCATTGACACTCCCACATACATTCACATACATTAAAAATGCACACACACACACACACACACAGACCAACACAACGCAAACACACATACATACACATTTCACACACATGCACATTCAAACACACTTTTACACTCACAATTTGCTGCTGCTCTGTTATTTATTTTGCTCGTGTTATTATCTATCCTGATACCTAGTCCTTGTTTTCTTATCTTGTATTGGGTTATTGAGATACACGATGACTCAACAAATCTGCCAATGCTCAAGTGGCATAGTACAGTAGGATTGTTCAAGATACAAAATGATGTGTGGACAGACAAGATTGTAGCTTAATCTGATCCTGTCAGTTCCTAATTTCTTTGCATTAGGTAATATCATTAATTGAATGAGTCAGCTATGTCTTAATATTATTGCTGCAGGTCAACAAAATGACTTCTTGCAGTCCAAAAGTTCAAATATTGTCTTTTCAAATATTGTCTTTTCATATTTTATTTTTTTCTACAACAGAGACAAACACAAGAAAGGACAAACTTTCAACACTGGACTAAATGTATTAGTTAAGCATTTCATATAATAACATCAGCTTATTACAATGATGCCATAGACATGGAAAAGCAATTTCTCTCAGATGTTTGTGGGGAAAATTAAGTAGATCATGTCATTCTCATTCACGACAGCTCCGTCCGACATAGAGAGCAACAGTAATGGTGCCTTTTTGTAGGCACTAACTCCGCCATGGTTCGTTGGACAAAGCCTATGGGGAAATTAGTGGAGTTTTTGGAGGGTTTTTGGATAAATGCCAAAAATGAGTTATGTGGTTAACACAGGCTTAGGAGATCTTATATGTTTTGTTCTATGAGATCATCTTCATCAGCTAACTTTACTTTTTGTGAATTTGGAAGTAATTATGTAATCAGAAAAAGCACTAAGCACAAAAAGGCTTCATAACTCATAAAGGTCATGTTAAATGACTGATATTATCTCAAAGAACAAAACGTTCAAGATCTCCTAAGCCTGTGTTAACCTCTGACCTTATTTCTGGCATTTATTCCAAAACCCTATTTTTTTCCTATCCATTTTCCCCATGGGAATGGCTGAGCGTATGAGAGGTACAGTTGAAGTCGGAAGTTTACACACACAGTAGCCAAATACATTTAAACTCGGTTTTTCACAATTCCTGACATTTAATCCATGTAAAAATTCCCTGTTTTGGGTCATTGAGGATCACCACTTTATTTTAGAAATGTGAAATGTCAGAATAGTAGTAGAGATAATTATTTATTTCAGCTTTTATTTCTTTCATCACATTCCCAGTGGGTCAAAAGTTTATATACCCTCAATTAGTATTTGGTAGCATTGCCTTTAAATTGTTTAACTTGGGTCAAACGTTTCGGGTAGCCTTCTACTAGCTTCCCACAATAAGTTGGGTGAATTTTGTCCCATTCCTCCTGACAGAGCTGGTGTAACTGAGTCGGGTTTGTAGGTCTCCTTGATGGCACACACTTCTTCAGTTCTGCCCACAAATTTTTGGAGATCAAGGCTTTGTGATGGCCACTCCAATACCTTGACTTTGTTGTCCTTAAGCCATTTTGCCACAACTTTGGAAGTATGCTTGGGATCATTGTCCATTTGGAAGACCCATTTGCGACCAAGCTTTAACTTCCTGACTGATGTCTTGAGATGTTGCTTCAATATATCCACATAGTTTTCCTCCCTCATGATGCCATCTATTTTGTGAAGTGCACCACTCCCTCCTGCAGTAAAGCACCCCCACAACATTATGCTGCCACCCCCGTGCCTCATGGTTGGGATGGTATTCTTCGGCTTGCAAGTCTCCCCCCTTTTTCATCCTAACATAATGATGGTTATTATAGCCAAACATATCTATTTTTGTTTCATCAGACCAGAGGAAATTTCTTTGCAAACCGTAGTCTGGCTTTTTTGTGGCGGTTTTGGAGCAGTGGCGTCTTCCTGGCTGAGAGGGCTTTTAGGTTATGTCGTTATAGGACTCGTTTTACTGTGGATATAGATACTTTTGTACCTGTTTCCTCCAGCATCTTCCCAGGTTCCTTTGCTGTTGTTCTGGGATTGATTTGCACTTTTCACACCAAAGTACATTCATCTCTAGGACACAGAACGCGTCTCCTTCCTGAGCAGTATGACAGCTACGTGGTCCCATGGTGTTTATACTTGCGTACTATTGTTTGTACAGATGAACATGGTACCTTCAGGTGTTTGTAAATTGCTCTCAAGGATGAACCAGACTTGTGGAGGTCTACATTTTTTTTTCTGAGGTCATGGCTGATTTCTTTTGATTTTCCCATGATGTCAAGCAAAGAGGCACTGAGTTGGAAGGTAGGCCTTGATATACATCCACAGGTACACCTTCAATTGACTCAAATGATGTCAATTAGCCTATCATAAGCTTCTAAAGCCATGACATAATTTTCTGGAATTTTACAAGCTATTTAAAGGCACAGTCAACTTAGTGTATGTAAACTTCTGACCCACTGGAATTGCGATACCGTGAATTATAAGTGAAATAATCTGCAAACAATTGTTGGAAAAAACGACTTGTGTCATGTACAAAGTAGATGTCCTAACCGACTTGCCAAAACTATTGTTTGTTAACAAGAAATTTGTGGAGTGGTTGAAAAACGAGTTTTAATGACTCCAACCTAAGTGTATGTAAACTTTCAACTTGAACTGTAACGAATTTCCGTCTTTTAGGACTACAAGCTGGCGAGCTCTATTATCATCCATATTAATTAATGTTGATGGATAAGAGGCAGTTCCCCAGAAAACTGCAGATGACTTTGACATCTGTCTGACAAGGTAAGCAAGCTGGACAAGCCTTTTCCACAATGATGAGCTGTCTAATTTTCTTGGTAAGACGGCAGGAGGACAGTAACAGCAATTTGGTTGACATTTGAAACAAAAATATATACCATTAATAATATTTCGTTATAATACTTTTTATAATAATTTTAATTACGGAAGTGGAGCTGTCTCAGTCAGGGTTTGGACTAGGTGGTATACAGGAACAGTTTTGTAGCAGGTTGGGAGAACTTACAGGTTAGGAGACTTAGGCTATTTTAGTGGGCAATATTATAAACCCTCAATTAAACTAAATTATATATTGCAATGACTAAATACAAAGAGAATAATATTTGTGGTATGCATCTTTCTTTTTTAAACGAGGACCTTTATTCTGAAGGATTGTTTTTAAACATCACCCGGAAGTACAGTACTTCGTTGTCAATGATTTGTTTGTTGTCAGTAAAATCACCGATAGATGAGTAGAATATCTTTGGTAAAAGTAATTGCATGTGCAAATGTTGGCTATCTATAGAAAACGGGTTTAGTTTGCTAGCTAACTAGTATAGTATTAGCTAGCTTGCATGCAGATATCAACCTTTTTAGCCACGTTGTAAGCGCTTAGTGTATATTCTAGGCTTGGTCACTATCTAACCTTAGCATCAAACTCTTTAGCTAGCTAACAGTAGCTTGTTCCAGTGGCTATTTTTCTTTGCAAACTAGCTATGGATAACATTATTGATCCAGCATCAGAACAAGGTTAGTTTGTGTTAAATGTAGCCAAGTAGCTCAATGTAGAAAAATGATGTCATGACTCATTACATTTTTGTTTTGTTTTTACATGGACCATTCATACATGTCCTATAGCCTACACATCGCTTGTAATATTAACTAGCTGAATTATGGAATTGATTTGTTTATCTGTTAATTGCTCTTCTCTTCGGTGACAGATCTCCCTTCTTTCTCCTTACGTCTCCTGGTTCCACCTCTACGCCTGATGTCTGCTTTCATGTGGCAAGTGGCTCAACAACGTAATGTGATGCAATATGGGAAGCTGGAGGAGTTTGTGACTTTTGTGACAGAGATGGTTCCAGAGCTGCTGAGCTCCAGGCAGAGGACCCAACTCATTCTAGGACTGAGAGCAAGGGTGAGAGAGGTGGAAATGTTGAGGGTTGGGATGGGAAGAGTCTTATGATGGAACAAAAATTACTGTACGTCTGCCCTGCTCTGATTAATCAGGCTGTAATACACAATTCATTGGTACATACACCCTGCAACAAATGCCTGCAAAATCATGCAAATGTTCATTACAAGCCAGAATGTTGAATAAAATTCTCTGGGGGATTGTCCTTCTGCTATTGCACCAAACATTTCCACAGGAAATCATTGTTTACCCAACCTTTTAGAGATATGGTTCAGCACCTTGGTAAAATTAGTTTTACATTGGATATTTGTCATTCTCTCGTCAATAGCTATAGAACCAACCGTTCCATGACAATGGGAAAATGTATATTCTGAATCAGGTTAACCCCTGATAACCCCTGATTCAGAATATACATTTTCCCATTGTCATGGAACGGTTGGTTCTATAGCTATTGACGAGATAATGACAAATATCCAATGTAAAACTAACTTTACCTTAGTAGGCCCTAGACAATACTTCCCTGTGGATATTTTATCTAAAATTTCAAGCATCTGAAGGACAAACCACACAGACAACTGGTAGAGTAAGTTTACATTTAACTTTATTTAACATTCTGGCTTGTAAGGAACACTTACAAAATTTTGCAGGCATGCATTTCAGGCTGTATGTACCAATAAATTGTGTATTACAGCCTGATTAATCAGACTACCCTGGCCCTAGTCCTGCTTTTCACATATCCACCTCTGTTCCAGATGGTTTTAGAGTTGTGTTGCAGTGCGGGCACAGCTGACCTCCTGACTATCCAGGCCCACTTGAACATAATCCACACTTTGACAGAAAAATCCTTACACAAAGAGGTAGGTTAAATAGACAACACTTTATGAATGAGACACTGGAGAACATTATTTCTGAGGGATACACTCCTGTACATTTGTCAGATGTTTTGTTTGCTTGCACCTAATGACAGAGTCATGGTGATGAATTGGAGGCTTCAGATTCTAACTTTGTGGAGCTAGTCCAAACCCTGCTGGGAGACCCTTCTGAGAGGGAGCATTTCTTCCAGGTGAGGAACTTTCTCTCTAGACTTCTTTATGATCCTTTTGCTTGAATATATTTCTGAAGTAGGCTACCAGTTGAACATCTACTTAGATCAACTGCTCCTCCATTGTTCCCACAATTAAGGGAGGAGGCTGATGACATCAGACCAACTCCTTGAATGGCCTACGCTTGAAGTTTGCACTATTGTGCTTAATGTTTTGAATGTACACACCCTTACATGTGTGTACATTACTCTACTTATACTTGGGATATTGTTTCTCAACAGGTATGCAAGTTCCCAAGTAGCTGGAGTGCATCTTTAATGGACCCATTTCATGCTAAATTGTCTATTTTACAGGAGGTGTTTCCAGTCCACTATGGCCCTCGGTATGACACAGCGCTGCAGACACTGGTGTGGGAGTTCCTCTCCAGACTGGAGGAGCTGCTGCCTGTACCAGACCTCACGCAGGTACTGAGGAAAACATCTCCGTTCTAAAAGATTGACAGAACATGGCGTAATGTGGCTCTACAGATGAATTTAATGGTGTATCTGGTCATTTCAAAATGTGTCTAAAACCTCAAGTGGCTGGTACAATGTATTTGAACTTTTTATTATGCTGTATTCCCCTTGTCCTGCTCCTCTTAGACAACAGCATGGCTCAGTGCTGCCCCCTCTGTCCTGGAGGAATGTGGACAGACTGTCTTTGACCCTGAACAACTGAAGACAGTGCTGCAGCACCATCAGCGTCATGGAAACATGAACAAGAGTAAGTCTCCTTCCAGATAATGGCTATGAAGTAAATAGTCCAATTGGACACCTCTTGTATTTTTTGCTTGGCAATATAGGTGAGTATAACTGATCTCTCCTACCCAGGTCATGTCTCTAAATACACTGCAGATACCATCCTGTCCACACTGTCCCTCCCTCCAAAAATGAGAGTTGTTATTAACTATGAGCCAGACAACTCTGACAATGGGAGGCAATACTCAGATGAATGCATAGATAATGGGGTCTGTGAAAATGAAGCCCACAATGAAATCCTGGATGAAAGCACTGATAGATGTTTGGAGGATCTAGGACTGTCAACATCAGAGCAACAGGAGGGTCTGCCACCTGCAGAGACCTCAGTGTTGGTTATTCCAGTACCCTGTGATGGTAAGGAAAATAAAAAAAGGTCACTCATCCATTGTTTGACTTATAAAGTATATGAATTACAATGTAACTGTAATATAAACACTTCAGTAAATGAGGGATACGAAGTATATTGAAAGCAGTTGCTTCCACACAGGTGTGGTTCTTGATTTAATTAAACAATTAAAGTCACATCATGCTTAGGGTCATGTATAAAAATGCTGGGCAGGCCATTATGGCTATTATGGCCTTCCATGGCTATGCTCCCATCCACAATGCACGAATGGTAACTGAATGGTTTGAGCATGAAAACGATGTTAACTGTGCCATGGCCGTCGGTCACAGATCTCAACCCAATTGAACACTTATGGAAGATTATGGAGAGGTGCCATAGACAGCATTTTCCACCACCATCAACAAAGGACAAAACTATGAAATCTCTTGTGGAAGAATGGTGTCGCATCCCTCCAATAGAGTTCCAGATACTTGTAGAATCTATGCCAAGGTGCCCAACTCGTGGTGGCCCAAAGCCCTTTTAAAACATTTTATATTGGTGTTTCCTTTAGTTTGTCAGTTACCTGTGTAAATATATATATATATATATATAGTGGTTATGTAATCTTATCTCCTGTATTTTCTCCTTACAGAATTGAACTTGGATCATTCTCTCAACGTAATGGTGAATGCTGACGAGCCATGCCAGGTTCTTAACTGCACTCTACCTCCATTCTCTCACAGTGAAATGGCCAACCTCTGCAAGGACAATACCGACCAAGTAGAAAAGGACAGCAAGCAGGTTGACAAGAAAGAAGAAGTGGTCAGAAAGGGGGACAAAAATAATGAGATCAAACAGGTTGACAAGAAAACAAAGGTGGTCAGAAAGGGGGACAAAAAGAATGAGATCAAACAGGTTGACAAGAAAACAAAGGTGGTCAGAAAGGGGGACAAAAAGAATGAGATCAAACAGGTTGACAAGAAAACAAAGGTGGTCAGAAAGGGGGACAAAAAGAATGAGATCAAACAGGTTGACAAGAAAACAAAGGTGGTCAGAAAGGGGGACAAAAAGGTTGACAAGAAACAAGAGGGATCCCCTGTACCCCAAAACAGGACTCATACATGTGAGTGTGGGAAGGTTTTCAAAAAACCATCACTGCTGACGCTACATATGGGAGTTCACACGATGCCATATCATTGTGACCAGTGTCCCAAACGATATGCTACTCCTGGGGCTCTGAAAAAACACCAGTTACTTCACACAGAAGAAAGACCATTTGCATGTGAACACTGTGACCGGAGGTACAGGAGTGCATATGATCTCAAAGTGCACGTACGCATTCACTCTGGGGAGCGCCGTCACATGTGTACCATCTGTGGTAAGAGGTTTACCCAGCAGTGTGCACTAGTGAGACACATGCGAATGCATGCTGGGGAGAAGAATTATTTATGTAGCATATGTGGTAAGGCATTCCTTACCTTAGGAGAACTGCGTCTGCATACACGAACGCACACAGGAGAAAACCCCCACACCTGTAAACATTGTGGAAAGGGTTTCAAAGCATCTTGCCATCTTATGGTTCATCTGCGATCTCATACAGGCGAGCGTCCTTACACCTGCACCCAATGCCCCAAGTCTTTCACTACTTCAGACGCTCTTAGAAAGCACGTATATACTCACACTGGGGAGAAACCTCACGGGTGCTCAGAGTGTGGGAAAACATTTTCTCAAAGGGGTAATATGGTAAATCATATGAGAAGAGTTCATAAACCGGTTAAGATTCTCCAAAAGCAGTCCAACAGAAAGACAGACAAAGTCTCATAAAAAGATTGAAGAGATCGAAAGGAACCATGTAGGAGTTCATTCCAATGTAAATACTAGTACTATACACATGATTTTACAGGTCCTCTTTTGTATATCAGATTATCATACCAAAACATGTTTTTCAATACATTTCTTCAGATTTGTCATGTCTACACATGATATTCGAGACTACAAATAACGAGAATGATTTTAGAAGCGGGATTATGATTGACCCAATTTAAATGGTTTAAAAACTTCTTAGGGCTGAGATCCTGTTAATGGGATCGATATGACAACAGCCAGTGAAAGTGCAGGGCGCCAAATTCAAACAGAAATCTCATAATTTAAATTCCTCAAACATACAAGTATCTTATACCATTTTAAAGGTAATCTTCTTGTTAATCCCACCACAGTGTCCGATTTCAAATAGGCTTTACAGCGAAAGCACCACAAACGATTGTTAGGTCAGAATCAAGTCACAGAAAAACAGCCATTTTTCCAGCCAAAGAGTGGAGTCACAAAAATCAGAAAGAGAGAATTAATCACTAACCTTTGATGATCTTCATCAGATGACACTCATAGGACTTCATGTTACACAATACATGTATGTTTTGTTTGATAAAGTTCATATTTGTCTAAAAAAAATCTCAGTATACATTGGCGTGTTATGTTCAGTAGTTCCAAAAACATCCAATGATTTTGCAGAGAGCCACATCAATTTACAGAAATACTCATTATAAATGTTGATGAAAATACAAGTGTTATACATGGAACTTTAGATAAACTTCTCCTTAATGCAACCGCTGTGTCAGATTTCAAAAAAGCTTTACGGAAAAAGCAAACCATGTAATAATCTGAGTACGGCACTCAGAGACCCAACATGCCAAAAAGACAT